>NC_057801.1:131048851-131382127 GCF_018294505.1 Triticum aestivum
CCCTACGTCCTGCTTGATTGATATTGATGATGTGGGTATTACAAGAGTAGATCTACCACGAGATCAAGGAGGCTAAACCCTAGAAGCTAGCCTATGGTATGATTGTTGTTCGTCCTATGGACTAAAGCCATCCGGTTTATATAGACACCGGAGAGGGCTAGGGTTACACAGAGTCGGTTACAATGGTAGGAGATCTACATATCCGTATTGCCAAGCTTGCCTTCCACGCCAAGGAAAGTCCCATCCGGACACGGGACGAAGTCTTCAATCTTGTATCTTCATAGTCTTGGAGTCCGGCCGATGATGATAGTTCGGCTATCCGGACACCCCCTAGTCCAGGACTCCCTCACTAGGCTTATATGGAAGGTTTGTATGTGGTTACCGAATGTTGTTCGGAGTCCCGGATGAGATCTCGGACATCATGAGGAGTTCCGAAATAGTCCGGAGGTGAAGATTTATATATGGGAAGTCATCATACGGTCACCGGAAGTATTCGGGGGTTTGCCGGTATTGTACCGGGACCATCGAAGGGGTTCCGGGGGTCCACCGGGAGGGTCCACCTGCCCCGGAGGGCTCTATGGGCTGTATGTGGAAGGTAACCAGCCCCTAAGTGGGCTGGACGCCATCCCCCCTAGGGCCCATGCACCTAGGGTTTGGGGGAAACCCTAAAGGGGGCGCCCCCTTGGCTTGGGGGGCAAGCCCCCTCCCCTTGGCTGCCGCCCCCCCTCTAGATCTCATCTAGAGGGACCGGGCCCCTTCCCCCTTCGCCCGATAAATAGAGGGGAGGAGGGAGGGCAGCTGCACCTCATCCAAGGCGCAGCCCTCCTCCTCTCCAACACCCCCTCCTCCTCCGTTTGAGCTTGGCGAAGCCCTGCCGGAGAACCGCTGCTCCACCACCACCACGCCGTCGTGCTGCTCTGGAGTTGTCTACCCCAACCTCTCCCTCCTCCTTGCTGGATCAAGGCGCGGAGACGTCACCGGGCTACACGTGTGTTGAACGCGGAGGCACCATTGTTCGGCGCTTAGATCAGAATCAACCGCGATCTGAATCGCTATGAGTACGACTCCTTCATCCATGTTCTTGTAACGCTTCCGTGTCGCGATCTTCAAGGGTATGAAGATGCATTCCCCTCTCTCTTGTTGCTAGTCTCTCCATAGATTGATCTTGGTGATGCGTAGAAATTTTTTAACTTCTGCAACGATCCCCAACACTAATGCATGTTTAGAGTTTAGTAGTTTACACTTCTTTCAGCCAAAGTGACTTCACTTTGTAAACACCAACCTGTGTGAATTGATTTACTTATGACATGTCCTTTTTAATCTGATTAAACATATACCCTTTCTGTAATGCACTAATGCTTATTATTCATATGAAATCAAATCCAAGTTAATGATTTCTGCTGCTTCCTGAAGCTGAACCTGAACTACAACTTACTAAATCTGATGAAAACAAAGCCATTTCGACAGAGCTGCAATGTTGTGGCTATTTGAGATTCATGAGGTTTGAGGAGGACCAGTGAGGAGGAGAAGGATTCTGAGTTGTAAGTAGCAATACTCAACTCCCCCTCGCCCCACCACCACTTCTTGAGGATTTGAATGTAAAATTATGTCACCTTTCAGTAATTAAAGGGTTCTTCAATCTGATTTCTATGAGGGCATTACCCTACGACTGGAGGTGCGGAACAGGACAAGAAGATTGATCTGGGACAAGGATGCATACATTTCTCTCTGCCTTTACTGCTAGAAAAATTGTGCAGAACATGTAGTAGCAAGCGAACAAATAGAAGAATAGGCAGTAGCAAGCTAAAAACTACTACTGAATAGATTGTAGCAACCTAAGAACAAATTGCAGAACAAGCAGTAGAAAGCACTATAGTACAGACCGTAGCAAGTGAAATATTGCAGAAAAGTTATTGCTGAACGTGGCTTTGTCTCTAGGAGAGGGAAGTAAAAAGAGAAATCATCTACATGATCAAGAGACTTTGGTGAGGGTGCAGGACTGATTTTCTCTACTGTACTGTGGTATCCCCTACTATAGTTTTTTTGTACATGTACCTTGCACTGTTGCACAGGGTATAGACCATGATGATATTTTCCATTACATTTTTTGGGTACACCATGTCAATCAATATTACAACTAGCTAGAATAAATGTCCTACAAGGCTCCCATTGGAGTCTTGTGTGCAAACCCATATTAGGAAGTTGCTGGTCTGAAGTCACATTATACTATTTATCCTTCCAGAAGTATCAAAAAAATAGAAAATAATGCACTTACCTCTAATCTACAATTTTATTTTTCATTGTACTACGATTATTTACAAGGTTATCATCTATAACGTTTAAAGTGTTGGGGAACGTAGTAATTTCAAAATTTTCCTACTCACATGCAAGATCACGGTGATGCATAGCAACAAGAGGGGAGAGTGTCGTCCACGTACCCTCATAGACCATAAGCAGAAGCGTTATGACAACGCGGTTGATGTAGTCGTACGTCTTCATGGTCGATCGATCCAAGTACCAAACGTACGGCACCTCCGCGATCTGCACACGTTCAGCTCGGTGACGTCCCACGAACTCACGATCTAGTAGAGCTTCGAGGGAGAGTTCCATCAGCATGATGGCATGATGACGGTGTTGATGAAGCTACCGACACAGGGCTTCGCCTAAGCACCGCTACGATATGATCGAGGTGGATTATGGTGGAGGGGGGCACCGCACACGGCTAGAGATCAATGATCAACTTGTGTGTGTTGGGGTGCCCCCCCCCCACCCCCATATATAAAGGAGCTAGGGGGAGGAGGCCGACCAGGAGGAGGGCATGCCAAGGGGGGAGTCCTACTCCCACCGGGAGTAGGACTCCGCCTTTCCTAGTAGGAGTAGGAGAAGGGGGAAGGAGGAGAGGGGGGAGGGAAAGGGCCCCCCCCTCCTTGTCCAATTCGGACTAGAGGGGGAGGGGGAGCGCGGCCCTGCCTTGGCCGCCCCTCCTCTTATCCACTAGGGCCCAATAGGTCCATTATACTCCCCGGGGGGTTCCCGTAACCCCCGGTACTCCGGTATATGCCCGAACTTGTCCGGAACACTTCCTAAGTCCAAACATAGTCATCCAATATATCGATCTTTATGTCTCGACCATTTAGAGACTCCTTGTCATGTTCATGCTCATATCCGGGACTCTGAACTACCTTCGGTACATCAAAACACATAAACTCATAATACCGACCGTCACCGAACGTTAAGCGTGCGGACCCTACGGGTTCGAGAACTATGTAGACAAGATCGAGACATGTCTCCGGTCAATAACCAATAGCGGAACCTAGATGCTCATATTGGCTCCTACATATTCTATGAAGATCTTTATCGCTCAAACCGCATAACAACATACGTTGTTCCCTCTGTCATCGGTATGTTACTTGCCCGAGATTTAATCATCGGTATCTCAATACCTAGCTCAATCTCGTTACTAGCAAGTCTCTTTACTCGTTCTGTAATACATCATGCCGTAACTAACTCATTAGTCACATTGCTTGCAAGGCTTATAGTGATGTGCATTACCGAGAGGGCCTAGAGAAACCTCTCCGATAATCGAGTGACAAATCCTAATCTCGATCTATGTCAGCTTAACAAGTACCATCGGAAACACCTGTAGAGCACATTTATAATCACCCAGTTACGTTGTGACGTTTGGTAGCACACAAAGTGTTCCTCCGGTAATCGGGAGTTGCATAATCTCATAGTCATAGGAACATGTATAAGTCATGAAGAAAGCAATAGCAGTAAAATAAAACGATCAAGTGATAAGCTAACAGAATGGGTCAAGTCAATCACATCATTCGCCTCATGATGTGATCCCGTTTATCAAATGACAACTCATGTCTATGGTTTGGAAGCCTTAACCATCTTTGATTAACGAGCTAGTCAAGTAGAGGCATACTAGTGACACTATTTGTCTATGTATTCACACATTTATTATCTTTCCGATTAATACAATTCTAGCATGAATAATAAACATTTATCATGAAATAAGGAAATAAACAATAACTTTATTATTGCCTCTAGGGCATATTTCTTTCAGTCTCCCACTTGCACTAGAGTCAATAATCTAGATTACATAGTAATGATTCTAACACCCATGGAGTCTTGGTGCTGATCATGTTTTGCTCGTGAGAGAGGCTTAGTCAATGGGTCTGCAACATTCAGATATGTATGTATCTTGCTAATATCTATGTCTCCCACCTGGACTTGGTCACGGATGGAATTGAAGTGTCTCTTGATGTGCTTGGTTCTCTTGTGAAATCTGGATTCCTTTGCCAAGGCAATTGCACCAGTATTGTCGCAAAAGATTTTCATTGGACCCGATGCACTAGGTATGACACCTAGATCGTATATGAACTCCTTCATCCAGACTCCTTCATTTGCTGCTTCCGAAGCAGCTATGTACTCCGCTTCACACGTAGATCCCGCCACGATGCTTTGTTTAGAACTGCACCAACTGATAGCTCCACCGTTCAATAAACACGTATCTGGTTTGCGATTTAGAATCATCCGGATCAGTGTCAAAGCTTGCATCGACGTAACCATTTACGACGAGCTCTTTGTCACCTCTATAAATGAGAAACATGTCCTTAGTCCTTTTCAGGTACTTCAAGATGTTCTTGACCGCTGTCTAGTGATCCACTCCTGGATTACTTTGGTACCTCCCTGCTAACTAATATCAAGGCACACATCAGGTTTGGTACACAGCATTGCATACATGATAGAGCCTATGGCTGAAGCATAGGGAACATTTTTCATTTTCTCGCTATCTTTTGCAGTGGTCGGGCATTGAGTCTGACTCAACTTCACACCTTGTAACACAGGAAAGAACCCTTTCTTTGCTTGATCCATTTTGAACTTTTTCAAAACTTTGTCAAGGTATGTGCTTTGTGAAAGTCCAATTAAACGTCTTGATCTATCTCTATAGATCTTGATGCCCAATATGTAAGCAGCTTCACCGAGGTCTTTCATTGAAAAACTCTTATTCAAGTATCCTTTTATGCCATCCAGAAATTCTATATCATTTCCAATCAACAATATGTCATCCACATATAGTATTAGAAATGCTACAGAGCTCCCACTCACTTTCTTGTAAATACATGCTTCTCCAAAAGTCTGTATAAAACCATATGCTTTGATCACACTATCAAAGCGTTTATTCCAACTCCGAGAGGCTTGCACCATTCCATAAATGGATCGCTGGAGCTTGCACACTTTGTTAGCACCTTTCAGATCGACAAAACCTTATGGTTGCATCATATATCTTCCAGAAATCCATTCAGGAATGCAGTTTTGACATCCATTTGCCAAATTTCATAATCATAAAATGTGGCAATTGCTAACATGATTCAGTCGGACTTAAGCATCGCTATGGGTGAGAAAGTCTGATCATAGTCAACCCCTTGAACTTGTCGAAAACCTTTCACAACAAGTCGAGCTTTGTAGACAGTAACATTACCGTCAGTGCCAGTCTTCTTCTTGAAGATCCATTTATTATCGATGGCTGGCCGATCATCGAGCAAGTCAATCAAAGTCCACACTTTGTTCTCATACATGGATCCCATCTCAGATTTCATGGCCTCAAGCCATTTTGCGGAATCTGGGCTCATCATCGCTTCCTCATAGTTCGTAGGTTCGCCATGGTCAAGTAACATGACCTCCAGAATAGGATTACCGTACCACTCTGGTGCGGATCTTACTCTGGTTGACCTACGAGGTTCGGTAGTAACTTGATCTGAAGTTTCATGATCAATATCATTAGCTTCCTCACTAATTGGTGTAGGTGTCACAGGAACCAATTTCTATGATGAACTACTTTCCAATAAGGGAGCAGGTACAGTTACCTCATCAAGTTCTACTTTCCTCCCACTCACTTCTTTCTAGAGAAACTCCTTCTCTATAAAGGATCCAAACACATTTCTCTGATTTGGGTTCGAGCTTATCAGGTTGAAGCTTTTTCACATAAGCATCGCAGCCCCAAACTTTAAGAAATGACAACTTTGGTTTCTTGCCAAACCACAGTTCATAAGGTGTCGTCTCAACGGATTTTGATGGTGCCCTATTTAACGTGAATGCAACCGTCTCTAAAGCATAACCCCAAAACGATAGCGGTAAATCAGTAAGAGACATCATAGATCGCATCATATCTAGTAAAGTACGATTACGATGTTCAGACACACCATTACGCTGTGGTGTTTCGGGTGGCATGAGTTGCAAAACTATTCCGCATTGTTTCAAATGGAGGCCAAACTCGTAACTCAAATATTCTCCTCCACGATCAGATCGTAGAAAATTTATTTTCTTGTTATGATGATTTTCCACTTCACTCTGAAATTCTTTGAACTTTTCAAATGTTTCAGACTTATGTTTCATTAAGTAGATATACCCATATCTGCTCAAATCATCTGTGAAGGTGAGAAAATAATGATACCCGCCACGAGCCTCAACATTCATCGGACCACATACATCAGTATGTATGATCTCCAACAAATCTGTTGCTTGCTCCATTGTTCTGGAGAATGGCGTTTTAGTCATCTTGCCCATGAGGCATGGTTCGCAAGTACCAAGTGCTTCATAATCAAGTGATTCCAAAAGTCCATCAGTATGGAGTTTCTTCATGCGCTTTACACCAATATGACCTAAACGGCGGTGCCACAAATAAGTTGCACTATCATTATAAACTCTGCATCTTTTGGTTTCAATATTGTGAATATGTGTATCACTACTATCGAGATTTATTATAAATAGACCACTCTTCAAGGGTGCATGGCCATAAAAGATATTACTCATGTAAATAGAACAACCATTATTCTCTGATTTAAATGAATAACCATCTCGCATCAAACAAGATCCAGATATAATGTTCATGCTCAACGCTGGCACCAAATAACAATTATTCTGGTCTAAAACTAATCCCGGAGGTAGATGTAGAGGTAGCGTGCCGACCGCGATCACATCGACTTTGGAACCATTTCCCACGCGCATCGTCACCTCGTCCTTAGCCAATCTTCGCTTAATCCGTAGTCCCTATTTCGAGTTGCAAATATTAGCAACAGAACCAGTATCAAATACCCAGGTGCTACTGCGAGCATTAGTAAGGTACACATCAATAACATGTATATCACATTTACCTTTGTTCACCTTGCCATCCTTCTTATCTGCCAAATACTTGGGGCAGTTCCGCTTCCAGTGGCCAGTCCCTTTGCAGTAGAAGCACTCAATCTCAGGCTTAGGTCCAAACTTGGGTTTCTTCTCCTGAGCGGCAACTTGCTTGCCGTTCTTCTTGAAGTTCCCCTTCTTCTTCCCTTTACCCTTTTTCTTGAAACTGGTGGTCTTGTTGACCATCAACACTTGATGCTCCTTCTTGATTTCTACCTCCGCAGCCTTTAGCATTGCAAAGAGCTCGGGAATAGTCTTCCTCAACCCTTGCATATTATAGTTCATCATGAAGCTCTTGTAGCTTGGTGACAGTGATTGAAGAATTCTATCAATGACACTATCATCAGGAAGATTAACTCCCAGTTGAATCAAGTGATTATTATACCCAGACATTTTGAGTATATGTTCACTGATAGAACTATTCTCCTCCATCTTGCAGCTATAGAACTTATTGGAGACTTCATATCTCTCAATCCGGGCATTTGCTAGAAATATTAACTTCAACTCCTGGAACATCTCATATGCTCCATGACGTTCAAAACATCGTTGAAGTCCCGGTTCTAAGCCATAAAGCATGGCACACTAAACTATCGAGTAGTCATCAGTTTTGCTCTGCCAGACGTTCACAACGTCTGCGGTTGCATCTGCAGCAGGCCTGGCACCCAGTGGTGCTTCCAGGACGTAATTCTTCTGTGCAGCAATGAGGATAATCCTCAAGTTACGGACCCAGTCCATGTAATTGCTACCATCATCTTTCAACTTAGCTTTCTCAAGGAACGCATTAAAATTCAACGGAACAACAGGACGGGCCATCTATCTACAACAATATAGACAAGCAAAAATACTATCAGGTACTAAGTTCATGATAAATTAAAGTTCAATTAATCATATTACTTAAGAACTCCCACTTAGATAGACATCCCTCTGATCATCTAAGTGATCACGTGATCCAAATCAACTAAACCATGTCCGATCATCACGTGAGATGGAGTAGTTTTCAATGGTGAACATCACTATGTTGATCATATCTACTATATAATTCATGCTCGACCTTTCGGTCTCAGTGTTCTGAGGCCATATCTGCATATGCTAGGCTCGTCAAGTTTAACCTGAGTATTCTGCGTGTGTAAAATTGTCTTACACCCGTTGTATTTGAACGTAGAGCTCATCACACCCGATCATCACGTGGTGTCTCGGCACGAAGAACATTCACAACGATGCATACTCAGGGAGAACACTTATACCTTGAAATTTAGTGAGAGATCATCTTATAATGATACCGACAATCAAAGCAGAATAAGATGCATAAAAGATAAACATCACATGCAATCAATATAAATGATATGATATGGCCATCATCAACTTATGCCTTTGATCTCCATCTCCAAAGCACCTTCATGATCACCATCGTCACCGGCGTGACACCTTGTTCTCCATCGTAGCATCGTTGTCGTCTCGCCAACTATTGCTTCTATGACTATCACTACGGCTTAGTGATAAAGTAAAGCAATTACAGGGTGATTGCATTGCATACAATAAAACGACAACCATATGGCTCCTGCCAGTTGCCGGTAACTCTGTTACAAAACATGATCATCTCATACAATAATATTTAGCATCATGTCTTGACCATATCACATCACAACATGCCCTGCAAAAACAAGTTAGACGTCCTCTACTTTGTTGTTGCAAGTTTTACGTGGCTGCTACGGGCTGAGCAAGAACCGTTCTTACCTACGCATCAAAGCCACAACGATATTTCGTCAAGTTATTGTTGTTTTAACCTTCAACAAGGACCGGGCGTAGCCACACTCGGTTCAACTAAAGTTGGAGAAACTAACACCCGCCAGCCACCTATGTGCAAAGCACGTCGGTAGAACCAGTCTCGCATAAGCGTACGCGTAATGTCGGTCCAGGTCGCTTCATCCAACAATACCGCCGAACCAAAATATGACATGCTGGTAAGCAGTATGACCTGTATCGCCCACAACTCACTTGTGTTCTACTTGTGCATATAACATCTACGCATAAACCTGGCTCTGATGCCACTGTTGGGGAACGTAGTAATTTCAAAAAAAATCTACGCACACGCAAGATCATGGTGATGCATAGCAATGAGAGGGGAGAGTGTCGTCTACGTACCCTCATAGACTGTAAGCGGAAGCGTTATGACAGCACGGTTGATCTAGTCATACGTCTTCATGATCGACTGATCCAAGTACCGAACGTACGGCACCTTCGCGATCTGCACATGTTCAGCTCGATGACGTCCCACGAACTCATGATCCAGTAGAGCTTCGAGGGAGAGTTCCGTCAGCACAACAGTGTGATGACGGTGTTGATGAAGCTACCAACGCAGGGCTTCGCCTAAGCACCACTATGATATGATCGAGGTGGATTATGGTGGAGGGGGGCACCGCACACGGTTAAGATCAATGATCAACTTGTGTGTGTTGGGGTGGCCCCCTCCCCCGTATATAAAGGAGCTAGGGGGGAGGCGGCCGGCCAGGAGGAGGGCGCGCCAACGGGGGGAGTCCTACTCCCACCAGGAGTAGGACTCCTTCCTTTCCTAGTAGGAGTAGGAGAAGGGGGAAGGAGGAGAGAGGGGGGAGGAAAGGGGGCGCCGCCCCCCCCCCCCCTCCTTGTCCAATTCGGACTAGAGGAGGAGGGGACGCGTGGCCCTGCCTTGGCCGCCCCTCCTCTTCTCCACTAGGGCCCAATAGGCCCATTATACTCCCCGGGGGTTCCCGTAACCCCCGGTACTATGGTATATGCCCGAACTTGTCCGGAACACTTCCGAAGTCCAAACATAGTCATCCAATATATCGATCTTTATGTCTCGACCATTTAGAGACTCCTCGTCATGTCTGTGATCATATCCGGGACTCCAAACTACCTTCGGTACATCAAAACACATAAACTCATAATACCGATCGTCACCGAACGTTAAGCGTGCGGACCCTACGGGTTCGAGAACTATGTATACATGACTGAGACACATCTCCGGTTAATAACCAATAGCGGAACCTGGATGCTCATATTGGCTCCTACATATTCTACGAAGATCTTTATCGGTCAAACCGCATAACAACATACGTTGTTCCCTTTGTCACCGGTATGTTACTTGCCCGAGATTTGATCGTCGGTATCTCAATACCTAGCTCAATCTCGTTACTGGAAAGTCTCTTTACTCGTTCTGTAATAAATCATCCCGTAACTAACTCATTAGTCACATTGCTTGCAAGGCTTATAGTGATGTGCATTACCAAGAGGGCCCAGAGATACCTCTCCGATAATCAGAGTGACAAATCCTAATCTCGATCTATGCCAACTAAACAAGTACCATCGGAAACACATGCAGAGCACCTTTATAATCACCCAGTTATGTTGTGACGTTTGGTAGCACACAAAGTGTTCCTCCGGTAATCGGGAGTTGCATAATCTCATAGTCATAGGAACATGTATAAGTCATGAAGAAAGCAATAGCAGTAAACTAAACCGATCAAGTGCTAAGCTAACAGAATGGGTCAAGTCAATCACATCATTCTCCTCATGATGTGATCCCGTTTATCAAATGACAACTCATGTCTATGGTTAGGAAGCCATAACCATCTTAGATTAACGAGCTAGTCAAGTAGAGGCATACTAGTGACACTATTTGTCTATGTATTCACACATTTATTATCTTTCCGATTAATACAATTCTAGCATGAATAATAAACATTTATCATGAAATAAGGAAATAAACAATAACTTTATTATTGCCTCTAGGGCATATTTCCTTCACAAAGGAGAACTAGTTGTCTAGCTCACACACAAGATGAAGCCGAAGAAAAAGCAGCACAAGGGATCCCCAGCACAAGTGGCTCTAGATTACATTTGTGATAATTATGCTCAATTATAATACCATAATAAATGACTATAACTACTACGCACTTCAGGTCACTAGGGTGAAACTCTTTATAGTAGAGGAGTAGGTGCAAACAAAGCAATGGCAATTTAACATGACACGTCAACAAGTGGCTACTCAGCATGACGAACTTGGCAGACAAATAAAGATTCTTGCAAAAAATTGTGATAATTTTTGTGACGTTGTACCACTCCGTATGTATCATCAATGTTCGGATACCGAGGATCTCATAATTACATACATAGACACCAAATCGTCTATAGGACGGGCACAACAATTCACGAAGGCTCTTTATCACTTTATCGCCAATACTAATCCATCACAAGCCAACACAAGGATGATCTAGAATAATAAATGGTCTCTCCGAGCTGTACCAGCATATATTTCCTTGTTTAATATCATGCCGCACACATGATGACAATTAGCTTGCCTATTTGTTTTAGTTGTTCTGTAACTATGATTTTTTGCAAAGTGTTATCTTGAAGTAGTGTAGAAACCAGTTATTTTAGTACATAAAAAGACTGCGTCTGTGCTGTATGGATGGGCGTGGCGTGCCACCGCGCGGGGAAAAGCTAGTTATAAAACTAAAAGGAATGGGTGGCCTTGGCTTCCAAGACTCTTTACTTTTCAATATGTTGTTGCTTTCTTGCTAAGCATGGTGCCTGCCAACTATCCCATATGGTTTATGTGCCATAGCTATAAGGGCTAAGTGCCATCCTTGCGACAGGCTCGAGGATATGGTGTTCACCGAAAATCCCTCGTCTTCGTGGCAAAGTATATCTAATTATCTTGATTCGCTAAAAAAAGGGTTTCTGATGAATCAATACCAATGGTACTAAAATTATGATCTAGAGGGACCGATGGATACTTCGAAAGCCTAATTTCAAGATCTTCTCCCTTAAGAGCAGTTGCCGCCTTCACTAGGTATATGAACTCGTGAAAACTTGAATGGAACATGGAACACATAACCGATTTGCTGGTATTTTCCACTTGATGCCGAAGAGATTTCGAAGATCAAGACCTTTGATGGAAATCATGACGATTTCATTGCCTGGGCTTGTGACAAAGCTAGAACTTCACTGTCTCTAGTGTGTATTATCTTGCTTTAAAGAAATGTACCAAGTCGATCAATGTGCATCCATTTTTGTGCCTAATGGTAACTGGACTGTGTGGTCGGTCATATGGGGCTACAATATGCTCCATGGTGAAAACTTTCTCATGCATACTTGCAATAAACTCTTCGGACCTGGCTTCTAAAACACTCTAGGAACCTCAAGCCCTCTGATGATTGCCCGCTTGTGGTGCGAAGCCTGAAGATCATATAATGCATTGTGCAAATGCACTTTGCCTTGAGTCTTGTGGAATTCTATGGCTAGAACTTGGAGCTTGTCTAATGTCATTAAGCTAAAAAAATATTGGACCGGAGTGGGTGCTCCATACTGCATGTGAGATGCCAACGCACCAAGGGTGAAATTTCTTAAGCTACTTTAGAAGATTTGGTATACCCAAAACGAGATAATTCATTCGACGCCACCAACTTAATTATGTATCAAACATGCTACTTTGTTGCCATGTCTCATTTCTAATGCTGGCTGAACAGGGTCATGATCATGATGTGGGAAAGGGGAAAGTTGTCATCACTAAGCTTTAATCTTCAGCTCGTAATCATATAAATTCAATGTGTGTTTAGACATACAACTTCTTCAATGAATTATATCTAGAAGAACCTCTCATTTAATACATTTCCTGAGAGAGCATTTTTCTTCGTTTCGGTGCTAAGACCTATATATAGATTAAGACGTAGTGCTACGTCTTGAGCTTGTGTTGGTTTTCCTTGAAGAGGAAAGGGTGATGCAGCAATAGTAGCGTAAGTATTTCCCTTAGTTTTTGAGAACCAAGGAATTAATATAGTAGGAGGCTCCTCACAAGTCACACGAACCTACACAAACAAACAAAGAACTCGTAACCAACGCAATAAAGGGGTTGTCAATCCCTTCATGGCCACTTGCGAAAGTGAGATCTGATAGAGATAGTATGATAACATAAATATATTTTTGGTATTTTATAATATAGGTTGGAAAAGTAAAGATGCAAATAAAAGTAGATTGAAAGCTTATATGATAAAAGATAGACCCGGGGGCCATAGGTTTCACTAGTGGCTTCTCTCAAGATAGCATAAGTATTACGGTGGGTGAAAAAATTACTGTCAAGCAATTGATAGAAAAGTGAATAATTATGAGATTATCTAGGCATGATCATGTATATAGGCATCATGTCCGCAACAAGTAGACCGACTCCTGCCTGCATCTACTACTATTACTCCACACATCGACCACTATCCAGCATGCATCTAGAGTATTAAGTTCATAAGAACAGAGTAACACATTAAGAAAGATGACATGATGTAGAGGGATAAACTCATGTAATATGATATAAACCCCATCTTTTTATCCTCGATGGCAACAATACAATACGTGCCTTGCTGCCCCTGTTGTCACTGGGAAAGGACACCGCAATATTGAACCCAAAGCTAAGCACTTCTCCCATTGCAAGAAAGATCAATCTAGTAGGCCAAACCAAACTGATAATTCAAAGAGACTTGCAAAGATAACTCAATCATACATAAAAGAATTAAGAGAAGATTCAAATATTTCTAATAGATAAACTTGATCATAAACCCACAATTCATCGGATCTCGACAAACACACTGCAAAAAGAGTTACATCAAATAGATCTCCACAAGAGAGGGGGAGAACATGGTATTGAGATCCAAAAAGAGAGAAGAAGCCATCTAGCTAATAACTATGGACCCGAAGGTATGTGGTAAACTACTCACAACTCATCGGAGGGGCTATGGTGTTGATGTAGAAGCCCTCCGTGGTCGATACCCCCTCCGGCGGAGCGCCGGCGAAGGCTCCAAGATGGGATCTCGCGGATACAGAAGGTTACAGCGGTGGAAATTGTGTTTCGTTGGCTCCCTGGATGTTTTCGGGGTACGTGGGTATATATAGGAGGAAGAAGTACGCCGGTGGCCGCCCGAGGGGCCCACGAGACAGGGGGCGCGCCCTATAGGGGTGGGCGCGCCCTCCACCCTCGTGGCCGCCTAGGCTGCTTCTTGGCTTGCACTCCAAGTCCTCTGGATCACGTTCGTTCCGGAAATCATGCTCCTGAAGGTTTCATTCCGTTTGGACTCCATTTGATATTCATTTTCTTCGAAATACTGAAATAGGCAAAAAACAACAATATGGGTTGGGCCTCCGGTTAGTAGGTTTGTCCCAAAAATGATATAAATGTGTAAAGTAAAGCCCATAAACATCCAAAACGGGTAATATAATAGCATGGAACAATCAAAAATTATAGATACGTTGGAGACGTATCAAGCATCCCCAAGCTTAATTCCTGCTCGTCCTCGAGTAGGTAAATGATAAAAACAGAATTTTTGATGTGGAATGCTACCTGGCATAATTCTCAATGTAATTTTCTTTATTGTGGCATGAATGTTCAGATCCAAATGATTCAAAATAAAAGTTCATATTGATATAAGAAATAGTAATACTTCAAGCATACTAATAAAAGCAATCATGTCTTCTCAAAATAACATGGCTTAAGAAAGTTCATCCCTACAAAATCATATAGTTAGGTTATGCTTCATTTTCGTCACACGAAAACGTTCCCAAATTCTACACCCCCAATGACAATCCAAGCAATTGTTTCGTACTTAAATAATCTCAAACTTTTTCAACTTTCACGCAATACATGAGCATGAGCCATGGATATAGCACTATGGGTGGAATAGAATATGGTAATGGGGATTGTGTGGAGAAGACAAAAAGGGAGAAAGTCTCACATTGACGAGGATAATTAACGAGCTATGGAGATGCCCATCAATTGATGTCAACATGAGGAGTAGGGATTGCCATGCAACGGATGCACTAGAGCTATAAATGTATGAAAGCTCAACAAAAGAAAAACTAGTGGGTGTGCATCCAACTTGCTTGCTCACGAAGACCTAGGGCATTTTGAGGAAGCCCATTGTAGGAATATACAAGCCAAGTTCTATAATGAAAAATTCCCACTAGTATATGAAAGTGACAACATATGAGACTCTCTATATGAAGAACATGGTGCTACTTTGAAGCAGAAGTGTGGAAAAAGAGATAGTAACGTTGCCCCCTTTTTATTTATTTTCTTTTTTTCCTTTATTTTCTTTTTCCTTTTTTTGGGCCTTTTTTGGCCTTTTTTCTAGGGACAATGCTCTAATAATGATGATCATCACACTTTTATTGATTTACAACTCATGAACTACAACTCAAAATTAGAACAAGATATGACTCTATATGAATGCCTCCGGCGGTGTACCAGGATGGGAAATGAATCAAGAGTGACATGTATGAAAAATTATGCAAAGTGGCCTTGCCACAAATATGATGTCAACTACATGATCATGCAATGGCAATATGACAAAAGTAATGCGTGTCATGATGATAAACGGAACGGTGGAAAGTTGCATGGCAATATATCTCGGAATGGCTATGGAAATGCCATAATAGGTAGGTATGGTGGCTGTTTTGAGGAAGATATAAGGAGGTTTATGTGTGATAGAGCGTATCATATCACGGGGTTTGGATGTATCGGCGAAGTTTGCACCAACTCTCAAGGTGAGAAAGGGCAATGCACGGTACCGAAGAGGCTAGCAATGATGGAAAGGTAAAAGTGCGTATAATCCATGGACTCAACATTAGTCAAAAGAACTCATATACTTATTGCAAAAATTTAGAAGTCATAAAAAACCAAGCACTACGTGCATGCTCCTAGAGGGATAGATTGGTAGGAAAAGATCATCGCTCGTCCCCTACCGCCACTCATAAGGATGCACAATCCAAGGACACTTCATGTTTCAAATTTGTTACACAAATTTAACCATACGTGCATGCTACGGGACTTGCTAACTTCAACAAATGTATTCTTTAAATTCATAATCACCCAACTAGCATGACTTTAATATCACTACCTCCATATCTCAAAACAATTATCAAGTATCAAATTGATCATAGCATCCAATTCACTTCCTATGGTAGTTTTTATTATACCCAACTTGGATGCCCACCATTCTAGGACCAATTTTATAACCATAGAAATTACCATGCTGTTCTAAGAGACTCTCAAAATAATATAAGTGAAGCATGAGAGACTAGCAATATCTACAAAATTAAGCCACCGCCGTGCTCTAAAAGATATAAGTGAAGCACTAGAGCAAAAACTATCTAGCTCAAAAGATATAAGTGAAGCACACAGAGTATTCTAATAAATTTCAATCAAGTGGGCTTCTCCCAAAAGGTGTGTACAGAAAGGATGATTGTGGTAAACTAAAAAACAAATACTAATATCATACACAACGCTCCAAACAAAATACATATCATGTGGCGAATAAAAATATAGCTCCAAGTAAAGTTACAAATGAACGAAGACGAAAGAGGGGATGCCTTCCGGGGGCATCCCCAAGCTTAGGCTTTTGGCTACTCTTGAATATCTTGGGGTGCCATGGGCATCCCCAAGCTTAGGCTTTTGCCACTCCTTATTCCATAGTCCATCAAATCTTTACTCAAAACTTGAAAACTTGACAACACAAAACTCAACAGGAAATCTCATGAGCTCCGTTAGTGAAAGAAAGCAAAACCACCGCATAAAGTATTGTAATGAACTCATTCTTTATTTATATTGGTGTTAAACCTACTGTTCCAAGTTCTCTATGGTTCATACCACTTAATACTAGCCATAGATGCATCAAAATAAGCAAACAACACATGAAAGGCAGAATCTGTCAAAAACAGAACAGTCTGTAGCAATTTGTAACTAACACAAACTTCTGGAACTCTAAAAATCCTACAAAAATAGGAAGTCCTGGACAATTTGTCTATTGATCTACAGCAAAAATAATCAATGCAAAATCACGTTCTTGTGATTTATTGAATTTTTTCTCGTGAGCGCGAAGTTTCTGTTTTTCAGCAGAATCAAATTAACTATCATCATAGGTTATCCTATAGGTTCTACTTGGCACAAACACTAAATAAAACATGAAAACACATCTAAACAGAAGTTAGATGCAAAATTTATTACTAAACAGGAACAAAAACAAAAAACACAAAGAAAATTGGGTTGCCTCCCAACTAGCGCTATCGTTTAACGCCCCTAGCTAGGCATAAAAGCGAGGATAGATCTAAGTAGTGTCATCTTTGGCACTCGATTCATAAGTAGATCGCATGATAGATTCATAAGGTAGTTTAATTTTCTTTCTTGGAAAGTGCTCCATGCCCTTACTTAATGGGAATTGGAATCTAATATTCCCTTCCTTCATATCAATAATCACGCCAATTGTTCTAAGGAAAGGTCTACCAAGTATAATAGGGCAAGAAAGATTGCAATCTATATCAAGAACGATAAAATCTACGGTCACCAAATTTCTATTTGCAACAATGAGAACATCATTGATCCTTCCCATTGGCTTTTTAATGGTGGAATCCGCAAGGTGCAAATTTAAGGAGCAATCATCAAGATCATGGAAACCTAGAATATCACATAAAGTTTTCGGAATCATGGAAACACTAGCACCCAAATCACACAAAGCAAAACACTCATGATCTTCAATTTTAATCTTTATAGTAGGTTCCCACTCAACATTAAGTTTTCTAGGTATAGAAACTTCCAAATTAAGTTTTTCATCAAAAGATTGCATCAAGGCATCAACGATATGTTTGGTAAAAGCTTTATTTTGACTATAAGCATGAGAAGAATTCACAACGGATTGCAGCAAGGAAATACAACTTTCTAAAGAACAATTATCATAATCAAATTCCTTGAAATCCGAGATAGTGGATTCAATGCTATTTAAAGTCATGACCTCTCCAATCCCACTTTTACCAAATTTAGCATCAAGATCTAAAAACTCTGAATTATTGGGACGCCTTCTAACTAAAGTCGACTCATCTCCATTCCCATTATTATTGAGATTCCTATTGCAAAATAGAGATCTAATAGGGGACACATCAATAACTTTAAGATCTTCATCATTATTTTCACCTAATTTTTCTGGTTTGGCAGTCATCTTATTGACTAAGGTAGCTTGCTTATCAGAAATTTGGGCTATAGATTTTTCAAGCCGGGTAATTTGAGAGTCCAAACCATAAAATTCTTTAGACATATCATCAAGCTCCTTGTTCATAAACCCCCAAAAAACTTTTTGTTCTTTAAGCTCTTTTCTGAAGAAATTATTGTGCTCAAATTGTAAAGTCATAAAACCTCTAATGTTTGATTCAATCTCTTCCATCCCTCTAAGAAGGAGGTCGGTACTCTTAGTCAAAG
Organism: Triticum aestivum; assembly: GCF_018294505.1. Taxonomy (NCBI): domain Eukaryota; kingdom Viridiplantae; phylum Streptophyta; class Magnoliopsida; order Poales; family Poaceae; genus Triticum; species Triticum aestivum. Next base: position 131,067,312 of record NC_057801.1, read on the forward strand.
CCATAAGGATAAATAGGCACACACAAAGCCAAACGAAAGAGAAAGGAGAAGAAGAAGATTGGGAAAGAGAGGGTAAATAAAACGACAACGGTGAAGTGGGGGAGAGGAAAACGAGGTGCAAATGGCAAATAATGTAAATGCGAGGGAGATGAGTTTGTGATGGGTACTTGGTATGTCTTGACTTGAGCGAAGACCTCCTCGGCAACGGCGCCAGAATCCTTCTTGCTACGTCTTGAGCTTGCGTTGGTTTTCCTTGAAGAGGAAAGGGTGATGCAGCAATAGTAGCGTAAGTATTTTCCTCAGTTTTTGAGAACCAAGGTATCAATCCAGTAGGAGGCTCCTCAAAAGTCCCACACACCTACACAAACAAACAAAGAACTCACAACCAATGCAATAAAGGGGTTGTCAATCCCTTCCCGGCCACTTGCTAAAGTGAGATCCGATAGAGATAGTATGATAAGATAAATATATTTTTGGTATTTTATAATATAGATTGGAAAAGTAAAGATGCAAATAAAAGTAGATTGAAAGCTTATATGATAAAAGATAGACCCGGGGGCCATTTCACTAGTGCCTTCTCTCAAGATAGCATAAGTATTACGGTGGGTGAACAAATTACTGTCAAGCAATTGATAGAAAAGCGAATAATTATGAGATTATCTAGGCATGATCATGTATATAGGCATCACATCCGCAACAAGTAGACCGACTCCTGCCTGCATCTACTACTATTACTCCACACATCGACCGCTATCCAGCATGCATCTAGAGTATTAAGTTCATAAGAACAGAGTAACGCATTAAGAAAGATGACATGATGTAGAGGGATAAACTCATGCAATATGATATAAACCCCATCTTTTTATCCTCGATGGCAACAATACAATACGTGCCTTGCTACCCCTGCTGTCACTGGGAAAGGACACCGCAAGATTGAACCCAAAGCTAAGCACTTCTCCCATTGCAAGAAAGATCAATCTAGTAGGCCAAACCAAACTGATAATTCGAAGAGACTTGCAAAGATAACTCAATCATACATAAAAGAATTTAGAGAAGATTCAAATATTTCTCATAGATAAACTTGATCATAAACCCACAATTCATCGGATCTCGACAAACACACCGCAAAAAGAGTTACATCAAATAGATCTCCACAATAGAGGGGGAGAACATGGTATTGAGATCCAAAAAGAGAGAAGAAGCCATCTAGCTAATAACTATGGACCTGAAGGTCTATGGTAAACTACTCACAACTCATCGGAGGGGCTATGGTGTTGATGTAGAAGCCCTTCATAGTCGATTCCCCCTCCAACGGAGCGCTGACAAAGGCTCCAAGATGGGATCTCGCGGATACAAAAGCTTACGGCGGTGGGAATTGTGTTTCGTTGGCTCCCTAGATGTTTTCGCGGTATGTGGGTATATATAGGAGGAAGAAGTACGTCGGTGGCCGCCCGAGGGGCCCACGAGACATGGGGGCGCGCCCTCCACCCTCATGGCTGCCTCGGCTGCTTCTTGGCTTGCACTCCAAGTCCTTTGGATCATGTTCGTTCCAAAAATCACGCTCCCGAAGGTTTCATTCCGTTTGGACTCCGTTTGATATTCCTTTTGTTCGAAATACTGAAATAGGTAAAAAAACAGCAATACGGGTTGGGCCTCCGGTTAGTAGGTTAGTCCCAAAAATGATATAAATGTGTAACGTAAAGCCCATAAACATCCAAAACGGGTAATATAATAGCATGGAACAATCAATTTTAGATACGTTGGAGACGTATCACGTAGCAATACTCCCCTTCATTAAATATGGTGTCAACCCATGTTCTTACCAAAGTGACATGTTTTTATCTATATTACACATTAGAGCATTGGGACTGCCCTAATTACTCCTACCCAAGGTTCAGCTGGAATGAGATCCTCTGACTTATCAAGGGATGTCAGGGTAGCTATAGTAGCCTGCCATTCCTTCCTTGCATTCCATGAACAGTACTCTAAAATAAAAAATTACCAGCAGTAATTTTTTCAGCTATGTGTAGCTATATTTCCCTCTAACCAATGGCATGATAAGGTGCTACGTCTCCCGCGCAAAGGTACAATTAATTAACTAGGTATACCACAAACCGTACACCATCAGGTTTTTTGCATGATATGCACCGGCGAATTGTTTAATCCTAAGTGAGGGAGTCCCGGATTAGGGGGTGTCCGGATAGCCGGACTATGACCTTTGGCCGGACTCCTGGACTATGAAGATACAAGATTGAAGACTTCGTCCCGTGTCCGGATGGGACTTTCCTTGGCGTGGAAGGCAAGCTTGGCAATACGGATATGTAGATCTCCTCCCATTGTAACCGACTCTGTGTAAACTTAGCCCCCTCTGGTGTCTATATAAACCGGAGGGTTTTAGTCCGTAGGACGAACAACAATCATACCATAGGCTAGCTTCTAGGGTTTAGCCTCTCTGATCTCGTGGTAGATCTACTCTTGTACTACCCATATCATCAATATTAATCAAGCAGGAGTAGGGTTTTACCTCCATCGAGAGGGCCCGAACCTGGGTAAAAACATTGTGTCCCTTGTCTCCTGTTACCATCCGCCTAGACGCACAGTTCGGGACCCCCTACCCGAGATCCATCGGTTTTGACACCGACATTGGTGCTTTCATTGAGAGTTCCTCTGTGTCGTCACCTTTAGGCCCGATGGCTCCTCCGACCATCAATAACGATGCGGTCCAGGGTGAGACTTTTCTCCCCGGACAGATCTTCGTATTTGGCGGCTTTGCACTGCAGGCCAATTCACTTGGCCATCTGGAGCAGATCAAAAGCTACGCCCCTGGCCATCATGTCAGGTTTGGAAGTTTCAACTACACGACTGACATCCACGGAGACTTGATCTTCGACTGGTTTGGGCCACAGCCGAGCGCGCCGCACTGTCATGATGGGCATGATCTAGCTCTGCCGCCGGACAGTGCCCAGGAGGCCGCCTTAGTGTCCGCTCCGACCCTTAGCTCGGAGCCGACTGCGCCAATCGAGGACGGGTGGCTTGACACCGCCTCGGGGGCTACAATCTCTATGGCGATCGAGCCGAATACCAGCCATGTCCTTTGCGAAGCCCGTGACTCCAAGGTGCCGGACTCCTTTCCGGACTCCAAGCCTTCCGCACCCCTGCCGAACGAACCCGATTGGGCACCGATCATGGAGTTCACCGCCGCAGACATCTTTCAGCACTCGCCCTTTGGCGACATCCTGAATTCACTAAAGTCTCTCTCCTTATCAGGAGAGCCCTAGCCGGACTATGGTCAGCAAGGTTGGGATGAGGACGACGAAGAAATTCGAAGCCCACCCACCACCCACTTCGTAGCCACTGTCGATGATTTAACCGACATGCTCGACTTCGACTCCGAAGACATCGACGGTATGGACGAGATGCAGGAGACGACCAAGAGCCAGCGCCTATAGGGCACTGGAAGGCCACCCCGTCATATGACATATACATGGTGGACACCCCAAAAGAAGGGAATGGTGATGGAATAACGGAGGATGACCCCTCCAAGAAGCAGCCTAAGCGCCGACATCAGCGGCGCCGCTCTAAATCCCGCCAAAGCAAAAACGGCGATTCCGGCACCGGAGACAATAACACCCCGGACAGTGCTGAAGACAACCCCCTCCGGCAGGATTCAGCACGGGAGGATGGAGAAGCCAACCCTCATAAGAGAGCGGCAGACAGAGAGGTAGAGGACGATAATTACATGCCTCCCTCCGAAGACGAGGCAAGCCTCGCCGACGACGAATTTGTCGTGCCTGAGGACCCCGTCGAACAAGAGTGTTTCCAACGTAGGCTTATGGCCATGGCAAGTAGCCTCAAGAAAAAAAAGCAACAACTTAGAGCTGACCAAGATTTGCTAGCCGACAGATGGACTGAAGTCCTTGCGACCGAAGAGTACAAACTCGAACGCCCCTCCAAGAGCTACCCGAAGCGCAGGCTGCTACCCCAATTAGAGGAGGAAGCACCTAAACCTACATCACCAGCGTATGACGCGGCCGACCGGCCACCTCGTGGCCACGACAGAGAGGCCTCTTGGCCATCAATTCAAGCCGCACCCCGGCGCCGCTCAAAAAGTACCAAGGCACGGGGAAATGCGCCAGACCTGCGAGACATATTGGAGGACAAGGCAAGGCAAACAATATCGATCTACGGATCGCGTGGGTGCCCCAAGACACGTGACGATAACCGTCATGCCGGATATGGCAAATACGGCCAGGCCGAACACATCAGACAAAGCTCATCTGGGCTACGTCGTGATATAGCCCAGTACAGAGGCGCCGCACACCCACTATGCTTCACAGATGAAGTAATGGATCATCAAATCCCCGAGGGGTTTAAACCCGTAAACATCGAATTATACGATGGCACAACAGATCATGCGGTATGGATCGAGGATTATCTCCTTCATATCCACATGGCCCGCGGTGATGATCTACATGCTATAAAATACCTCCCACTCAAGCTTAAAGGACCAGCTCGGCATTGGCTTAACAGCTTGCCAGCAGAGTCAATCGGTTGATGGGAGGACGTGGAAGCCGCATTCCTTGACAATTTCCAGGGCACCTATGTGCGACCACCAGACATCGATGACCTAAGACACATAATTCAGCAGCCAGAGGAATCGGCCAGACAATTCTGGACACGGTTCCTAACCAAGAAAAATCAAATAGTCGACTGTCCGGATGCAGAGGCCCTCGCAGCCTTCAAGCATAACATCCGAGACGAATGGCTTGCCCGGCACCTAGGACAGGAAAAGCCGAAACCCATGGCAGCCCTCACAACACTCATGACCTGCTTTTGCGCGGGAGAAGACAGCTGGCTCGCTCGCAGTAATAACATGACCAAGAGCCCTGGTAATTCGGATACCAAGGACAACAATACAGGTCGCGTCGCAACAAGCACAAACGCCGCATTAACGGCGACAATGCTGAGGATACGGCAGTTAATGCCGGATTCAGAGGCTCTAAACCCGGTCAGCGGAAAAAGCCATTCAAATGAAATACTCTGGGCCCGTCCAGTTTGAACCGAATACTCGATCGCTCGTGCCAGATACACGGCACCCCCGAAACACCAGCCAATCACACCAACAGGGATTGTTGGGTGTTCAAGCAGGCAGGCAAATTAAGTGTCGAAAACAGAGACAAGGGGTTGCATAGCAATGACGAGGAGGAGCCCCGGTCGCCGAACAATAGAGGACAGAAGGGCTTTCACCCACAAGTGCGGATGGTGAACATGATATACACAACCCAGATCCCCAAAAGGGAACGGAAGCGTGTGCTCAGGGACATATATGCGTTGGAGCCAGTCGCCCCAAAGTTCAACCCATGGTCCTCCTGCCTGATCACTTTTGATCGAAGGGGCCACCCCACTAGCATCCGTCACGGCGGATTTGCCGCATTGGTTCTAGACCCAATCATTGATGGATTTCACCTCACTAGAGTCCTCATGGACGGCGGCAGCAGCCTGAACCTGCTTTATCAGGATACAGTGCGAAAAATGGGCGTAGATCCCTCAAGGATTAAACCCACAAAGACGACCTTTAAAGGAATCATACCAGGTGTAGAGGCCAGCTGTACAGGCTCAGTTACACTCGAAGTGGTCTTCGGATCCCCGGATAATTTCCGAAGCGAGGAGTTAATCTTCGACATAGTCCCGTTCCGTAGTGGCTATCACGCCCTGCTCGGGCGAACCGCATTTGCAAAGTTCAATGCGGTGCCGCACTATGAATACCTCAAGCTCAAGATGCCAGGCCCTCGAGGAGTCATTACGGTCAATGGAAACACCGAATGCTCTCTCTGAACGGAGGAGCACACGGCGGCCCTCGCGGTGGAAGTACAAAGTAGCCTCTCAAGGCAATTCTCCAGTCTGGCTGTTAAACGTCCGGACACCGTCAAGCGCGCCCGGAGTAACCTACAACAAGACCGTCTGGCACGTTTTGAGCAAGCATAGCAGTGCGGCCCCAACCCTAGCCCTCGCGAGATTGCGAAACCAGTACCACGCGTACATAATTACGCTTTGGAAATACCATGGGCATAAGGGGCACAACCACGGCACGCCCAGAATGCGGCTCAACCGCACTAGGGGCTCCTGATTTCATCATTTCTCTTTTCTTACTTTCAGGACTCCACTCTCAAGAAGGCCTGTCCGGCAGTACAATCGCCGAACACACGATGCAACAGCCAGGGAGACAGCAAGCCACGTCGAATGTCCAGGTGGTCTCTATAACGAGCTAAATACTTGTCTTACTTAAAGTCCCGCAGCTTGCCCCTGGAGGGGGACATGTCAAATAATCCCATCTCTTGCTTATCGCACTATTTGTATCGTTCTGCTTTCATAGCAGCCTTTTAATAAACAATACATAGCTTTTGTCTATTATTGCATTCATTTTTTATGTAAATATGTTTAGTTATGACATTATGCAACCGTACACTTTGGTACGGCCAATACACCATGGGCTCAAGTACCCCAGAATATGGTGTGAGAAGTCCGAACACTCTCACGAGTGTGGCACCCCGAGCTTATAGCATTATATGCACCGGCTCCGAATCATGTCTTGGGTCAATAGTTGGGTTTGCCCGGCTCCCATGTTTTGGTACCTTACGTTTCGCTATATCGGCTAAGGTAGCGCTGGGAGAACTACTGCGATTGTGCCCCAGTTGAGCTGGGTTGAGCACCTCAGTAGAGAAAGCTAAAACTGACTGTCATGATAGGGCGAGAGCTGGTCGCTGTTCGAGAGGTTTTTCGAGTCCCTAAAGACTTACGCCGCTTAGAGCGAAGAGCTGGCTTTGTCCGGACAAGGCGTGGATAGCGCCCCCAACTCGGTCTTCCGAATACTAGGGGCTTCGCCGAAATTTAAAATTATAGAATTCTATGGCTAAGTGAGAGTGATAAAGCATTATAGTCTGATTGCCTTGTTCGTTGTGCTGAGCGCCTCCCTCGAAGGACCCAAGAATGGGAACAAGAGCGCTCAGGTTTATCCCAAACACCCCAGCACTCGTGGCATGGGGGTAGAAGCCGACGACTTGCATCTCTCAGATTTAATAAACGGCCGCACAGAAGGTAATATTTTAAATTCAAAAAGCGTTGCTTAGCGCATATGAACAAGTTTTCAGCGCACAAGATAAACACGAGCGAGTTTACTCAAAAATTAAATCCTTGGAACATTCGTTCGCCACAAGGCGGGCACCCTTCAGGACGCCCTCATAATACATCTCGGGCCTGCGATGCTCCTTCCCCTCCGGTGGCCCATCTGTCACCAGCTTCTCAGCATCCAGCTTTCCCCAGTGCACTTTAGCACGGGCAAGGGCCCTACGGGCGCCTTCGATGCATACAGAGCGCTTGATGACTTCAAGCCGTGGACAGGCATCCACCAGCCGCCTCACCAGCCCAAAGTACCTCCCAGGCAGGACCTCCCCAGGCCATAGCCGGACTATTAGGCCCTTCATGGCCTGTCCGGCTACCTTATGGAGCTCGACCAGCTGCTTCAGCTGGTCGCTCAAGGGCACCGGGTGTCCAGCCTACTGGGACCAGAACACCTTCTTTGTCGAGCTCCCTTCCTTGGCTCGGTAGAATGCGGCGGTGGCGGACACACTGCGGGGCAGATCTGCGAATGCTCCTGGAGAGCTCCGGACTCGAGTAAGTAACAAGTAATTCACTTTCACGTGCTTGCTTTGCATAAAGAATGCCTTACCCGCCGCTATCTTCTTCATTGCCTCAATTTCCTGGAGGGCCTTTTGGGCTTCGGCCTTGGCGGATTTGGTGCTCTCAAGGGCCGAGGCAAGCTCGGACTCTCGAGTCTTTGAGTCAAGCTCCAATCTCTCGTGTTTCTTCACAAGAGCATGGAGCTCTTGCCGCACCTCCTCCGCCCGCGCCTCCTGCTTTTCTCGCTCGGTGCGCTCCATGGCCGCATTGTCTTTGGCCTTGGACAGAGCTTCCTTCAGGGTTGCCACCTCGGTTGTGGCCCCTGTAACATTCACGTTGGTCCTGTCACTATTTGCAACCAGGTATTTTTATATATACTTACATAAGGTACTACCTACCTTCCTTGTCCTCGAGCTGCTTCTTGGCAAGGCCGGGCTCGTTCTCGGACCGCTCGAGGCTCTTCTTCAATGCATCGACCTCCGCAGTCAGTGCGGCGGAGGTCAGCAGCGCAGCCTACATTCCCATATTGACATATTTATGTTAGACTCCTGCGTATATCTTTTTAGATCCTCAGTCCAGCTTTTCTTTTCGAACACCAAACTGAGCATCAAGGGCTACTATCTATGCGGTAACATTTTTACATGTTTTATATACATACCTCAAAGCCTGTTAGAAGGCTGGCACAGGCTTCTGTCAGCCCGCTCTTGGCGGACTGAACCTTCTGGATCACCGCACTCATAATAGTGCGGTGCTCCTCGTCGATGGAGGCGCCGTTAAGCACCTCCAGCAAATTGTCTGGCGCCTCCGGTTGGACGGAGGCCACCGGAGTCGTAGGCTTGCCATTCTTACGAAGGGGCCGCCCGCCGGACTCCGAAACCACTGAAGGTTCCGGTGCGGTGTCCGGCCCAGGGCCGGACTTAGCTCCCTCTGGGGTTTTACCCCTTTCTGCCTGGAGTCCGGAAGGTCGCCTTGCAGCGCCTCCGGGGCTACCTCCTCCTGGCCTGGCCCCTTCTGGGACTCTACCTCGGCATCGTCCGTGGGGCGAGGGGAGGTAGTAGTCGGGAGTGAAAGACTATTCACATCCGACGAATCCAGGGATCCGCTCGATGAAGCGTCGAGCTGGGCCTTGGGCGGACTGCATGATTATGTTCGGTGTTAGAAGATAATGTGCACTAAAGGAACGCCATGCGTTATTCTGGTATCCGGATACTTACGATGTTGCCAGGGGCTTGGCCCTGGATGGCCACTCCTCTCAGCCGTCTTCGGCGTCGGAGGCGTAGTTCGGAAGAAGGGTCTTCCCCTTCTTGGACCCTCCGGCCTCCCCAGTTGGGGTGGCCTTCCTTTTCTTTCCTCCCCCCGTTGGAGGGGAGAGGCTTCTTCTTCCTCCTCCTCGTCTTTGGAGGAGGAGTGCGCTTTGGGGTCGTCGGGCGATGAGTCCGACACCACCAGGCGCCGGGAGCTCTTTCGAGTTCCCGTGGCCTTCTTCTTGGCCTTCTTCTCTGGCACCACGTGAGGTGCCGGGACCAGCAGCTTTGCCAAGCGGGCGTCTGCTGGGCCTTCGGGCAAAGGAGCCAGACAGTCGATCTGTCCGGACATCCTCTTCCAGTCCTGTCAAAGGAGCGGTAGCTTAGATCCCGCATAGAGTCAAACTATGGAAAACAAGTATCCTGTAAAGGGAAAAACAAGCTTACCGCGCTGGCTTGGCGCTTCGCGCAGAATCCGTGATCCTCGGTAGTGGGAGGGGAAACCTCGGAGCCCTTGAATAGCACCTTCCAGGCGTCCTCGTGCGTTGTGTCAAAGAGCCTGGACAGGGTTTGGTGCTGGGCCGGATCGAACTCCCACAAGTTAAAAGCCCATCGTTGACACGGGAGGATCCGACGGAAAAGCATGACCTGGACTACGTTGACAAGTTTAACCTTTTTGTCCACCAGGTTTTGGACGCAGGTTTGGAGTCCGGTCACCTCTACCGAATTACCCCACAATAGGCCCATCTCTTTCCAAGAGGTGAGCCGTGTGGGGATGCCAGATCGGAATTCGGGGGTCGCTGCCCATTCAGGGTCGCGCGGCTCGGTGATGTAGAACCACCCCGATTGCCACCCTTTGATGGTTTCCACAAAGGAGCCCTCGAGCCATGTAACGTTGGGCATCTTGCCCACCATGGTGCCTCCGCACTCTGCTTGCCGGCCGGCCACAACCTTCGGCTTGACATTAAAGGTCTTCAGCCATAAGCCGAAGTGGGGTTTGATGCGGAGGAAGACCTCGCACACGACGATAAACGCCGAGATGTTGAGGATGAAGTTCGGGGCCAGATCGTGGAAATCCAGGCCGTAGTAGAACATGAGCCCCCGGAAAAATGGGTGGATTGGGAAGCCTAGTCCGCGGAGGAAATGGGGGAGGAACACCACCCTCTCATGGGGCCTAGGGGTGGGGATGAGCTGCCCCTCATCTGGGAGCCGGTGCGCGATGTCGTTGGACAAGTATCCGGCTTTCCTCAACTTTTTGATTTGCCCCTCCGTGACGGAGGAAGCCATCCACCTGCCTCCCGCTCCGGACATGGTTGGAGAAGGTTGAGGTGGGAAGTGCGGACTTGGGCGCTGGAGCTCGAGTGCGCGGAAATGGATAAACAAGGGAGGAAGAAGGCGTAGATGGAAAGGGTGGATCCTTATCCCCTTATATGGGCGGCCGAAACTATGTGCCCCCGACAGCCTGGTAAAACTCGCTTATCTCCCAAGCGCCATGATTAATGGCATGGTTGGGTTACCCACACCCGTATTGATGAGAATCCCGAAATAAGGGGACACGATCTCTGCTTTGACAAGACGTGCCAAGGAAACCGCCTCGCTAAACGCGCTGAGGTGGGACAGTAAAACAATTCGAATAAAGGCTTGGCCGTGGCATGATATGGAATACGTCAGCAGATTAGATTTGTACAAATATTATTCTCTCTACGGTGGTATGTGGAACTTATTTTGCAGAGTCGGACACTATCCTTGTGTTCAAACATCTTCTATGAAGTATTCGGAGGAGGAACCCGCCTTGCAATGCCGAAGACAATTTGCGCGCCGGACTCGTCGTCATTGAAGCCTGGTTCAGGGGCTACTGAGGGAGTACCGGATTAGGGGGTGTCCGGATAGCCGGACTATGACCTTTGGCCAGACTCCTGGACTATGAAGATACAAGATTGAAGACTTCGTCCCGTGTCCGCATGGGACTTTCCTTGGTGTGGAAGGCAAGCTTGGCGATACGGATATGTAGATCTCCTCCCATTGTAAACGACTCTGTGTAACCCTAGCCCTCTCCGGTGTCTATATAAACCGGAGGGTTTTAGTCCGTAGGACGAACAACAATCATACCATAGGCTAGCTTCTAGGGTTTAGCCTCTCTGATCTTGTGGTAGATCTACTCTTGTACTACCCATATCATCAATATTAATCAAGCAGGAGTAGGGTTTTACCTCCATCGAGAGGGCCCGAACCTGGGTAAAAACATCGTGTCCCTTGTCTCCTGTTACCATCCTCCTAGACGCACAGTTCGGGACCCCCTACCCGAGATCCGCCGGTTTTGACACCGACACTAAGCAAATGGCCAAGCAAAGAAAATTGATAGTGTTGGGGATCCCGGATGCAGTAGTACAACAAGCACTCATAGTCTCTTTCTCGCATAGAAAGAATAGTTTGTTTATGGAAATTTCACATGGACTAGAATGTTTAAGAGGCTCTTTATAGTACCCTAGTACTCCATAAAGATACTTAGAGTAACAATCAAATCAAACTTTCATTTAAAAGACATGTTATACTTTTCATAAAACACCCCATGATTTATTGTCATGTCTAACTGGCCAGGCGTCCCTTTTCATATTGATCGAAAATACCCCTGTCGTCTCCTCTCTAGATGGAATAATGGCATGACAAAATCATATTTTGAATTGGTGTACCTAGTACTTTGGTCGCTAATACAATGTGAAATGACAAGGATCTAAGCAAGCTTCCTGGCATCACCGTGGTGACCAACAACGTTGTACTGGTGCTACGCATGAGCATTGGATTAAACATTCCCGGCAATCGAACTCGTTATTATTCTTGATGGCATGTTGGTAGTTCATCACTTTAAGGAATTCGTTTATGCAGTTTGTGATGGCATGTTGGTAGTTAGACATGGATCATTGGATTAAACTTTGGTGTTTGGTTTGCAACCACACTTATGGCAAGATTATTTTCCTGTATTTTACGTATTTTAGGCCTTACATGTAATTTACTTGGAAATATGTGGCAAGAGATTCCTCGAGTGTGGTAAACCGTGGCAAGGAATGGGTGGCCTTGGCTTCCAAGACTCTTGACTTTTCAATATGTTTTTGCTTTCTTGCTAAGCATGGTGCCTGCCGACTATCCCATATGGTTTATGGGCCATAGTTATAAGGGCTAAGTGCCATCCTCACGACAGGCTCGAGGATATGGTTTTCACAGAAAACCCCTCGTCTTCATGGCAAAGTATATCTAATGGTCTTGATTCGCTAAAAAAGGGTTTAAGATGAATCAATACCAATGGTACTAAAATTATGATCTAGAGGGACCGATGGATACTTTGGAAGCCTAATTTCAAGATCTTCTCCCTTAAGAGAAGTTGCCGCCTTCACTAGGTATATGAACTCGTGAACTTGAATGGAACATGGAACACTGATACGTCTCCAACGTATCAATAATTTTTTATTGTTCCATGCTATTATATTACCCATTTTGGATGTTTATGGGCTTTACTTTACACTTTTATATCATTTTTGGGACTAACCTACTAATCGGAGGCCCAACCCGTATTGTTGTTTTTCTTGCCTATTTCAGTGTTTCGAAGAAAAGGAATATCAAACGGAGTCCAAACGCAATGAAACCTTAGGGAGCGATCTTTTTGGAACAAACGTGATCCAGAGGACTTGGAGTGGAAGTCAAGAAACAAGCAAGGCGGCCACGAGGGTGCCCAGCGCCCCCCCCCCCCACCCTCGTGGGCTCCTCGAGCATCCACCGACCTACTTCTTCCTCCTATATATACCCATGTACCCCGAAAACATCAGAGGTGACCACGAAAAACTATTTCCACCGCCGTAACCTTCTGTATCCGCGAGATCCCATCTTGGAGCCTTCGTCGGCGCTTCGTCAGAGGGGGAATCGATCACGAAGGGCCTCTACATCATCTCCAAGGCCTCTCCGATGAGTTGTGAGTAGTTTACCATAGACCTTCGGGTCCATAGTTATTAGCTAGATGGCTTCTTCTCTCTCTTTGAATCTCAATACAAAGTTCTCCTTGATCTTCTTGGAGATCTATTTGATGTAACTCTTTTTGCAGTGTGTTTGTTAATTGTGGGTTTATGATCAAGTTTATCTATGAGAAATATTTGAATCTCCTCTGAATTCTTTTATGTGTGATTAAGTTATCTTTGCAAGTCTCTTCGAATTATCAGTTTGGTTTGGCCTACTATATTGATCTTTCTTGCAATGGGAGAAGTGCTTAGCTTTGGGTTCAATCTTACGGTGTCCTTTCCCAGTGACAGCAGGGGCAACAAGGCACGTATTGTATTGTTGCGATCAAGGATAAAAATATGGGGTTTATATCATATTGCATGAGTTTATACCTCTACATCATGTCATCTTTCTTAATGCGTTACTCTATTCTTATGAACTTAATACTCTAGATGCATGTTGGATAGCGGTTGATGTGTGGAGTAATAGTAGTAGATGCAGGCAGGAGTCGGTCTACTTGTCACGGACGTGATGCCTATATACATGATCATGCCTAGATAATCTCATAATTATTCGCTTTTCTATCAATTGCTCGGCTGTAATTTGTTCACCCACCGTAATAATTATGCTATCTTGAGAGAAGCCACTAGTGAAACCTATGGCCCCCGGGTCTATCTTTTATCATATAAGCTTTCAATCTACTTTTATTTGCATCTTTACTTTTCCAATCTATATTATAAAATACCAAAAATATATTTAGGTTATCATATTATCTCTATCAGATCTCACTTTCGCAAGTGGCCTTGAAGGTATTGACAACCTCTTTATTGCATTGGTTGCGAGTTCTTGTTTGTTTGTGTAGGTGCGTGGGACTTTTGAGGAGCCTCCTACTGGATTGATACCTTGGTTCTCAAAATTTGAGGAAAATAATTACGCTACTATTGCTGCATCACCCTTTCCTCTTCAAGGAAAACCAACGCAGGCTCAAGACATAGCAAGAAGGATTTCTGGCGCCGTTGCCGGGGAGGTCTTCGCTCAAGTCAAGACATACCAAGTACCCATCACAAACTCATCTCCCTCGCACTTACATTATTTGCCATTTGCCTCTCATTTTCCTCTCCCCCACTTCACCCTTGCCATTTTATTCACCCTTCTTCTGTTCGTCTTTTCATTTGCTTTGATGTCTTACTTGGCTCGTTTGGTTGTTTAGTTGGAATAGTTGTTTATTTAGTGCTAAATAGAGAAGCTAAGATCTATGGATCCTCATCCGCTTGCTAATCTTTTTAATAGATCCAATTATGATGAACCAATTGCTAGTGAGTTTTGTGCACTAGATTATCTTTATGAAGTTTTGCTTGAAATTCGTGAATCTGAAAATTATGATGAAGAAATTTATGAAGAGATTCATGATAACTCTTTGAATAAAAAGCATGATTGCAATGATTTTACTATAAACTCTCTTGATGTCAATTGTGCTAATAATATGCAAAACCCTAAGCTTGGGGATGCTTGTTTTGCTATGCCTATTACTTGTTGCAATGATCATGATTGGGGTGATTCTTCTTATGATCTTGAAAATTTATTTAAACCCATGATGAATATGAGATTGATAATAGTGTTTGCAATAATATTGAAAGTGGGTTTGGAAGAGTGTCAACTTTAGATCCCACATATTTGGAGTATGTTCAATCTTATAATATTTTTGATAAAAGTGGGTTTGGAGAGGTCATGACTTTAGTTAATGTTAATCCCACTATCTTGGAAGAGTGTCAACTTCACATGCATGTGGATCGTGTTGAGAATATGTTATGTGATAGCTATATTGTTGAATTTGCCTATGATCCTACATGTAATTATTTTGAGAGAGGAAAATATGGTTGTAGAAATTTTTATCTTACTAAATTACCTCTTGTCATGTTGAGATTGCTATCGTCTCTTTCTTCTTCCTTGCATATGCTAATTTTTTTTGCTATGATAATTTGTTTGCTTACAAAATGCCTATGCATAGGAAGTATGTTAGACTTAGATGTGTTTGTCACATTCTATGTGATGCTCTGTTTGCGCTTCAATTATTGTCTTTCATATGAGCATCATTGAAATCTCAATGCCTAGCTAAAAAGGCTTCAAAGAAGAGCGCTTGTTGGGAGACAATCCAATATTTTTCCTTGCTGTTATTTAATAAATTTTGCATCTATCCTCTGTTTAGATGTGTTTTCATGTTTTAATTAGTGTTTGTGCCAAGTAGAACCTATAGGATAACCTATGGTGATAGTTAATTTGATTCTGCTGAAAAACAGAAACTTTGCGCGCACGAAAATAATTTTAGTAAATCACAGAAACGTGCTTTTGCGTTGATTCTTTTTGCTGTAGATCAATAGAAAAATTTCCCAGGACTTCATATTTTGGTAGGATTTTTAGAGTTAAGTATTCGATAGTTACAGATTGCTACAGACTGTTCTGTTTTTGACAGATTCTATTTTTCGAGTGTTGTTTGCTTATTTTGATGCATCTATGGCTAGTATGTAGGGGTATGAACCATAGAGAAGTTCGAATACAGTAGGTTTAACACCAATATAAATAAAGAATGAGTTCATTACAGTACCTTATGTGGTGGTTTTTATTTCTTGCACTAACGAAGCTTATGAGATTTCCTATTGAGTTTTGTGTTGTGAAGTTTTCAAGTTTTGGGTAAATATTTGATGGACTATGGAATAAGGAGTGGCAAAAGCCTAAGCTTAGGGATGCCCATGGCACCCCAAGATATTCAAGGATAACCAAAAGCCTAAGCTTGGGGATGCCCCGGAAGGCATCCCCTCTTTCATCTTCGTTTATCGGTAACTTTACTTGGAGCTATATTTTTATTCGCCACATGATATGTGTTTTGCTTGGAGCGTCTTGTATGATATTAGTCTTTGCTTTTTAGTTTTCCACAATCATCCTTGCTGTACACACCTTTGGGGGAGAAGCCCACTTGATTAGAATTTATTATAACACTCTATGTGCTTCACTTATATCTTTTAAGCTAGATAGTTTTTGCTCTAGTGCTTCACTTATATCTTTTAGAGCACGGCGGTGGATTATTTTTGAAGAAATTGTTGATCTCTCATGCTTCACTTATATTATTTTGAGAGTCTTTTAGAATAGGATGGTATTTGCTATGGTTATAAATTTGGTCCTAGAATGATGAGCATCCAAGTTGGGTATAATAAAAACTATCATAGAAAGTGCATTAAAAACTATGATCAATTTGATGCTTGATAATTGTTTTGAGATATAAAGGTGGTAATGCTAGAGTCATGCTAGTTGGGTAATTATGAAATTGATAAATACTTGTGTTGAAGTTGGCAAGTCCCGTAGCATGCACGTATGGTAAAAGTTGTGTGACAAATTTGTTGCATGAGATGCTCTTTTGATTGTCTTCCTTATGAGTGGTAGTCAAGGACGAGCGATGGTCTTTTCCTACCAATCTATCCCTCTAGCGACATGCGTAGTAGTACTTTGCTTCGAGGGCTAATAAACTTCTACAATAAGTATTTGAGTTCTTTATGACTAATGTGAGTCCATGGATATACGCACACTTACCCTTCCACTTTGCTAGCCTCTTTTATGTCGCGCAACTTTCGCCGGTATCATGCACCCATTATTTACCTTCCTCAAAACAGCCACCATACCTACCTATTATGGCATCTCCATAGCCATTCCGAGATATATTGCCATGCAACTTTCCACCATTCCGTTTATTATGACACGCTCCATCATTGTCATATTGCTCTTTGCATGATCATGTAGTTGACATCGTATTTGTGGCAAGGCCACCTTCATAATTTTTCATACATGTCACTCTTGATTCATTGCATATCCCGGTACATCGTCGGAGGCATTCACATAGAGTCATATTTTGTTCTAAGTATTGAGTTGTAATTCTTGAGTTGTAAATCAATAAAAGTGTGATGATCTTCATTATTAGAGCATTGTCCCAAGTGAGGAAAGGATATGAAGACTATGATTCCCCCACAAGCCGGGATGAGGCTTCGGACTTTAACAAAAATAAAAAAGAGGCCAAAGAGCCCACCAAAAAAAAGAGGCCAAAGAGCCCACCAAATAAAAAAATGAGAGAAAAAGAGAGAAGGGACAATGCTACTATCTCTTTTCCACACTTGTGCTTTAAAAATAGCACCATGATCTTCATGATAGAGAGTCTCCTATGTTGTCACTTTCATATACTAGTGGGAATTTTTCATTATAGAACTTGGCTTGTATATTCCAATGATGGGCTTCCTCAAAATGCCCTAGGTCTTCGTGAGCAAGCGAGTTGGATGCACACCCACTTAGTTTCTTTTGTTGAGATTTTATACATTTATAGCTCTAGTGCATCCGTTGCATGGCAATCCCTACTTACTCACATTGATATCTATTAATGGGCATCTCCATAGCCCGTTGATATGCCTAGTTGATGTGAGACTATCTTCTCCCTTTTTGTCTTCACAACCACCGCCATATACCACCATAGTGCTATGTCCATGGCTTGCGCTCATGTATTGCGTAAGAGTTGAAAAGGCTGAAGCGCGTTAAAAATATGAACCAATTGCTCGGCTCGTCATCAGGGTTGTGCATGATGGGAGTATTTTGTGTAATGAAAAATGAAGCATGGCCTAACTATATGATTTTGTAGGGATAAGCTTTCTTTGGCTATACTATTTTGATAATACATGATTATTTGTTAGTATGCTTCAAAGTATTATTATTTTTATGTTTTATAAGCTTTTATTTTGAATCATTTGGATCTGAACAATCATGCCACAATAAAGAAAATTACATTAAGAATTATGCTAGGTAGTATTCCACATCAAAAATTCTATTTTTATCATTTACCTACTCGAGGATGAGCAGGATTTAAGCTTGGGGATGCTTGATACGTCTCCAACGTGTCTATAATTTTTTATTGTTCCATGCTATTATATTACCCGTTTTGGATGTTTATGGGCTTTGCTTTACACTTTTATATCATTTTTGGGACTAACCTACTAACCGGAGGCCCAGCCCGTATTGTTTTTTTGCCTATTTCAGTGTTTCGAAGAAAAGGAATATCAAATGGAGTCCAAACGGAATGAAATCTTCGGGAGCGATCTTTTTGGAACAAATGTGATCCACAGGACTTGGAGTGGAAGTCAAAAAACAAGCGAGGCGGCCACGAGGGTGCCCGGCGCACCCCCTAGGGCTGGGCACGCCCCCACCCTCGTGGGCCCCTCGAGCATCCACCGACCTACTTCTTCCTCCTATATATACCCATGTACCCCGAAAAAATCAGAGGCGACCACGAAAAACTATTTCCACCACCGTAACCTTCTGTATCCGTGAGATCTCATCTTGGAGCCTTCGCCAGCGCTCCGCCGGAGGGGGATCGATCACGGAGGGCCTCTACATCATCTCCAAGGCCTCTCCGATGAGTTGTGAGTAGTTTACCACAGACCTTCGGGTCCATAGTTATTAGCTAGATGGTTTCTTCTCTCTCTTTGAATCTCAATACAAAGTTCTCCTTGATCTTCTTGGAGATCTATTCGATGTAACTCTTTTTGTGACGTGTTTGTCGAGATCCGATGAATTGTGGGTTTATGATCAAGTTTATCTACGAGAAATATTTGAATCTCCTCTAAATTCTTTTATGTGTGATTAAGTTATCTTTGCGAGTCTCTTCGAATTATCAGTTTGGTTTGGCCTACTAGATTGATCTTTCTTGCAATGGGAGAAGTGCTTAGCTTTGGGTTCAATCTTACGGTGTCCTTTCCTAGTGACAGCAGGGGCAGCAAGGCACGTATTGTATTGTTGCCATCGAGTATAAAAAGATGGGGTTTATATCATATTGCACGAGTTTATCCCTCTACATCATGTCATCTTTGTTAATGTGTTACTCTATTCTTATGAACTTAATACTCTAGATGCATGCTGGATAGCAGTCGATGTATGGAGTAATAGTAGTAGATGCAGGCAGGAGTCAGTCTACTTGTCACGGGCGTGATGCCTATATACATGACCATGCCTAGATAATCTCATAATTATTCGCTTTTCTATCAATTGCTCGACAATAATTTGTTCACCCACTGTAATAATTATGCTATCTTGAGAGAAGCCACTAGTGAAACCTATGGGCCCCGGGTCTATCTTTTATCATATAAGCTTTCAATCTACTTTTATTTGCATCTTTACTTTTCCAATGTATATTATAAAATACCAAAAATATATTTCACTTATAATATTATCTCTATCAGATCTCACTTTCATAAGTGGCCTTGAAGGGATTGACAACCCCTTTATTGTGTTGGTTGCGAGTTATTATTTGTTTGTGTAGGTGCGTGGGACTTTTGAGGAGCCTCCTACTGGATTGATACCTTGGTTCTCAAAAACTGAGGAAATACTTACGCTACTATTGCTGCATCACCCTTTCCTATTCAAATAAAACCAAGGCAAGCTCAAGACATAGCAAACACATAGCCGATTTGCTGGTATTATCCACTTGATGCCGAAGAGTTTCGAAGATCAAGACCTCCGATGGAAATCATGGCGATTTCATTGCCTGGGCTTGTGACAAAGCTAGAACTTCACTATCTCTAGTGCGTATTATCTTGCTTTGAAGAAATGTACCAAGTCGATCAATGTGCATCCATTTCTGTGCCTAATGGTAACTGGACTGTGTGGTCGGTCATATGGGGCTACAATATGCTCCATGGTGAAAAATTTCTCATGCATACTTGCAATAAACTCTTCGGACCTGGCTTCTTAAACACTCTAGGAACCTCAAGCCCTCTGATGATTGCCCGCTTATGGTGCGAAGCCTGAAGATCATATAATGCATTGTGCAAATGCAATTTGCCTCGAGTCTTGTGGCATTCTATGGCTAGAACTTGGAGCTTGTCTAATGTCATCGAGCTAAAAAATATTGGACCGGAGTGGGTGCTCCATACTGCATGTGAGATGCCAAAGCACAAAGGGTGAAATTTCTTATGCTACTTTAGAAGATTTGGTATATACCCAAAATGAGATAATTCATTCGACGCCACCAACTTAATTATGTATCAAACATGCTACTTTGTTGCCATGTCTCATTTCTAATGCTGGCTGAACAGGGTCATGATCATGATGTGGGAAAGGGGAAAGTTGTCATCACTAAGCTTTAATCTTCAGCTCGTAATCATATAAATTAAATGTGTGTTTAGATACAACTTCTTCA
This sequence comes from Triticum aestivum, assembly GCF_018294505.1. NCBI lineage: Eukaryota > Viridiplantae > Streptophyta > Magnoliopsida > Poales > Poaceae > Triticum > Triticum aestivum. The sequence goes on from NC_057801.1 coordinate 131,087,442, forward strand.
ATGAATTATATCTAAAAGAACCTCTCATTTAATACGTTTCCTGAGAGAGTAGTTTTCTTCGTTTCGGTGCTAAGACCTATATGTAGATTAAGATGTAGCAATACTCCCCTTCATTAAATATGGTGTCAACCCATATTTTTACCGAAGTGACATGTTTTTATCTATATTACACATCAGAGCGTTGGGACTGCCCTAATTACTCCTACCCAAGGTTCAACTGGAATGAGATTCTCTGACTTATCAAGGGATGTCAGGGTAGCTATAGTAGCCTGCCATTCCTTCCTTGCATTCCATGAACAATACTCTAAAATAAAAAATTACCAGCAGTAATTTGTTCAACTACGTGTGGCTATATTTCCCTCTAACCAATGGCATGATAAGGTGCTACGTCTCCCGCGCAAAGGTACAATTAATTAACTAGGTATACCACAAACCATACACCATCAGGTTTTTTGCATGATATGCACCGGTGAATTATTTAATCCTAAGCAAATGGCCAAGCAAAGAAAATTGATAGTGTTGGGGATCCCGGATGCAGTAGTACAACAAGCACTCATAGACTCTTTCTCGCATAGAAAGAATAGTTTGTTTATGGAAATTTCACATGGACTAGAATGTTTAAGAGGCTCTTTATAGTACCCTAGTACTCCATAAAGATACTTAGAGTAACAATCAAATCAAACTTTCATTTAAAAGACATGTTATACTTTTCATCAAACACCCCATGATTTATCGTCATGTCTAACTGACCAGACGTCCCTTTTCATATTGATCGAAAATACCCCTGCCGTCTCCTCTCTAGATGGAATAATGGCATGACAAAATCATATTTTGAATTGGTGTACCTAGTACTTTGGTCGCTAATACAATGTGAAATGACGAGGATCTAAGCAAGCTTCCTGGCATCACCGTGGTGACCAATGACGTTGTACTGGTGCTACGCATGAGCATTGGATTAAACATTCCCGGCAATCGAACTCGTTATTATTCTTGATGGCATGTTGGTAGTTCATCACTTTATGGAATTCGTTTATGCAGTTTGTGATGGCATGTTTGTAGTTAGACATGGATCATTGGATTAAACTTTGGTGTTTGGTTTGCAACCACACTTATGGCAAGATTATTTTCCTGTATTTTATGTATTTTAGGCCTTACGTGTAATTTACTTGGAAATATGTGGCAAGAAATGCCTCGAGTGTGGTAAACTATGGCACCGATTTCATCAACTATCCTTAGGCATGTATGGCAAGAAAATATGGCAAATACTAAAAAACTTAGTATATAAGCTAAACATACCCATGATCTTATATAAGTTGGCCATCTGGTACCTGCTTGTAGTGCAGGACGTCATGCGAAAATGTTCGTCAAGGGCGAGGCAATAAGAAGAGCGGACAAAGAAGATGTCCTCCACTCCAGAGCCTAGGCTAGGACGTCCTCAAGGCAATGCAGTGAAAACTTGATCTTGAGTATCTCGTCAAAGTCGAGCGGCATGAAGTCTCAACATAGAAGTTCAACATTCCATGCATCATTCATGGTGAGGATCTCATACACTCGGATGAGGTGGAAGTTTTCATGTACAGATTTTCGTTGATACGACGTTGCTCATGGTAGCCACGGGTCGTGTTAGATGCAAACCTACTTGCCAGCGCCAATTGTCACAATAGACCTTTCTTTAGCACGTTCGAACTGTGTTCGGTTGTGTGCTAGGTAGACGAAGCATTTCCCGTGAACACGATATCCTCAAGGAGGCCGTTAGGATAATATTTGGCCTTTTTCCTAAAGACACAAACTATCCTACATTGTGAGTAGGCCCTAGGCTTGCCAAGCTAGCAAAGCTTGGTTGAACATCCAAAAAATCCCGAAATCTGAGGACACCCATGTGCTTTGGTTGGTTAAGAGACTCCCATGACTTCCAGTTTGTCTTACATTTGTTGTTTGTCGACCCTAACCGGTTGTTCCCCACCATGCATGTAAGGCCATCCCGCACAAACATGGAGAGTTAAGACCCCGTGTATGTAGAAATGGCCTGATTGACCACTTTTGATCAAGACCTATTTACTCACTAGTGAATTTTTCTTGTAAATTTTGAATCTTCTTCATTAAGACCCCACGTATGTAGGAATGGTCTAATTGACCACTTCTGATCAAGACTTATTTACCCCGCTAGTGATTTTTTCTTGTAATTTTGAATCTTATTCATATGCATGCAACCCTCTGGTGTAGACAATTCCACGAACTTGACTTCAAAATCTATACTATCAACTTGTGAAACACAACATACTTCTTGTTGAGCAAGGGGAGTCAATTATGTCCAAACATCATGGGGCATTTGGCATGATCTATGACTTGCCCTATTGCCAACACATAACCACCAATGGTTCCTTGATGTATATGTAAAAACAAGAGTGTGTCCTTGGTGAAGAGAAGATGGACACTCCGAGCATACGAGTGCACCCCTTCACTGGCTCAATGGTGTTCACCAACACACCTTGTCTTAGGAGACCGGAAAGATCACCAGTCATAAAGAGGAATAAGAAAGGAGAGATGAAATCACGTGATATAACCTACGTGACCCAGGGAACGCATCCAAAAGTGCTCTTTCATAACAAATGATTGGGTTGTCATTATGATAGAAAAGCGTGCTCTGTGATACGAGATTGCTTTTCAGAAATGTTTGTGGGCATATGCTCGTGTGAGATCTAAGAGCATCTCCACCCCCCTCCCCACAACCCCAAGGCCTTATTTATCACCAACGAGAAAAAGGGCTCAGTTGCACCCCCAGAAGCCCACTTTTCGCTGGTTAGGGCCAAAGTTGGCGTCGACGGACCCAGGCCGAACCCGGCGCACTGAAGGCGTCGGGAGAAACTTTTTTGGCCGCGAAAGACCGGTGGACCCGCTGAGTCAGTGACTAGGCGCGTTCGTCGTCCTCATCGCCTCGTTTCCTGCGGGGAATTAATGCGAAGGCTGCTGCCGGTCAACCTTTATCCCTCATGGGCGGCGCAGTGAAGACTCGCCGCCACGCATCCACAAGGTTGCCGCCCGCTCGCCGCCCACCCACCACTACAAGTACCGCTCTCCCTCACCGTTGGTCGCACACCCCTCACTGCAGTCCCTCTCTCGCCGCCGCTGACCCATCTCTCCCCCAGTCTACCTCTCTCCCCGTCTGCAGCCACCGCCGATGGCCCACCGATTCCCCGGCGACGGAGCGGCGGCCAACGGCTTCGGCCGCCGCCACCTTCATGAGTAGGAGGCGTACCTCCTCCATGAGGCGAACTACCCGGCGCCGCCTCACATGCGCATGTCGGGCTCGTGGAGGCTGAGCGCCGGAGGAGTCCCCACCCCCCGCCGCCCACCGACACCGACCGCCACCACGCAGAGATCGCGCGCGTTCGGACGTCCCTACCGGAGGAGGTGCGAGGCCTACCAGAGTACGCCCCCGACAACCACGATTAATTGGTGGACGACGTATTTCCGGCGCCGCCAAGAGGAGCAGCTCACCTCCACCAACAATGCGTCGGTGAGGGGCCGACACAACACCGACGGCCGCCGCTTGTGCTGGGGCGTCCCTGGGTGCACACTCCATGCCGTCCTCGAGCACCTCGAGAGTGGCAATGAGCCGCCGCTCGAGTACCCGGTGGCCCTGGCCCCGGTCCCCCGGCGGAGTGACAACTCTTCTTGGCTGTTGAGGCGCATGGCGGGCGGTTCCTCCCCCTCCTCCTCCTCTGGGTCGCCGGCGCTCGCCCCGCTCGCCCCGGTCAAGGCCGAGCCCCTGGAGACGCCGCTCGGGCGGCGCACCCGCGGTGGCCCCTCTCCTCCCTCCTCCCGCGTCGTCAAGCCAAAGCCCGAACCGGGGCTTATCGCAGTGAAGACCGAGTCGGCGCTCGTCGCCGTCAAGAAGGAACATGATGACATGGCCGCCGACGAGGAGGCCGCCCTCAAATGGGCGTGGGACGACTACGTCCGGCTGGAACTGGAGCGCCAGCGCCGCGCCCTCGAGAAGATCGCCGCTTGGCACCGCGTCATCTCCTCGAGGACAGCAACGAGGCACCGTCGCGCACCAACCCCGTCCACCAAGGCGGCCCAGGGCAGGGCTGCAGCAAGGACGATGGCGTGCAGGGCGATGATGACGACGGCGGCGGCGACGACGACGACGACGATGATGGCGGCGACGGGGGCGACAACACGACCTTCTTCAAGCTCCTCGGCGTGTAGAAGGCTCGGGACGACGGCGGCGTAGTTTTAGGTTTTAAGTTATGTCTTTTAAATTATGTACAAATATGAATGAATTTCGTCCAAATTCTTTAAATTTTAGTTGAACTTTTTTTCAAAAAAGGGCGTCTAGGGGCCAACTTGGGGCGGCGAGTGGGAACCCGACCGCCCCCACGGCGGAAATAACGCCGGCTCGCTCCCAGGAGGCACTATTTTCATCCCTGAGGGCGTCGAACGAGTGGAGATGCTTTAAGTTTGAAGATCAAGTTGTGAAGAACACATAAGTAAAACAATGATATATAGGTATTTTAAAATTTCAAAATAATGATATTTTAAAATTTCAAAATATGTTCACTATGGACGGAGGGAGTATTAGGGCGTTCATGGATTCTTGTTTTAGATTTATCTAGATACAGATGTATGTAGCCATTTTTTTAGTGTTAGATACATAGGTATCTAAATAAATATAAAACCATTTTTTGGGATGGAGGTAATAAAATGCTACGAAAACCTTCAATCAGTTTCTATCCAAATATAGGCCCCTGTCCATACTAATAAATCCATGCCTTTGTTAGGGTTAAAAATGAAATGTGTGGCCGCTTTGTGTGAGAAAAAAAAACCTATAATACTCAACCACTCGCAAGCGCCGCTTCCCCGTGTGCGCCTCGACTCTTCCCCGCCCTCCGTCCCGCCTCCACCCCCGAATTCTCCCCCCTTCCCGCCCACCCAACGCTCCTCCGCCCCCATGGCCTCGCCGGCGAAGCGCCCGAAGCACTCGTCGCCGGGGAAGCACCCGGAGATGCCGCCGCCTGCGGAGGAAGGCCCCGCGGAGGATCCCCGCGTGCTCCTCCGCCGCCGCTGGGAGTTCGCCTCCGTTCTCCACTTCCTCCAGGTGAGCGCGGATTCGTCTAGGGTTTCCGTCCCCCCTTTTGCCATCTGTTGCTTTTCCGCTTCGCGTCGGCGTAATCGGGTACGGATTTGCAGGTATTCGAGCCGGTGATCGAGGCGAACCTGGGGCTCTCGGCCGACGAGATCGAGACGGCGCTCATCACCAACAACGACGACCTCGCTCGCATCCACATTGCCCTTTTGAAGGTTTTCATCGCCCGCATAATTTTTGTGCCGAGTTTGCGTGGGTCGTGGGTCGCAGAGCGCGTGCAAGCACTTTGCTGATCTGATTTGGTCCGGCCAACAGTGCGATTGATTGTTTGTGCAGAGATCAGATGCATCGTGGCATGTCGAAATAGTCTAGGTTTGGAGTGCCTAGTATGCTTTGTTTTAAGCTGATGCAATCTGATTCACAAAAAAATATATCTAAAAACTGATGCAATCTCTAAAAAAGTTTTAGCATTTATTTTCCTTATAATTTTTGTTTTCTATCACGTAAACCGATTACTATGAACATTAGGTATTGATGTTATTTTTTGTGAAACAAGGTGGCCTGATTGGATTCATATTCTTGTTATGAATGTGTGTTTGAGACTTTGGAATTATTACCAGGCGCCAATATATCTGGCATAGAGCTAAAACAGCATCTTATTGACTGATCAACGTCTTTCACCAAGTCATCAACATGTCTGTCTACCTATTATTTTCTAAACTAAATTACTGTTCTTTTATGTACTCAAGTTTCATACCTGTCATTCCAGAAAATATGTTGGCAAGTGCAGATCTTCTACCAACTATAGTACCTGTACTAAGACAATTCAATTTTGTAAAAATCTCTGTGGTCATATCCCCCCCCCCCCCCCCCCCGCGCGGTCTTCTAGTGCAGTTGGCATTTCTCAACAGGACATGTGTGGGGCATCTTCATTGTTTATGTATTTGTACCAAATGTTTGTGTTGCTTATTGTATAATACATGGCCTACGCATCTGCAGAAAGCGATTTTATGTCCGTACAACTATTTTAGTTTGGTACATTTTGCTTCTGACATATTGAAGTACCACCTCTTTTTTTTTTGTCGTACAATGCCATGTTTGTCCGTTATGTTGTTCACTAACTTATAGTGGTCAAATGTATCAGGGAATACCACCAGTTAACAAAAAACTCAAACTCGATGTTGATGATGGATGGGTGATAGCAACTGCCAAGAAACTATCCGACTGGTGGTCATGGGTAGGTTGCTAGTACATATTGCTTGGCCTTTGTACTAATGTAAGTAAAATAGATTATCCCAGGCCTTACTAAGTTTTGGTTTCAGGTCGCTGAAGGGGCAAACCCGTTCGAAAAAAATCGTGGGTATGCATCATCATATTGTAAATAAGGCTCTGTGTGTTGTACTCTTTATTGATTTTTCATCACTATAACCCTTTACTCTTTATTGATTTTTCATCACTATACCCTCTATTGGTGCAGTAAGGAAGTTGAGACGTTTAAGGAGCAGGATCCAGTGAACCGTTTATTTATACTCAAAGCGCTTTGTGAAGTTCGCTTAGAGGTATTGCTTTTGTGAGACATGTTCTTAATTGCTGAAGTTTTAGCCAGCTGAGCATTTACACATGTTAAATATCAACAAGTTTCCTTGAGTGTTATACACATGGTAGATTGATATTATTTTTTCTATATTTCAGCAAGATGATGCAGTATGCTACATAACTGATGAAATGAAGAAAGGAGTTAGTATTGGCAACTTTAGGAAAGACAAGTTAGGGAGTTCTAGTGATGGGGCTATATACTGGTCAGTATCCCTCTTTCCTTTTCGTTACATTTTCCATAATCTATCATCTTCGGTCACTTCTATTCGCATTTGAGTTTTTTGGTATTACTATAACAGTAAGCTCAGACAGAAAGGTCTTGTTACCCTAATGGGAGGAAACCTAACCATTCCATAAATTTTAAACCCTTCCATGCACATGTTGGCCACGACAGGAGCAGGGGGTGCTCATTTAATAGTCCTTACTCCTCAAGCTCACTTCTTAAATCCATTTCTGCATATTCCAAAATTGCAATCACAACTTCCAAATCAGAAGTTGATGCAATCTTTGATATTCATGGCTTGACTCAAGATTATTAAGTCGTCGCGTTGTCGCCATTTTGTCCGGGTGCTCTGACGTGGACGACTGGGAGCGATGCCCAGGATTTATTAGTTAGGTGGGTGCCCAGAAATTAATGGTGTCGCCTCAGCTAGCTGTGTCGCTTGACCAGGGGGGAATTGATGGAGTAAACTTGAGTTTTGGCACAAGAATGGGTGAAGACATTGGATCTGGGTGGGACGCCACCGGCGTGTCCGATTCGCTTGCGGACAGAGACGTGGAGCTGTGGAGCTGTGCAGCTGCTGGAGCTCGTCGTGGCTCACTGGCCACAGGGCTGCTGGAGTGGCAGTAGGGATGGGGTTGTTGGCTGTAGGGGCGGCATGACAGGGGCATACAGGGAAGAGACTGGGCTGGGGGATGCGGTAGAAGGGAGTTAGGTTGGAGGGAGAGGCTGAGAGGGACGGAGAGCTGCTAGGGTTTCTGTTAGCTTATGTAGTCCAGGTTGTTGGGCCTAATGGGTTGGCTCTGGAATAACTTTTGGGCCTAACTTTGACATAATGTTGGGATTTGCTACCATATGGGGTATAATTTCATATATCTTGCCATGTGATATATTACTCCCTCCTATCCATATTAATTTGTACTAAATCAGCGGCAATTAAAATGGAACAGAGGGAGTACTTATTATTATTTTCACGGAACACCTAATTGTCGCCATGCCGGGCGCCATGTCGACTCAACTCGCTGGTCTTAACTCGCCTTGACTCAGCAACATGAAACCTTTGGCTTTATTCTGTTGGACAGTTGAAAGACTTGGATTACACCATAAGCTGTTGCCATAGATATAGTCCATATTTGTCTTTGTTTTCCTTGTGCTTTTTTAAGCATAGATCATAGATGACCAAATTGAAATGGTCAGCTGTCAGGCAAGCAATTTGCTAGTTGCTACTAATGCGAATTGGATGACTGTTCTAAAACTCGATAGGGACGAACGTGGCTGACTTATAAGGATTTACTCCTCCATCCTTGGTATTGCCCTTCTTGGTTTTCAAATACCACCTACTGTATCTCTAATATGACACATACACTTGATTTAAAGTGATTCTGGGTTGGACCTTGAATCTTTTCATCTCGTGTTTGTTTTCTGTCCATTGCACATTCCAGAAAAGTAATTGATTGCCCCCTTTGTATCTTTTGTTGTCTTGCTGACACTTCTTAATTTTTCTGCTTGAAGGTATGTTGGGGACTCAACTATTGGATATAGATTATACAAAGAAGATGTATTGGTTGGTTTTAAGAATAACTGGAAGGGGAAGGATGGCCGTTTGACAAAACCAGTTACCAATATTCAGTGGGAAACAGTTGCAACTAATCTTGATGAGTTTCTTGAGATATCAGTTACGTTTCCTGCTGAGATGTTCTTCATGTGCATTTAACTTTTTAGTACCGATATTTGACATGTGATGTTTACAGGAGAAGTTATGCAGCAAGGGTCGATCTGAAGCTACCATTGGGGAGCATCTTAAGGAAAATATTATTCCAGCTGTGGAGAAGTTCCAGAAGGTAAGTTCTACCATAGTTGCATTTTTTGTTATGTTTGCATCTATCTATCCTTGGCAACAGATTACTTTTGCGCTGATGGTTTAGCACAACATTTTTACCTGTTCTTTAACTTGCAGAAGAAAGAGAGGGACTTGAAACGTCGGCAGCAGAAGAATGAGCGTTTGGAGCGTTTAGCTTTTGCTAATGTTTTCCAAACCCGTTCATTGCGCGAACGTAAAGCTGTCAGCTACGATTACTGTAAGGAGCATTTCTATTCCACAACCTTAGCTACAGATGAAAAAAACACACTCTAAATTTCCAGCAGTAGATGAATAATTGCAATTTTAATGAAACCTTGTCACAATTGTTCCTTACATTGGCAATATCTTTTGGCTTCACGGCCTGCAGCTTGGCTGTTATATTAAAACTCGTGTTCTTTGGCATCCCTCGTTTATGTAATCAAATTTATGCATTTGTCAATATGCTTTTACTGGTAATGATCATCAGAGGCAAATTAGGGGAGTTGGAACACCGATTCTACTGTATTTGTTAGTATTTGTTGTTTGCAATATGTGATGTAGGTTGCTTCCACTATGTTCCAATTTTGTAGAAGATTATATCTTGACCGTTCAAAATATTTATATTTTGTGATCACCTGCTATCCTTTTGACATTGATACCATGTGTTTGTTTTCTGGGCAGCTGATTATGATCGTCGCATAAACGAGGCAATAAAAGCTACAGCGTAAGTTCAACAATTCCACTGCTGTTTCCCCCTAGTTTCTTAGTAAATACTATAGTGGTGCATATGTGAAAAGAATCTACTTACTTGGATGCAGGAAAGGAAAGGAAGCTGATTCACGCAAGGAGGCGGCGAAAAAGGAAAAGCAAGTTCCTTGTCAAGCAGACAACAAAGCTGATATAGGTGCTGACATCGAGCATAATGAAGACAGAGAACAGGAGGATGCCAAGGAGGGCCTAGATGATCTTAGTTCTGGCGACGATGAAGTCTCAGACTACGATGACAAGGATGACGGCTCCTCCAGCAGCGATGGAGACACTGATACTTCTGACTCCCACGAGAGCAACTCGGATGAGGAGGTTATTGTACCACGCAAGAGGACCCGCCTTGCTGCCCGGGCTCTTGCTAGCAAGCAGTTTCGACCAGGGGTTCGTCGGAGTCGAAGAAACATGAAAGGTTCTGATGAAGAGATGGTGCACCCAGGGGAGGTGACTCCTGAAGCTATGACAAAGAAAACAACGAGGCAAAGACCGACGCCCATCTCCAAGCAGTTCTCTATGTCAGGCTCTGAAGATGGCTCCGAAGAAGATCATCAGTCAGAGTCAGCTGCAGATTCTGAGAAAGAAGATCATCAGTCAGAGTCAGCTGCAGATTCTGAGAAAGAAGATCATCAGTCAGAGTCAGCTGCAGATTCTGAGGAAGAAGATCATCAGTCAGAGTCAGCTGCAGATTCTGAGGAAGATCATCTGTCAGAGTCAGCTGCAGATTCTGAGGAAGATGATCATCAGTCAGAGTCAGCTGCAGATTCTGAGGAAGATGATCATCAGTCAGAGTCAGCTGCAGATTCTGAGGAGGAATCTGGATCGTCTTAGAGATGAGTATCTGTGCATCTCTTTTGCATTTTGTGTTGTGGATGGAAGTCGGCGAGTTCGTTAGGTTTAGGGCCCTCGCCAGCTTCCACTTATACCAGCTCGAGGTAGTGGGAATCAGACGGCACCATTGCCTAGTTTATCTTTCTTTTTTTCGAAGAATTGCCTGGTTATCTTGGAAGTCGTGGGTATACTTTGTTGTTGTGGTTGTACATACTTGTCGTGTTGTCAGACTGTTCACTTAAATTTTGCTTTATGAAACTTTAAACTGATCAAGCACGCTCTGGCCAGCCTGAAGTTAATTGTGGTGCTCGTGTGCTCTGAAAGTGGCTTGTTTTTGATGCATGTGACGCTGGAGATTGTTATGCGGCATGTTGTTGGAGGATGTGTGTCCTGTGGAGGAGCCCAATGACAAGGGATATGGAGCAGGAATTGTTGGGACGCCCGCTCAACGCTGCTCCGGTTGAAGTGAAACGTACTAGTGTACATCGGTGGTGGTTTCCCGTACCCCGTCTTCCACTTCGAGGAAAAGAGGCGACCCTGGGCAGGCGGTTTCTCCTCTTGATGGAAGCAGGCGAGGCCGTGGGTCTCCTCCTCTGAAGCAGCGAACAGGCGGCGTCGACAAGCCGATGGCCTTGTCTTCTCATCGTCTGGTCGGGGCGGTGAGATTAGATATTCTTTTTCTCTTCAACTGTTGTTGTTTTTCTAAGTGGTGCTGGAGACTGGAACGAGTTGGATTTTCTGAAGCGGGATTGCTGGTTCGACAACTAGGGCTCTTCCCCGACTACGTCGATGGGATGCGACAGATTCAGATCCAGGTTAGCACGGGGAAGTTCCCTGGTCGACGCGCCACACCAACAAGCATTGCTGCTTGCAGCAGGATTGCTTGTTGACTCATAAAGTATTTATGGCGATGGTGTTCCTCTGAATTGGGCGATGGTAGAGGTTGTGTTTCTTCTCGGACCAGCGCTCCGACGGCGTCGGATGTTGGATGCAGTGATTCAGTGTGTGCAAGGATCCCTATGGACTTTCTTGTATTTCTTTTTATGTCAAGTGTTCCTCTCTCGATAGTTTTTAGGACATCCGTCAACTTCTATTTTTAGTTTCTCAAAAAAAAAAACTTCTAATTTCTCTAGGAGTTGGCGCGTGTGCTTGTACATGTATTCTGATTGTTGATCAATGATATGCGTGGTTTACTAAAAAAACACTGCTCCAACTACAATCACCATGGCGAGGGGAGGATCCAGTTTCGAGGGGAGGACATCCAGAATCCAGAATCCAGAAATAAGAGAAAGATGGATGTACAAGACTCCTTAGAGCTCAGGCACTCTCGGCCGTCGGATCGTTTCCCTTGATGCGTTCTCGTCCGTCTGATCGAGATCTGGAGAAGACTGGGCCGTTGGATCTGGGATTGACACTGCTGGAATGAATAGTAATGGCAGCAAAATGTAAATATCGTGCCCCCACCGGGGTATTTCGGTCATTTCATTTTCCGGGGTATAAAATGGGAGAGCTAGCGCTGGAACCCTAGCCATTCCCTCTCGCTCCCCCCCGCTCTCCTCTCCTCCCTGTCGCCGCCAGCCATCCTCCCAGCCCCGCCTCTTTTCCTCCCCACAGCCCCCCTCCTCCAGAGAAGCAGCAGGCCCCGCCCGCCGCGCCGCCGCCGCCGTCGCGCGCGACCCTCCTCTCTCGACGCCCGCTCGCACCGACGCATCCAGGGCTGCTCTGGCTCGCGTGGCGCCTCCACCGCCGGCAGGAGGGGGCCGCAGCGGCCGTCGTGCAGCCCGACGACCAGGAGCGCCTCGCTTGTCCGCGTCCACGCCTTCGGCGGCTCCTACGCCGACGAGCTCGTCTCCACCGCGGTGAGCGCCCCCACGCTGCCCACCAACCCTGCGCCTGCCCTCCCACTCTGATCCTCGTAGCCTTGCCTAGGTCTAGGAGCCGGTGGCCCGCGGGAGGATCTCGCCCGTGAGGCGATCCACGTCTGCGTCAGCAGCTTGTTGAACTGCGAGTACTCCGGGTACGCCGCCAGGATCTTGGTGATGTTGTACCCCTCCGCCGCCGCCGCCAGGGCCAGCACCGCCAGCGCCACCGGCAACGTCCGCCGCCGCGCCTCCATTATCCTCTCCTCCTTGGTCGGTGCCGCTGCCGTCGGCGTTTGGAGCTTGGCCGCTAGCGCTGGCCGGGGTCGTTTCAGCTCAGCTCGGGATGGAGTGGGGCGGAATGGTGGAGAGCACTGAGCTGAGCTGAGCTGAGCAGAGCACCACTGATGGTGTAATCCTCCTCATCCACGACGCCCATCTCCGGCCATGGCGACCTCGGATCTCCGGCCCTGGTTGGTTCCCTCCTGTCCTCCCTCCCCTTGTCTTCTCTGTTTCTTCATCTCCCCTCCCTCTCGTTCATCCTGTCTTTGATTTGTTTTGTTTTGTGTGCAGGTTGCTCAGATGTTGTTGCTGCTGCTGCAGGTGGACGTGGTGAGCTCCATCCCATCTTTTTACCCTGCTGAAGCACATACTGATCATGTGGAGTTTTTCGAGTATGTTGAAGAAAAACTCATCTGCTTTGGATATTCGGCCAAGCACATGAGCATATGTGTTCCCTGACCTTTGTTTCAATTTTTTAGACTGCCTGCTATAAAGGTCAGGGAAGAATAGCACAACATGGATTCATAAACCCACGGTGGGTGGATGGTGAGCTGTTGGTACTCAATGGCAAGGTAAAAAAACATCTGGCGCTTTTGGTTTGCATTTGCAGCATCACTGCTAGAATTCTACTGAAATAAATGTCTAAGCATCACCATCATGTATAAGTTGTGCACGCTAAAATAGTTGTATTCAATTTTGGAGACTTTTAGAGTATAGTGCTGCCGTTTCCATTTGGAAGACATCAATATAGTGTTTCCAATTCCAAGATTATATTTCTGGATCTAAGTAGCGTATATTTCTAGCATCCTTCTGTGCTAAGAATTTTAGAGAAATCTAACTTTGAGAGAAATATAGTGTTTCCTATTTGTAAAACTATAGAGATTATAGAAGTATTGGATGCCAGAATATAGTGTTTCCAGGATTGCTTCGGCTAAAGCTTATAGATTGTTTTCTATCAATGTTAGATTTGTTTATTGATGTCTTCCAAGTACTCATTTGATGTCACTTCCTGACTTTTGTAGAGTTTTATATCTTGGCAAAATACTTTGTAAAAGAAATGATACGTAAATATGAGGTCTCGAAAGTTCTGTGTATTTTCAGAGCATGGAAACTAAATAAACACTTTGAGTCCATCATTTTGTGTTTGAAAGCTCTTCAGATTTTGTTTATTTGCTACCGTTGGCATTGGACATATTACTCATGCAGTGATACATATATCATATATGTGATGATTTCTGACTTGACTTATGCTATCTCCTTGGTCCTCTGCATGTTCTGGTTGTTGACAAGCAGGCAATGTGCCATGATGAGAGCAACGCAAGTAATGGTTGTTTTAGTGTTGCATATACATCACTGATTGTGTGTATCTACTTCTCAGTTGGCTGAATAATTAGTGGCTCACTAATTAAACAAGCATGGATGCTAGAGCTAATTTGTAGCCCCCTAATTTAACAACCCAGGATGCTAAAACTTTCTACAATGGAGCTAATTAAACAAACCAGGATGCTAGAATTAATTATTTAGTGCCATTATCGAAGTCAACTCCAGTTGTGTTATCGGAAAGCGCTGTAATCGGAAACGAGACTTTTCCACCCAACCAAACGCGTCGATAAATTGTTCTATGCAACTGAATGAAGCAACTTATTATAGTATATGCCTGATAGCTATGGCCATGTAGATTTTTATTACCTTTTTTATTGTGTTCCTCCTTTTGGTACTTCCTCTCTTGTGTTCGTGCTCTTAGTACCGAACTTAACGTCAGGTGGTTACCTTTTGTGGTTTCACGAATGCGCACTGAACTGAATGTTGCCTTAATTCTCATGATGATGTTGAACTCAATGATGTTTTGCTCCTATTACATGTGAATGTTTATTTTTTCCTTTTAGTTTGTTATATCCTGTTTGAATACCCGTGCTAAACCTGGATTCCTTCTAACTTAGCATTACTGGTTTTGATCAACATGTTGGGACCGCACCCTCGCGCCAAGGTTTAATGGTTGGTTATTTCTCCTCTGTTGAACCATACTCTTTTCCTCGCTGGGCAACCATATGTATGCAGAGATGCCTAAGAAATTTGTTAACCAATTTATATGTGTCCTCCAAGAGTGTGGGTTGATGATCGTTGCAAGTTTCTGGTCTTTCTCAAGAAGTATGTCTTCGGGGCGGTGGAGAGTCAATACATGATTAAGTTCACTAGGTATACATCTGTTGCATGGTGGGAGGGTCTAGAAGCAGAATGTCCTTTCTGCACCTATGCATTGACTCCAATTAATCAGCTCCCAAGGTCTACAAACATGCCTGAGCGTTTCACAGGTACTTTTTATGATGCGTGTCGTGATGCTCCTTTTGTATTGGGCATGCCTTTGGTGTATTGACTTGTGTTTTTTTGTATGGACAGATGTGGCTGGGATTATCCCAGTTTTCTTCCTTTTTTCATGTTGGAATCAGTGACAATACCTTGCCGGGTAAATTACCTTCTCTCCTATTACAAAGTAGTGTATACTCTCTAGCTACTTATTGTGTTCTTTCTTGGCTGTAGCTTATTTGCCATTTTTAACTTCAAAATGATATGTCAAATATGCTCTAAATTTTTTTATGCCATCGGAGATCTCAGCTCATATTACTTCCTCTCTGTTTATGGTTGGGTAGTGGTGATTTACTGATTTTCTATGGGTTCATACTTACTTCAACTTTGAAGTGGCATTCTAATATTTAAAAGCCACCTTTATGCTAGCAGATAGCCTGATTTTACATTAAAATTTCTAAGGATGAAACAATCTGCATACCATAGAGCACACATCATTTAACTTACTTTATCGAACTGCGCAATTTAAAACCTTGTTCTGTAATGCAATTCACATTTGGCCCGCTATTTCTTACTTTTAGATGAGTTTTAATGTTAGTCTGATGGAAACTGCAGGGACAGTTATTAACTTAATTTTTTTCCTAACAGCACTCCTCGTATTCTCTCCACTATGTTTAGCTAAGGTTGCAAAGTAAGAAGCATGTATGCTCTTGGTATTCAGTTCTAAAAGTTCAAATAAAAATCATCTAGATTTGGTAACCGTGAATGTTTGTGAGGGAGGTACATAAAAGAGTTAATTTCACAAAGCATAGTGTAGAAAATATACTGACCCTTTTAAGTTAATGGCTCTGGGTACATATGTATTGTATAACAGTTGACCCCTTTAAATTTCCCTTGTCTTTCATGTTCCAGATAGCATGTACCCATTATATAATATATTGTGACAAATAGATAAGAAAAGGCACAACATAATCTCATAAACCTGTTGTTAAAATATATCTGGTTGTATTTCAGCTTCTATAACGTTGCTTAAAATTCCTAAAAAGTTAATAGTTCTTTGTAGCCCAGAACATATCCTGTTCATGTACTCAATAGCAGCAGAGACGAGCACGTGATGCGTTGGTCTTCTGGTGGGTTTCTGACGATTTGGCTCTTGGATGCAGGGTGGGTACCAGGAGATGAGTCTCGTGGCGGTGAGCGGAATGGAGACAAGGATGGCGACTTGATGCTTCTCAGAGACCTCCTCTGGAGGTGAATTTTCTGGGCCTTTTGTTTGCTATTTCACAGAGTTGTATCTGCATGCTCATGTTGTTCTTCAGCTTATGTCATGTAGTTTAGGTTCATATATACACTACTTAATTAGGTTCAGGAGATGGTTCGCTGTTGGACGTGTGCTATGGGATGTTTTGGTGGTCTGATGCTTTTAGCCACCGCTCTCGTTCAGGAGGTGCTCCTTTATCTTGACCATGACTCTGATTTTTAGTTAGACACCATGTTTGCAGATTCAGTTCCAAAGTCAGGGTACTGTTTTTTATTTTTTGTAAGCATTAGTGAGCTGAAATATGTAGAGTTTGGATTGGGGATATAAGCATTGTTAAACTAAAGAAGCCTTTCCATGCTCAGCATTATTGGCGACCTCTCTAATTTGGAGTTGTGAACCAATGGGAGATTCATCGTTTAATATTATTCTTTAATCACTAAATCATATAGGAGATTCCTTTGCTGCCCCATTAACCAAATATTAGTGTTACTAAAAAACTGACAAAATGTTATTCTGGTTGCGACTGAGCCCTACTGAGGCAAGGTCGCCCCTTTTAACCGCTTACATCCTCAATAGGTGAGTCCCTGGCACCCCTCTCTCTATTGATTGATCCATATATCGCCAGGAAAGAATGGCTATCAGTTCAACTACTATTGGACTATGAATTATTGTTTTTTTAGGGAAATTAATTACTCCTTGGAGAATCATAGATCCATGTTCTATTTTTGTCATGTAAGTTAGGTTATAACTATGTAGTTACAACCACATATTCAGAGTTGCAATAAAAAACAATTAATAATAGAAACAAGTCAATTATGCGACTCGGTTGCGTCTTTCCGCATATCAATCTTGGTTTAGGTCATTTATTATTTGATCCAGTGATTGTGTTGATGGCTTAGTTTCTATTTCTTCAGAAAGGCACAAATAGGATCAACCCTATCCAATTAAAGTTTAATCACCTCACATATACATGCTTTTTTTGAATATATATAGTTGTATTCAATTTGGCTAGGATGTAATCCCAGTGCTGCTAAAGTTATTCCCCAAGAAATCACATATTTGCAGTGTTCTTTTTGAAGAAATGTCTTCCTGCACAATACTATGTATGGCTAGCTGCTAGCTGTTGATATATATTGATTTCTGTCAAAGAGATTGCAGTTATATAAACCTTAATTAGACATCTTTGAAGGGAGTTTAGCCATTCCATATTTCTCTTTTGGGCATGTGTTGGCATGAGATTAGTACCAGCGACTGTGGTGGCTTACATGAGAAGTGTTACATGTCTTGGCATGGTTTTATATAAGCCAGTAACACCGTTTTATTTTCTGTCTGTCATGATTTATCAGTTTGGTTGTTATAAATCTGTTTTTCATCAAGCTCATATCACTGTTTATTTGAATTCCTTGCATTTGTGATTAGTTGACGGTATAAGCCTTATTTATCAAGTGAATTTGTAGACTGATGTACTTGCAGACTAATAATAGTATTGACATTTGCTTACTAACTAATGTCTCTGTAGCAGGCTAATTTGTGTGTTTTTGGTTGTGGCAGACCATTTTTAGTCAAATTGAGAAACAACCGCCTTTTTGTCTTGGCCCATAACCAGCCGTGAAAGACGAGATGTTTATGCTGCCCTTCTACCTTCCTCCTTGTCCCTATTTTTCCCCATCGCGTGTTGCGCTCTCTGAAGTAAAATAAACAGGAAACTGTATGCTGAAAAGTGGGGTGATAAATATCTAGTTACTAGATTAACTAAATTTGTGATCCCAATATTGTGAGCAAAATAGTGAAATGTCAGGGTTTGCTCTACTGCAAATTTGCAGTTTACTTGAACTTTGTTGTGATGAGCAATTCTGGTCTGACCAAACTAATAAATGCATGTGCTTTCCATGTTTTGTTCCCAGTAAGAAGTTGATTCTGTATTTTATGTATTTGTTGTGAGCTACTTTTAACTCTGATAAAGAATGTACATTGTATTGTTACTTGCTGGTGTTCTTACATCTTTCATCTGATGCTTTATTACCTGGTTGGGAGTGATCGCACCCGCGGGTGTGCGAGAAGCCACAGTTTCTATCTGGTCTATGTTAAGCCTGTCGAGATGACTTCAACTTCTGTACCCTAAGACCAACCAAGGATTTATCAGTTTGGTTTATAAATTGTTTGTAAGCTACTACGTGTTGTCGTATCTTTTATGCCTAGGATATTTAGTGCTAAACCTATCGGCGAAACATGCTTTCTATGTTCATGCATTATTCAGAGGCTTCTTATTGTGTGTATACAAACATTTGGACCAGCACCCTCGCGCCAAGGCACAATCCTGATCTAGTGCACTATTAGTGGAGAGTGTGGTGGCTGCCCGAGCCGCTTATGAGAGTGACACGAGAGATTGGGCATTAGCCCTTAGGGTTAGGAAAATGATCGCTTCCGACCGACCTTCCTAACTTTCGGTAGGTCACGCGCGGGCCTGCAATGAAGGTAGATCCCACTGCCACGCATCGCTCGATGCTCGTGTTGTCCCCACCTTAGAGCATCTCCAGCCGTGCCCCCAGAACGGCCTTCCTAGGCGATTTTTTTGCGTCGGCGCCGAAAAAACGGCCCAGTCGCGCCCTCAGGACGCCGAATTTCGCCGGCTCGATCCGTTTTTGCGCCCGGCAATCGCAGGCCGAACCCGGCGCACTAGAGGGGTGCTCGGGGGCTCTGGCGCAAGGGAAAAGCGTTCCTGGAGCCACATTAGCAGGCGAAAAGTCAAGCTACCCGTCCAGATTCACCTCCTACCCCCCCCCCCCTCGCTCAACCGCCACCCTGCCGATCCCGGCGCCGTCCACCACCCATCGCAGCTAGGTAGACCATCTCCCGCCGGGAAAAAGAAGGGATTTCACCGAGGCAGCCTCTTCGCTGCTGTCCGGGCAACTTTTCCGGTGTTCCGGCTGCGCAGGGTCTGTACACCGGCGGGCTTGCGCCCACCTCGCCCGCAAGTTGTTCGGTGAATTGCCCGGCCCGGTGATGGACTCCGAAGATGAGGAGGCGCTCGCGGCGTTGCTGGAGGAGGAAGCCGAAGCCGACGTCCAGGAGAAGGAGCATCTCATGGTGCTCGCCGCCCTCGCGGCCTGCTAGCAAGCAGTGAAAAGCCGCGGCGAGGTGGCTCGGCGCTTGGGCGGGTGAAAGCAAAGAACTGGCGTCGTCTGGAAGGCTACTGCATGCTCTACTCGGACTACTTCACCGACGCTCCATTGAACAGTGAGAAAACATTTCGGCGCCGTTATCGGATGAGCCGAAAGCTTTTCCTCGGGATTGTGAATTCCATTCGGGAGTTCGACAGCTACTTCAAGTGCAAGATGGATTGCACCGACACACTTGGATTTACCTCGATCCAGAAGTGCACGACAGCTATGAGCATGCTTGCATACGGAGCTCCCGGTGATTCACTCGACGACTATGGGCGCATGGCCGAGTCCACCACCATTGAGTGTTTCTACAAGTTCTGCAGGGCAGTGGTGGCAGTGTTTGGACCGCAGTACTTGCGAACACCCAATGCGGAAGACACTGCTCGGATCCTAGCACAGAATGAAGCAAGAGGATTTCCTGGGATGCTTGGAAGCATTGACTGTTGGAAATATGCCCTAGAGGCAATAATAAAATGGTTATTATTATATTTTCTTGTTCATGACAATTGTCTATTGTTTATGCTATAATTGTGTTATCCGGAAATCGTAATACATGTGTGAATACATAGACCACAACATGTCCCTAGTGAGCCTCTATTTGACTAGCTCGTTTATCAATGGATGGTTACGGTTTCCTGACCATGGACATTGGATGTCATTGATAACGGGATCACATCATTGGGAGAATGATGTGATGGACAAGACCCAATCCTAAGCATAGCACAAGATCGTGTAGTTCATTTGCTACAGCTTTTCTAATGTCAAGTATCATTTCCTTAGACCATGAGATCGTGTAACTCTCGGATACCGTAAGAGTGCTTTGGGTGTACCAAACGTCACAACGTAACTGGGTGACTATAAAGGTATACTACATGTATCTCCGAAAGTGTCTGTTGGGTTGACACGAATCGAGATTGGGATTTGTCACTCCGTATGACAGAGAGGTATCTCTGGGCCCACTCGGTAATGCATCATCATAATGAGCTCAATGTGACCAAGTGGTTGGTCACGGGATCATGCATTACGGTACGAGTAAAGAGACTTGCCGGTAACGAGATTGAACGAGGTATTGGGATACCGACGATCGAATCTCGGGCAAGTAACGTACCGATTGACAAAGGGAATTGTATACAGGATTAGTTGAATCCTCGACATCGTGGTTCATTCGATGAGATCATCGTGGAACATGTGGGAGCCAACATGGGTATCCATATCCTGCTGTTGGTTATTGGCCGGAGAGCTATCTCGGTCATGTCTGCGTGATTCCCGAACCCGTAGGGTCTACACACTTAAGGTTCGGTGACGCTAGGGTTGTAGAGATATTAGTATGCGGTAACCCGAAAGTTGTTCGGAGTCCCGGATGAGATCCCGGACGTCATGAGTAGTTTCGGAATGGTCCGGAGGTAAAGATTTGTATATAGGAAGTCCAGTTTCGGCCACCGGGAAAGTTTCGGGGGTCACTGGTATTGTACCGGGACCACCGGAAGGGTCCCGGGGGTCCACCGGGTGGGGCCACCTATCCCAGAGGGCCCCATGGGCTGAAGTGGGAATGGAACCAGCCCCTGGTGGGCTGGTGCGCCCCCCTTGGGCCTCCCCCTGCTCCTAGGGTTGGAAACCCTGGGGGTGGGGGGCGCCCCACCTGACTTGGGGGGCAAGTCCCCCCCTTTGGCCGCCGCCTCCCCCTTGAGATTGGATCTCTAGGGGCCAACGCGCCCCCAGGGCCCCTATATAAAGTGGGGGGAGGGAGGGCTACGCACCCAAGCCCCTGGCGCCTCCCTCTCCCCCCGTAACACCTCTCCCTCTCGCTGAGCTTGGCGAAGCCCTGCCGAGATCCCCGCTGCTTCCACCACCACGCCGTCGTGCTGCTGGATCTCCATCAACCTCTCCTTCCCCCTTGCTGGATCAAGAAGGAGACGTCTCTCCCAACCGTATGTGTGTTGAACGCGGAGGTGCCGTCCGTTCGGCGCTAGGATCATCGGTGATTTGTTTCACGACGAGTATGACTCCATCAACCCCGTTCTCTTGAACCCTTCCGCTCGCGATCTACAAGGGTATGTAGATGCACTCCTCTCTATCGTTGCTAGATGACTCCATAGATTGATCTTGGTGATGCGTAGATTTTTTTTATTTTCTGCAACGTTCCCCAACATCGACTGCATGCATTGGAAATGGAAGAACTGTCCATTTGCTCAGGGGTTGTACAAAGGCGCCAAAAGCGGTTGCATTGTGGTACTTGAGGCAATGGCCACACAGGACCTCTGGATTTGGCACTCTTTCTTTGGGATGCCAGGAACTCACAATGACATCAACGTCCTGGAGTGCTCCCCAGTCTTTGCCAAGCTTGTTGAAGGTCATTCTCCTCCGGTGAACTTCGAGGTCAATGGGCGGCAGTACAACAAGGGGTACTATCTAGTTGATGGCATCTATCCAAGATGGTCGACATTTGGAAGACCATCTCAAACCCTGTGCCGGGAGGCAAGAACGCCTGGTTTGTGAAGGTTCAGGAGGCTTGCAGGAAGGATGTTGAGCGGGCATTTGGTGTGCTCCAATCTCGATTTGCTGTTGTCCGGTTCCCTGCTCTAACCTGGTCGAAAGATCAAATGTGTGAGATCATGACTTGTTGTGTCATCTTGCACAACATGATCATTGAGAGCGAGAAGGAAGAGCCAGTGTTTGACACTGAACCATATTGCAAGCAGGGTCCTCTTGCCCAAGTTGATCACCAGCTACTGGCAAACTGGACTGACTACCTCAATATGCGTCAGGAGATCCGAGACCCACAGGTGCATCAAGAACTGCAACACGATCTGGTGGAGCACCTATGGAGGCTCAAGGGCGAGGCCGGGAATGACGTGTGATGAAATTTGAGTTTTTATTTGTTAAACTATATAATTTGTATTGAACTATTTGGTGAACTATTTGATTTATGTGATGAAACACACCGAACCATGCCGAACTATGTGACGAACTAATTGATTTCTATTTGTATGCGAAAGTTCACGCCGAAACATGCCGAACCGCACCGAATATGGGTCGATTCATGCATATATCAGGTCGTTTTTGGACATAATTGGGCCGAACACTGGGCCGAAATCGGCGCCTGGGGGCGACGGCTGGGTGTCGAACCGCCCCTAGCGCCGAGTTTATCGCCGTCTCACCCCCAGGCCACTCTTTTTCGGCGCCCTGGGGGCTGAACAGCTGGAGATGCTCTTATCTCTTTCCTTTTTCTCCTCCTCCCCTCGTGTCTCATCTACATAACCTCTCCCTCTCTCCACACTAAAGAGCTCACTGCGGCCAATACCCGTCGACCCATCGCTGCTGTGAGCCCCTCCCCACCGCATGTTGTTGCCGCCGCGCGTTGCAACCCAGGAGCTGCAGAGTAGAGGCCCCATGGTGCGGCGAGCCTGGCCACTCCCCAGCCATGCTCAAAAATTGAGATCGCTGCATGGAATCGGTTGGATTTGATGCTACGACCACAACTATACTATGCTTGACCCGGCGACGCGCCGTGCTGAAACCGACATGTACTGTGGACAAGTGACGTGATGTGCTGGAACCGGCGGCGAAATTTACCACAACCGGCAATCATGGTGCTATAAAACAGGTGACACATGTGCTCCACGTTGGAGACATTTTGCTGCAACCGTTGAGCAGAAATGTTGGAATCGGCGACCAGTGATGTTGGAACTGGAGAGTGAGGATGCTGCAACCACGGGGGCTTGGAGCTTGCCTGTGTAGAAACTTGGAACGAGCGATGCATTGTGCTGGGACCGGCAGCGTTTTTTTGCTAGAACCGACGACCTTGGTTGCTGCAAACCCGACGGTCAGCAACGTGTGTGGCAACCGGACGCTAGAATCGGCGTCCGGTGATGCTAGAACCGGAGTGCAAGGATACTGCAACCACGGGGGACCAGCAAAGGTTGTGTGACCATCGGGGTCGATTCTTTTGATGGCACCACGGGGCAAAGTTTCTGCAAACGAGTGGCGGATTTGCTACAAGCGGCAAATGGCCGGTGCTGGAGAAGAGGACTAGTGTACATGTTAGGCCGGCGCCTATCGTCGCCCTTAGGGTTATAAGAGCATCTCCAGCCGTTCGGGCCCCCAGGGCGCCGAAAAAGAGCGGCCTGGGGGCGAACCGGCGGTAAATTGGCCTCTAGGGTTCGGTTCGCTCCCAGTCATAGGCCCATGGTCGTCGTGGGTTCGACGAAGTTTGTTTCATTTTTTTGCAAACTCGACGACTTTTGCAGGAACTCGGCCATACTTCATCAAAATTTGTACAACAACGTAAAAACATGCAAGAACTACGTCTAACTTAAAAAAACTAAAGAGCCTAGCCGCCGCCATTGCCGCCGTCGCCGTCTACATGCCAAGAATCCTATAGAAGCGGATGTAGTCACCGCCGTCGTCGTTGTCGTCGTCGTTGCGCGCCTCGCCTGCGGCGTCCCTGCTGCAGCCCTGGCCGAGGTCGCCGACACGTGGTGGGGCGCTTGACGGCCCGGCCTCGCCCTCATCGTCGTTGTTGATGACGATAACGCCGCCCTCCTCGGCTCGGCGATGGGCCTCAGCGCGGCTACGGGCCTGGGCTCCAGGTACGCCCGGTGCTGGCGGCACCTGCTCGCGGACGTAGTCCTCCTTCGCCCATATGAGGGCGGACTCGTCGTCGGGGGCCACCATGTCGACGTGCTCTGGCTTCACGGGGAGCAAGCCCAGCTCGGGCTTTGGCCGGACCAGGCGCAGGGAGCGCCTCACCGGTGCTGTCGCAGGTGGTGAGGGTTCGTTGATGATGAGGGCGCCGCTGCGAGCGCGACGCCCGAGCGGTGTCCCCTCGGGCTCGGGCTTGGCCGGACGTAGGGCCGACGAGCCAGAGCCCGACGACGAGGACGACCCCGACTCCATTCGCCGCGGCATCCAGGAACTGCCGCGGCGGCGAGAGAAGGAGGACCGCGTCGGATACTCCAGCCGCGGCACGCTGCCGGTCTCGATGTGGTCGAGGATGGCGTCGAGTGTACGGCCGGGGACGCCCCACCACTCGCGCCGTCCTTCGGAGTTGAGGCGGCCGCGGGGAATGATGCCGTTGGCAGAGGTGATCTGCTCCTCATGGCGGCACTGGAAGTACAACGTCCACAGTGTTTCGCTGTCAGGCACGTACCTCGGCTGGTTCCGTTGCTCCTCCGATAGTGAGGAGCGGACGCGGGCGATCTGCGCCCGCTGTGCCGCCCCTTCGGGCACCGGCGACACCGGGACTCCGCCGGCGCTCAATCTCCATGCCCCCGGCACGTGCATGTCGGGGGGCGTCGGGTACTTAGCCTCGTAGAGAAAGCGCGCCTCCGGCTCCTAGAGGTGTCGGTGGCTGAAGCCGTTCGCCGCTGCGCCGTTGCCTGAGAACCTCTCGGCCATGCTTTGCTCGTCGGCGGGGAGGGGAGTGGGGGGGGGAGCCCGCCGGCTGGGAGAAGGCTTTTGCGAGGGGGAGAGGGGCAGGCTGTGGCGCTCACCGGCGGGCAGTGGGCGCCTTTTATTGAAGGAAATATACCCTAGAGGCAATAATAAAGTTATTATTTATTTCCTTATATCATGATAAATGTTTATTATTCATGCTAGAATTGTATTAACCGGAAACATGATACATGTGTGAATACATAGACAAACATATAGTCACTAGTATGCCTCTACTTGACTAGCTCATTAATCAAAGATGGTTATGTTTCCTAACCATAGACATGTGTTGTCATTTGATTAATGGGATCACATCATTAGGAGAATGATGTGATTGACATGACCCATTCCGTTAGCCTAGCACTTGATCGTTTAGTATATTGCTATTGCTTTCTTCATGACTTATACATGTTCCTGTAACTATGAGATTATGCAACTCCCGTTTACCGGAGGAACACTTTGGGTGCTACCAAACGTCACAACATAACTGGGTGATTATAAAGGAGTACTACAGGTGTCTCCAAAGGTACATGTTGGGTTGGCGTATTTCGAGATTAGGTTTTGTCACTCCGATTGTCGGAGAGGTATCTTTGGGCCCTCTCGGTAATGCACATCACTATAAGCCTTGCAAGCAATGTAGCTAATAAGTTAGTTACGGAATGATGCATTACGTAACGAGTAAAGAGACTTGCCACTAACGAGATTGAACTAGGTATTGGATACCGACGATCGAATCTCGGGCAAGTAACATACCGATGACAAAGGGAACAACGTATGTTGTTATGCGGTTTGACCGATAAAGATCTTCGTAGAATATGTGGGAGCCAATATGAGCATCCAGGTTCCGCTATTGGTTATTGACCGAGAATAGTTCTAGGTCATGTCTACATAGTTCTCGAACCCGTAGGGTCCGCACGCTTAAGGTTTCGATGACAGTTATATTATGAGTTTATGAGTTTTGATGTACCGAAGGAGTTCGGAGTCCCGGATGAGATCGGGGACATGACGAGGAGTCTCGAAATGGTCGAGACGTAAAGATCGATATATTGGACGACTATATTCGGAGTTCGGAAAGGTTCCGAGTGATTCGGGTATTTTTCGGAGTACCGGAGAGTTACGGGAATTCACCGGGGAGTATATGGGCCTTATTGGGCCATACGGGAATAGAGGAGAGATGCCAAAAGGAAGGAGGCCTGCGCCCCCCCCCCTCTGGTCCGAATTGGACAAGGGGGGCAGCCCCCTTTTCCTTCTCCCTCTCCTCCTCTTTTCTTCTCCAACAAGGAAAGGAGGAGTCCTACTCCCGGTGGGAGTAGGACTCCCCCCTTGATGCGCCTCCTCCATAGGCCGGCCGCCTCCCCCCTTGCTCTTATATATATGGGGGCAGGGGGCACCCCAAAGACAGACAACAATTGATCCTTGAGATCTATTAGCCGTGTGCGGTGCCCCCCTCCACCATAGTCCTCCTTGATAATATTGTAGCGGTGCTTAGGCGAAGCCCTGCGACGGTAGAACATCAAGATCATCACCACGCCGTCGTGCTGACGGAACTCTCCCTCGACACTCGGCTGGATCGGAGTTCGAGGGACGTCATCGAGCTGAACGTGTGCTAGAACTCGGAGGTGCCATAGTTTCGGTGCTTGATCGGTCGGGCCGTGAAGACGTACGACTACATCAACCGCGTTGTTCTAACGCTTCCGCTTTCGGTCTACAAGGGTATGTAGATTACACTCTCCCCTCTCGTTGCTATGCATCACCATGATCTTGCGTGTGCGTAGGAAATTTTTGAAATTACTACGTTCTCCAACAGTGGCATCCGAGCCTGGTTTTATGCGTAGATGTCATATGCACGAGTAGAACACAAGTGAGTTGTGGGCGATACAAGTCATACTGCTTACCAGCATGTCATACTTTGGTTCGGCGGTATTGTGAGATGAAGCGGCCCGGACCGACATTACGCGTACGCTTACGCGAGACTGGTTTCACCGTTGCGAGCACTCGTGCTTAAAGGTGGCTGGCGGGTGTCTGTCTCTCTCACTTTAGCTGAATCGAGTGTGGCTACGCCCGGTCCTTGCGAAGGTTAAAACAGCCAACTTGACGAACTATCGTTGTGGTTTTTATGCGTAGGTAAGAACGGTTCTTGCTAAAGCCCGTAGCAGCCACGTAAAATTTGCAACAACAAAGTAGAGGACGTCTAACTTGTTTTTGCAGGGCATGTTGTGATGTGATATGGTCAAGACGTGATGCTATATTTTATTGTATGAGATGATCATGTTTTGTAACCGAAGTTATCGGCAACTGGCAGGAGCCATATGGTTGTCGCTTTATTGTATGAAATGCAAACGCCCTGTAATTGCTTTACTTTATCTCTAAGCGGTAGCGATAGTCGTAGAAGCAATAGATGGCGTAACGACAACGATGCTACGATGGAGATCAAGGTGTCGCGCCGGTGACGATGGTGATCACGACGGTGCTTCGAAGATGGAGATCACAAGCACAAGATGATGATGGCCATATCATATCACTTATATTGATTGCATGTGATGTTTATCCTTTATGCATCTTATCTTGCTTTGATTGACGGTAGCATTTTAAGATGATCTCTCACTAATAATCAAGAAGTGTTCTCCCTGAGTATGCACCGTTGCGAAAGTTCTTCGTGCTGAGACACCACGTGATGATCGGGTGTGATAGGCTCTACGTTCAAATACAACGGGTGCAAAACAGTTGCACACGCGGAATACTCGGGTTAAACTTGACGAGCCTAGCATATACAGATATGGCCTCGGAACACGGAGACCGAAAGGTCGAGCGTGAATCATATAGTAGATATGATCGACATATTGATGTTCACCGTTGAAACTACTCCATCTCATGTGACGATCGGACATGGTGTAGTTGATATGGATCACGTAATCACTTAGAGGATTAGAGGGATGTCTATCTAAGTGGGAGTTCTTAAGTAATATGATTAATTGAACTTAAATTTATCATGAACTTAGTCCTGGTAGTATTTTGCAAATTATGTTGTAGATCAATAGCTTGCATTGTTGCTTTCATATGTTTATTTTTATATGTTCCTAGAGAAAATTGTGTTGAAAGATGTTAGTAGCAATGATGCGGATTGGATCCGTGATCTGAGGTTTATCCTCATTGCTGCACAGAAGAATTATGTCCTTAATGCACCGCTAGGTGACAGACCTATTGCAGGAGCAGATGCAGACGTTATGAACGTTTGGCTGGCTCAAAATGATGACTACTTGATAGTTAAGTGCACCATGCTTAATGGCTTAGAATCGGGACTTCAAAGACGTTTTGAACGTCATGGACCATATGAGATGTTCTAGGAGTTGAAGTTAATATGTCAAGCAAATACCCGAGTTGAGAGATATGAAGTCTCCAACAAGTTCTATAGTTAAAAGATGGAGGAGAACTGCTCAACTAGTGAGCAAGTGCTTATATTGTCTGAGTACTACAATCGCTTGAATTAAGTGGGAGTTAATCTTCTAGATAAGATAGTGATTGATAAAGTTCTCTAGTCACCATCACCAAGTTAGTAGAACTTCGTGATGAACTATAATATGCAAGGGATGATGAAAACAATTCCCAAGCTCTTCGTGATGCAAAAATCGGCGAAGGTAGAAATCAAAGAAAAACATCAAAGTGTTGATGGTGGACAAGATCACTAGTTTCAAGAAAAAGGGAAAAGGGAAGAAGGGGAACTTCAAGAAGAACAACAAGCAAGTTGCTGCTCAAGTGAAGAAGCCCAAGTCTGGACCTAAGCCTAAGACTAAGTGATTCTACTGCAAAGGGACTGGTCACTGGAAGTGGAACTACCCCAAGTATTTGGCGGATAAGAAGGATGGCAAAAGTGAACAAAGGTATATTGGATATACATGTTATTGATGTGTACTTTACTAGTGTTTATAGCAACCCCTCGGCATTTTGATACTGGTTCAGTTGCTAAGAGTAGTAACTCGAAACGGGAGTTGCAGAATAAATAGAAACTAGTTGAGGGTGAAGTGACGATGTGTGTTGGAAGTGGTTCCAAGATTGATATGATCATCATCGCACACTCCCTATACTTTCGGGATTAGTGTTGAACCTAAATAAATGTTATTTGGCGTTTGCGTTGAGCATGAATATGATTTGATCATGTTTATTGCAATACGTTTATTCATTTAAAATTAGAGAATAATTGTTGTTCTGTTTAAATGAATAAAACCTTTGATGGTCATACACCCAATGAAAATAGTTTGTTGGATCTCGATCGTAGTGATACACATATTCATAATATTGATGCCAAAAGATGCAAAGTTGATAATGATAGTGCAACTTATTTGTGGCACTGCCGTTTGGGTCATATCGGTGTAAAGCGCATGAAGAAACTCCATAAAGATGGATTTTCCGAATCACTTGGTTATGAATCATTTGATGCTTGCGAACCGTGCCTTTTGGGCAAGATGACTAAAACTCCGTTCTCCAGAACAATGGAACGAGCTGCTGACTTATTGGAAACAATACATACCGATGTATGCGGTCCAATAAGTGTTGATGCTCGTGGCAGGTATCTTTATTTTCTGACCTTCACAAGATGATTTGAGCAGATATGAGTATATCTACTTAATGAAGCACAAGTCTGAAACATTTGAAAAGTTCAAAGAATTTCAGAGTGAAGTGAAGAATCATCGTAATAAGAAAATAAAGTTTCTGCGATTTGATCGCAGAGACAAATATTTAGTTACGAGTTTGGCCTTCAATTAAAACAATGTGGAATAGTTTCACAGCTCACGCCACCTGAAACACCATAATGTTATGGTGTGTCCGAACGTCGTAACCGCACTTTATTGGATATGGTGCGATCTATGATATCTCTTACTGATTTACCATTATCGTTTTGGGGTTATGCATTAGAGACAGCTGCATTCACGTTAAAAGGGCACCATCTAAATCCGTTGAGACGACATCGTATGAACTATGGTTTAGAAGTAAACCTAAGCTGTCATTTCTTAAAGTTTGGAGTTGCAATGCTTATATGAAAAAGGTTTTCAACCTGATAAGCTCGAACCCAAATCGGAGAAGTGCGTCTTCATAGAATACCCAAAGGAAACTGTTGGGTACTCCTTCTATCACAAATCCAAAGGCAAAACATTCGTTGCTAAGAATGGATCCTTTCTAGAGAAGGAGTTTCTCTCGAAAGAAGTGAGTGGGAGGAAAGTAGAACTTGATGAGGTAACTGTACCTGCTCCCTCATTTGAAAGTAGTTCATCACAGAAATATGTTCCTGTGACTACTACACCAATTAGTGAGGAAGTTAATGATGATGATCATGAAACTTCATAGTAAGTTACTACAGAATCTCGTAGGTCTTACAGAGTAAGATCCGCACCAGAGTGGTACGGTAATCTTGTTCTAGAAGTTATGTTACTAGACCATGACGAACCTACGAACTATGAAGAAGCGATGGTGAGCCCAGATCGCAAAATGGCTTGAGGCCATGAGATCTGAGATAAGATCCATGTATGAAAACAAAGTATGGACTTTGATTGACTTGCCCAATGATCGGCGAGACATTGAGATTAAATGGATCTTCAAGAGGAAGACGGACGCTGATAGTGTTACTATCTACAAAGCTAGAATTGTCGCAAAAGGTTTTCGATAAGTTCAAGGTGTTGACTACGATGAGAGTTTTTCACTCGTATCTATGCTTAAGTCTGTCTGAATCATGTTAGCAATTGCCGCATTTTATGAAATCTGGCAAATGGATAAACAAAACTGCATTCCTTAATGGTTTTCTTAAAGAAGAGTTGTATATGATGCAACCAGAAGGTTTTGTCAAATCTAAAGGTGCTAACAAATTGTGCAAGCTCCAGCGATCCATCTATGGACTGGTGCAAGCATCTCGGAGTTGGAATATATGCTTTGATGAGTTGATCAAAGCATATGGTTTTATACAGACTTTTGAAGAAGCCTGTATTTACAAGAAAGTGAGTGGGAGCTCTGTAGCATTTCTAATATTATATGTGGATAACATATCGTTAATTGGAAATGATATGGAAATTCTGGATAGCATGAAAGGATACTTGAATAAGAGTTTTTCAAAGCAAGACCTCGGTGAAGCTGCTTACACATTGAGCATCAAGATCTATATAGATAGATCAAGACGCTTGATAAGATTTTTCAATGAGTACATACCTTGATAAATTTTTGAAATAGTTCAAAATGGAACAGCCAAAGAAGGAGTTCTTGCCTGTGTTACAAGGTGTGAAGTTGAGTAAGACTCAAGACCCGACCATTGCAGAAAATAGAAAGAGAATGAAAAGTCATTCCCTATGCCTCAGTCATAGGTTCTATAAAGTATGCTATGCTGTGAACCAGACCTATTGTATACCTTGCTCTGTGTTTGGCAAAGGAATACAATTTTGATCTAATAAGTAGATCACTGGACATGGGTCAAGAATATCCTTAGTGAGGACTAAGGAGATGTTTCTCGATTATGGAGGTGATAAAAGAGCCCGTCGTTAAAGTTACAACGATGCAAGCTTTTACACCGATCCAGATGACTCTAAGTCTCAATCTGGATACATATTGAAAGTGGGAGCAATTAGTTAGAGTAGCTCTGTGCAAAGCATTGTAGACATAGAATATTTGCAAAATACATACGACTCTGTAATATGACACACCCGTTGACTAAACTTCTCTCACGAGCAAAACATGATCATACCTTAGTACTCTTTGGGTGCTAATCACATAGTGATGTGAACTAGATTATTGACTCTAGTAAACCCTTTGGGTGTTGATCACATGACGATGTGAACTATAGGTGTTAATCACATACAGATGTGAATATTGGTGTTGAATCACATGATGATGTGAACTAGATTATTGACTCTAGTGCAAGTGGGAGACTGAAGGAAATATGCCCTAGAGGCAATAATAAAGTTATTATTTATTTCCTTATATCATGATAAATGTTTATTATTCATGCTAGAATTGTATTAACCGGAAACATGATACATGTGTGAATACATAGACAAACATATAGTCACTAGTATGCCTCTACTTGACTAGCTCATTAATCAAAGATGGTTATGTTTCCTAACCATAGACATGTGTTGTCATTTGATTAATGGGATCACATCATTAGGAGAATGATGTGATTGACATGACCCATTCCGTTAGCCTAGCACTTGATCGTTTAGTATATTGCTATTGCTTTCTTCATGACTTATACATGTTCCTGTAACTATGAGATTATGCAACTCCCGTTTACCGGAGGAACACTTTGGGTGCTACCAAACGTCACAACATAACTGGGTGATTATAAAGGAGTACTACAGGTGTCTCCAAAGGTACATGTTGGGTTGGCGTATTTCGAGATTAGGTTTTGTCACTCCGATTGTCGGAGAGGTATCTTTGGGCCCTCTCGGTAATGCACATCACTATAAGCCTTGCAAGCAATGTAGCTAATAAGTTAGTTACGGAATGATGCATTACGTAACGAGTAAAGAGACTTGCCACTAACGAGATTGAACTAGGTATTGGATACCGACGATCGAATCTCGGGCAAGTAACATACCGATGACAAAGGGAACAACGTATGTTGTTATGCGGTTTGACCGATAAAGATCTTCGTAGAATATGTGGAGCCAATATGAGCATCCAGGTTCCGCTATTGGTTATTGACCGAGAATAGTTCTAGGTCATGTCTACATAGTTCTCGAACCCGTAGGGTCCGCACGCTTAAGGTTTCAATGACAGTTATATTATGAGTTTATGAGTTTTGATGTACCGAAGGAGTTCGGAGTCCCGGATGAGATCGGGGACATGACGAGGAGTCTCGAAATGGTCGAGACGTAAAGATCGATATATTGGACGACTATATTCGGAGTTCGGAAAGGTTCCGAGTGATTCGGGTATTTTTCGGAGTACCGGAGAGTTACGGGAATTCACCGGGGAGTATATGGGCCTTATTGGGCCATACGAGAATAGAGGAGAGATGCCAAAAGGAAGGAGGCCTGCGCCCCCCCTCTGGTCCGAATTGGACAAGGGGGGCAGCCCCCTTTTCCTTCTCCCTCTCCTCCTCATTTCTTCTCCAACAAGGAAAGGAGGAGTCCTACTCCCACCGGAGTAGGACTCCCCCCTTGATGCGCCTCCTCCATAGGCCGGCCGCCTCCCCCCTTGCTCCTATATATATGAGGGCAGGGGGCACCCCAAAAACAGAACAACAATTGATCCTTGAGATCTATTAGCCGTGTGCGGTGCCCCCCTCCACCATAGTCCTCCTCGAT
The DNA here is from genome assembly GCF_018294505.1 of Triticum aestivum. Classification (NCBI taxonomy): domain Eukaryota; kingdom Viridiplantae; phylum Streptophyta; class Magnoliopsida; order Poales; family Poaceae; genus Triticum; species Triticum aestivum. Next base: position 131,120,371 of record NC_057801.1, read on the forward strand.
AATATTGTAGCGGTGCTTAGGCGAAGCCCTGCGACGGTAGAACATCAAGATCATCACCACGCCGTCGTGCTGACGGAACTCTCCCTCGACACTCGGCTGGATCGGAGTTCGAGGGACGTCATCGAGCTGAACGTGTGCTAGAACTCGGAGATGCCGTAGTTTCGGTGCTTGATCGGTCGGGCCGTGAAGACGTACGACTACATCAACCGCGTTGTTCTAACGCTTCCGCTTTTGGTCTACAAGGGTATGTAGATTACACTCTCCCCTCTCGTTGCTATGCATCACCATGATCTTGTGTGTGCGTAGGAAATTTTTGAAATTACTACGTTCTCCAACATTTATAGCCAAAGCGGGGCGACGGGAAGGCGGCATGCAGGAGGACACGTGGCGGGAGCGGGCGGGATGCGCGTCGGCGGCGTCTTCATTGCGCCGCCCGTGAGGCATCAATGGAGGCTGACCGGCGCGACAACCTTAGCATTGATTCGGAACCGAGGCGATGAGGGCGACGAAGCGGCGTCTCGCTGACTCGGCGGGCCCGCGGCTATTTCGCGCCAAAACACTCGCCCAGGCGCGCCCCCAGCGCGTCGGGTTCGGCCTGGGTCCGCCGACGCTGGTTTCGGTCCAAGCCGGCAAAAAACGGGCTCCTGGGGGCACGACTGGGCCGTTTTTCCGGCACCGGCGCGAAAAAATCATTTGGGGAAGCCGTGTTGGAGGCATGGCTGAAGATGCTCTAAGGGCATGTTTAATGCTGGACGCCTGCACAGGCGCTTACAACGAAAAATTAAATATAAAAAAAAAGATAAAAAGGTCTCTAGCGCTAACAAACGAGCGCTAATAACGGGCTTTTCACATATTAGAAAAGAAAGGCCCAGCCATCTCGTACAGGAAAAAATGAGCGGAGCGCTCGGTGCCGGCAAACCCGGGAGCTCCTATTCGGCGCGTTCGGCGCTGGGGAAGCGAACCGACGACTATTGGCAGCGCCAAGTGGCCCGGCCCACAAACGGAGCGAGCAGTAAACGGTCACGTGGAAAAAGAAAGCAAAAATGTGGTAGTACCACGACTCAAACTCACGCAGCTAGGCAGCGGGATTTTTCAGCTAACCACTACAGCATCAGATGACTAGTGATTCAAATCAAACGCGAAATCTATAAGAACCATAAGAGCCGCGCCATTTATTGCACAAAATAATACAGTTTACTCTATAACTTGTATTTTAGAATTCCTTAAATATTGTACGTTTTACTTTATAGCTTGAACAAAAGTTCATTGAATTTGAAAATAAGTTCATCAAATTTGAAAAAAGTTCATAGATTTAAAAAAAGTTCATCGAATTTGGAAAAAGTTCATGGATTATGAAAAGAGTTCATCCCGTTTATGAAAAACAGTTCATCGCATTTAAAAAAGGTTCACAAATTTGAAAAAAAAGTTCATCAGATTTGAGAAAAAGTTCATCGATTTTGAAAAGAGTTCATCAGATTTGAAAAAAAGTTCATCGATTTTTGAAAATAGTTCATCAAATTTGAAAACCAGTTCATCAGATTTGAAAAAGTTCATGGAATTTTGAAAAAAAGTTCATCAATTTTGAAAATAGTTCATCAGATTCAATAAAAGTTCATCGGATTTGAATAAAAGTTCATCGAATTTGAAAAAAAGTTCACATATCTGGAAAAAGTTCATCAATTAGAAAAAAAGTTCATCGAACTCGGAAGAAGAAAAAGGAAAAAACAGAAAAAGAAAAACAGAAAACGAAAAAGGTAAAAAGGAAAACAGAAAAAGGTAAAAACGGAAAATATAAAAGAAACTAAAAGTTCATTTTAAACATGTAAGGTGCGTTGGCGGCTGGTTTCACGCGTGGTACTACATGCGCGACGTCCCTGGTTCGAATCACAGCTAAAATGGGTCTTTTTGCTGTGATTAAAACAGAGAAGAAAAAAACCTATTGGGCCGGCCCATCCCGCGAGCGCTGCAGGCGCTGGTTCTGTTTGTATTTTCTGTTTCTTTTTGTTTCTTTTTTCTCTTCCTATTTGTTTCTGTTTCTGTTTCTTTTCTTTTCTTTTTCTATTTCAATTATGCACAAACTTTTTAAATTCAATGAACTTTTTCTTCAAACCGATGAACTATTTTTCGAACTTGATGAACTTTTTTCAAATTCTATGAATGTTTTAAAATTCGATGAACTTTTTTCAATTTTTGCCAACTTTTTACAAATTTGATGAAATTTTTTTTCAAAATTAACAAACTTTTTCCAAAATCGATGAACTTTTTTCAAATTTGATAAAAAAGTTTTCAAATTTGATGAACTTTTCCTTCAAATTGGTGAGCTTTTTTCAGAATCGATGAACTTATTTTTCAAACTCGTTGAACTTTTTGTCAAAACCGATGAACTTTTTTGATAACGATCAACTTATTTTCGAAAAGGGTGAACTTTTTCAATTTTATCATAAAGTTTTTTTCAAAAACCGGTGAACTTTTTTAAGTTTGTGAACTTTTCTTCAGAAATGATGAACTATTTATCAAAATTGTTGAACTTTTTTTAAATTCTTGAAATTTTGTCTCAAAATCGATGAACGTTTTAAATTCACGATTTTAGAAAAATAAATAAATAAACTGAATGATAAATAAATAGCGTGGGCATTCTAGTTCATGTACAGGTACTGCTATCTAAAATCGCGAGTCACAATCGGCTGTGGTGGCCAGCTAAAGTCGAACAAGCCTTGGCTTCGCGAGCTCGCTAGTTCGATTGCTGGAGCGGCCACCTTTTTTTGCGTTATTCTAGCTTTTTGTGATCGCCACGCTTTTCCATTACGGGCCGGCCCAACAACGCGCTGCTGCGGGCGCCAGCTACCTGTTCGGGCGCTTAAGGCGCCGAACAGGAGCTCCCCTCGGTGCCCAGGTTGGCGTCGATGCAGGACCGGGCGCTGGGAATTGACATCGTAACTGTCGATCTATCGGGATTAGATTCCCAGCGCCCTCTCTTAACGTCTTCCGTTAAAGATGCCCTAAGGGTCTTGAACAACAAGATGGGGAAGACGTTGACCTAATTCTTCAATTAATTGGACCTGACCATGAGCGTGTGAGACCTTCAGACCGAACATGGATGAAACGACACGTACAGACGATTCACCAACGAATTTATCTGATTCCGACTAGCTACACACAAAAGGTACTGTAGCAAGCATCTCTTTAGTTTTCCCCTCGCTAAAGATTTATACAAAGATGAAGCGACACGAATATGAACTCTCCTAGCCGCCGTCCGTCGACCGACCGGTCGATCAGTGCACGAGGTAGGTGACGGCGAGCGCGGCGGCCATGAGCAGGTAGGCCACGGCCTGGTCGACCCTCCTGCCGTCGCCGGCCACGGCCGCCAACCCCTCCGCCTTGCTCGCTCCGCCCTGCGCCGCGCCGGCAGCGGGCACGTCGACGTTCGCCGCGCGAGCCATCACGTGATGACAGAATCGGCTCGATCGACGGCAGGGTTCTCCCCTTCCCTGGTGAGCCGGCGGAGAAGAAGATGCTACTGGAACAAGATCTGGATCCGGGTTGTGGGTGTTGGTCGTGGCCAATTTGTGCTTCGTGGGGAGGCGGTGGGTCTGGCGTGTTTATATAGCGGGATAGGATTTGGGAGGGTATTACGGGTCGGGTTCCCGGTCAAACGTGCCTGCCTGCCGGCCTTTTGCTTGGGCGCGTAAAACTCGTTTGTTCAGAAGCTTCTGCGGTGTTTCCACGTGGCTGAGACGAGGATGCCGCGTCCAAATCGAATCAGGCCGGCTTTGGCTTTGGCCAAGCATCACCGATGAGAACTTCTAGTAGACTAGACTAGTCATCATCAATCAAGATAATTAAAACTACAAGAGGTGGACTGGTCGACTTGAGGTGCAAATGGTGCACTAGCCTTGGTTCACGTATTTAGGCTGTGTTTGTTTGGGCTTCGGCTTGGACAGAATCGGCTGTGGATTCACTGTGGTGGCAAAGCTGATTCACTGACGAATCAGAATCAGCTGCAGTGAAGGTTAGTCGTTTGGCAACGTAGTTGTGGATTCGATATTGAGCTAGTGAAAAGGCTGAAATGCCCCTAAAGTACAGAGATGAGTGTAACTTGCTGATTTTGTGTGAACAGGCTATTTAAATGGCATTTGGACAGACAGTGAATGATTTATTCTCTAATAATGTATACAATATTTCATTATAATATTTCTCTCACTATCTTTCTTATAGATAATTCGAATAACAGAATGCAAAATAATGATGTTGTCACGCTGCTAGTCCATGCAAGTAACAATTTATCTAACAATAGAGAAGTCAGTCCATATAATTTCCTTCCAAAAAAGAGCCAAAGGTTTGGATCATACATATAATTAATAATCCACCATACAAAAGGGAGCTAAAGGTTTGGATCATACATATAATTAATAATCCATACATATAATTAAATATTTGTACAGAAAGTAAACTATCTAGCTTGTCGTGCTATCCACAAAGAGGTCGCAATACTGTCACGCGTGTCGTTCATATTGCCTTCATCAGAGGATGTCAAAACGACATCCCCAAGCAATGGTGTTGCCCGTGCCACCGCGGGCATGTAGTTTTCATTCTCATCACATTTGTCAAACTCTTTATCACGTAGCTTGTTATCCGTAATGTAATTGTGCAACGTCATACAAGCACTGATAATCATCGTTTGATTTCCCATCTTGAATTGGGGCACATCCCTTAGGATGCACCACTTCTGCTTCAGAACACCAAATGTGCGCTCAACCACATTCCGAAGAGAAGAGTGAGCATGATTGTACACCTCTAACTTTCCAGTTGGTGGGCGTCCCGCTCGAAATTCTGGAAGGTGATAGGTCTGGCCTTTGTAAGGAGCTAGATATCCCACCCGGTTTGGATAACCGGAATCCACAAGGTAGTACATATCTACATGCATAGAGATGAAATTAGAACAATGCATGGTGTGGTATGCATCCCAAAGTGCCTTGTTTGTCTTGTCTTCCTTGTCTGCCTTCTTAGCTGCCCTCTTCGTTGCCTTGTCCATCTAGTGCATTATCACCATTTTTATACCAGCATACACACATAAATATATGTCTACATCTACTGAAAAAATCATCCACAATCTATAGTTCCTAGCTTAGCATTCCACATCTACTGAAAAAACTACAAGGAAATGCATCTACATCTACTGAAAAAATCATCCACAACAAGGAACCATACAACAACTACATGTACCATCTACATTCATAAGCAGCAAGAAACTAGCAACATCATTTATGGGAATGCTCACCCCAGGCGACGCCATGATGCACGAGAAGCGGGTGTCACTCTCCGGGAGGTAGGGAGGCCGGCGTGCTCCGGGGTTGGGGAGGTCGGCGTTGGGTCGAGGCGGCAGGCGACCGGAGTTGGGGCGAGGCGGCGAGGGGTGGATCCGGCGAGGCAACCTGCGTTGGGACGTTGGCGGCGAGGGGTGGCGGCGAGCAGGTGTGCGACGGCGGCGCAGGATGTGGGAAAACCTAGCGGGCGTCTGTTTCAGGAGGGGATCGAACGAGACGGGTGGTCTTGTGTCGATGGTTGGCTGCGGTGGCATTTTTGCCGTAATTTTGGTGAAGTGCCAGGGGCAGTTTGGGCGTGGGAACCAGCTTCGCTGGTGAAGTACACCGATGGGTGCTTCAGCCCATTGCACTGCGGAGGGCCCGAATCGGCTCTCAGCTCCGAATCCACAGCTGCTCTAATTTAGCTGTTTGTTTCAGCTTCAGATTAATCTTATCAAAATCTGCCTTGTAAATCTGAAACAAATAGGGCCTTAGACACTTCGCAAGAAAACAAAAAATAAGAGTAGGGAAAAGGTGTGTCTAAACGTAGTACACCACCTTACCTATTGACCCCGTTTTTGTTTCTCCCAAAAACGAGAAAAAAATTTGGGGTTGATCTTTTTTCCCTTTTATTACTCCCCCGTTCCTAAGTATAACCCCTTTTAGAGATTTCAATACGGACTACATGTAAAGCAAAATGAGTGAATTTGCACTCTAAAATACGTCTATATACATTCGAATGTAGTATGCATCGAAATATCTAAAAAAACTTATATTTAAAAACGGAGGGAGTAGTTTTTATTTCTTCTCTATATTTCTTCTTTTGTTTGATTCCTTTTTTTCCTCATTGTTCATGTACAAAGAAATGTAAACAAATACTGGACCACCAGACACATTTGTTAGCCTGGCACATGCGCAAGGATTCGAACACCTGGAGAGAGAGGGGCGAAAAGGGAGCAACCGCAAAGTTCCCCTAATCCCGTCGGGGATCCCGTTCCTCTGCTCCCGATGTGTAAATAGGGTAGGAATAGGTCCTGGCGGCATCGGTTTGGTGAGGTGTTCATTGTCGTTCTGGAAAAATAAGTCCGACGTTCTACTCTCCCCTTGCCAGCGCTGGTGGTGCTGGCATGTGGACGACGTGTTCGCACGCCGATCTATGGATCGGCCGGTGTTTGGTTCCCTTCTCCATGGGTGGTAGCACCGGTGTGAGGGGAGATTTTGCTCCTCACGGATCTTTCGATCTCGTGAGTTCTTCACTCCTCAGGCGGGTTCGCGAGGCGGCGGCGTCGACCGGGCTATGTGAGTATCGCTATCCTCTCTATTGGGGATATAACTATTGGGCATGGCCCGCCCAGGAGGGGCCGGGTCATACCACTGGCGGTTCAAAATGAGAAGGCCCAAGAAGATGTTGAAGATGGCGGTTCATGAAGCAAGCTTACTGAAGGCCCAAGACCCGGAGGCGACTTGAGGCCCAGGGGCATAAATCGCCGTATGTTTAACTTGTATGTTAAGGAAAGTTTGGTTTTGTCACCGAGCCGGACACGTTGTGTATGAGCCGACCGGGACTCTGTAAGCCGTCGGGCATCAACCTGTGTATATAAAGGGGTGACCCGGTGGCGGGTTAGGGCAAGAAACAACAAGGTGAGAACTAGGTCAAGCGTATTCGCTCCCTGGTAATCGAAACCCAAGCAATACAACCTAAAGCAGGAGTAGGCCTTTACCTCGTTGAGAGGGGCCGAACCTGGGTAAAACTCTCTGTGTCCTTTGTCCCATTCAACCCCTTCAAGCTAACTACGTTGCGATGGCTCCACACCTAAGTCCTCATGCTAGGGCATCTGTTGTGACAATTTCATGATAGTTGGCGCCCACAGTGGGGCCAGCACACAGTGGTTTCAAGTTCTTGATGGGCAGCTTCGCAGGGCTTAAGAGATACGTTGTGGGCCGGATGACTAAGAGTCATTGCGGCAAGCTCTACATCGACGACGTGGGATGGGGCCCCGAGACCGGCTCAATTGAGTACAGGTACCGGGTCCCCTTCGGCGAAATTCATGTCTTCATCGGCAAGATTGGTGAGTCAGAAGCTAAGCTGGACACCTGCGCCGACATCGTCGAGACGGCTCAGCGCGCGTGACCCGCCAAGATTCAAGCCGTCCCGAAGCATGTCTTTGTTGGCTTTACTCAATGAGTAGATCTGGAAGGAGGATCTGAGTCCGGTGGTGAGATGGCCGTCTATTCAGGCGATGAGTCCTCAACCGGTGAGACCAACTCCATGTATCAAGTTCAGGATGGTGGGCTTGGGGGTTGTTCCGATGGCGACAGTATTCCAGACCCCTATGAGCCGCCAAACCGGGTTACGATCTTCATGGCCGGTACACAGCCAGGGCAGAATTCTTCAACTGCAGCAACAATGATCTCCGGTTCAGCAACGGCAACGGCATCGGGGGTAGGAGGCCATGTGCACCCGCCAGCTCAAGTTTTATCTGAACTGTTGGATGCTCTGGCAATGTTGTTGACGGCGGATGTGACCCCGACGAACCAAACGCAACATAATGCGGACGTTGCAAAGTTACGTGATGAGATAGCTCAAGCCAAGGAGGATCTAAATGCTGAGAACGCCCAGATGGCGACGGAGCGAGCCGCTTTGGAGAGGGAGGCAGAACGACTTCAAGCAGAAAATTTTCGCTTGAGCTTGGATCGGGATGCATCAAACGCTGTCTTTAACAGAAGGCATGTGAGTCGCTTACCTCCGGTTTACAATGCGAGAAATATTTTCAACACGCCTGGGGCAGGAACCAGTAACCCGCCTATTGTGGATCGGACCGTTGAGGCGCCGGCGGCTGGAGCACCGGTTCAGCCATGGGCTGCAAAGCCCCCACGTTTGAATTTGACCCCCCTCCCCCGCTTAGTATGTTCTAACACCTCCAGGTCGCTATTCTAATCCTCTGGATAACATGATAGCGGCGGCTACTTGATTGGCGTCTCTCCCGGTTCAGGATGAGTCGCCAGCTGTGATGGAAATACGGCGAGCCGGAGAACATCTTCAAAAGGTTGTGGGTCAGCAGGGGGCTTATTCATACAGTCGTGAACGGATTCATTCAACCCCACATCCAAGCCAAAGTTATAGCAGACACATTGATGAACCGGTTGTATCAAGCAGTGAGCGGCACCGCTCAGCCGCGTAGGCCTGACCCGCTGCATGCTGGTAATGATGCTCAGGCTTTAGTGGACTAGGGCAGGGCACGGCGTGAGGCTGAGCTGGCGGCTCAATAACAATCTCCGGTTTATCCGTCAGCATCTGTGAAGACATGGGTAACTTATAGAACTTTGGGCATGCCATGTTTAGTACCGGCTCTACGCAACGAATGCTTGCCTAAGGATTTCAAGGGCCCCCGTAAGGTGCCTAACTACAGGGCGGATCAACCCCCGGAGGCTTGGATTGAAAGCTATGAGATGGCTATGGAGATGTTGGATGTTAGTGATGTTGCATGTGCTAAGTATTTCATCATGATGTTGGATGGGCTAGCTCATACTTGGTTGAAAGGGTTGCCCGCTAACTCCATCAGATCATGGGCAGAGTTGAAATCGTGTTTTATCTAAAAAAATTAAAGACACATGCAAGCAGCCTATGTCGATTCTGGATTTGGACTCTTGCATTCAAGGTGAGGGCGAGTCAACAACCAATTGGGTGCGCTGGATCTCAGCTGTTATACACTCGCCAGATAGCATCAACGCCGGTTCAGCAGTCCTGATGTTGGAAAAGAATTGTCGTTTCCTTCCCCTTAAGCAAAAATTGGGGCGGCTTAAGCGCAATTGCAATGATATGGGGGAGCTCATGGCGGCTCTCGTCAAATATGTCGACTCTGATAGCACTAAAGACCTTAAGTCTGATGAGGAGAAAGGGGGAAAAGGGAAGAAGAGTGGCAATACAAAGGGACAGCATAACACGGCGAGTCAAGGTGGAAACGGTAAGCGCAAGGCTGACAGCGGTTTAGACTTTGTGGCTAACACCAATACACATAGTAATAACCAGCGTCGTAAGGGGAAAACACCAGCGCCCCGGTTTGGAGGGCCGAAGTTCAACCTTGAGGCCATGATGAATCATCCTTGCCCAATGCACGGAACCCAGGATAAGTCGGCCAATCATCTGTGGAAGGATTTCTTCATCATGAGGGAGTATAGAAACTCTAATTTTTTCCAGAATAATCATGGCCTGCATGGCGGTTCAAGATCCGGCTCTCATGGGCCTGGGTTTGGAGGTGGCGGCTCAAGCTCTGGTTTTCAGGGCCAAGGCAATCAAGGCGGTTTTAATCAACAATTTGGCCAGGGGAATCAGCAGCAGCAGTCTGGTTATCAAAGCAATCCAAAGAAATTGAATAGTGGTCAATATCATGTGTTCACCATAAGTCTGTGCAAACGAGATCAGAAAATCCATAAGCGGCAATGAACTCAGTTGAGCCGACAGTACCTCGTTATTTGAGGTGGTCTGAGCAGCCTATTGTATGGATCCGTGAGGATCACCCACCTCGGGTTGACAATCCAGGTCAATTGGCATTAGTGGTTGCTCCTCAGGTAGGGGGATATAAGCTTACAAAAGTACTCATGGACGGGGGCAGTAGTATCAGTATCCTTTATTATGATACTTTTCATCGTATGAATTTGACTGACAAAGATCTTAAGACGTCTTCCACTATTTTCCATGGAGTGGTGCCTGGTAAGTCTGCGTATCCAGTAGGTAAGATAACCCCGAAGGTGGCCTTTGGAGATGACCATCATTCCAAAGCTGAGAAATTAACCTTTGAGGTGGTTAAGATCAAAAGCCCGTGTCACGCTTTGTTTGGGCAGCCGACTTGTGCCAAGTTTATGGCACGGCCTTGTTATGTTTATTTGCAGCTTAAAGTGCCGAGTCATAAGGGCACCATCATGGCGCACGGTGATAGGAAGACTGCTCTGGATTGTGAAGAGGGAGATGTTGCATATGCTGAGTCGGCCTGTGCCACTGAGGAGTCAAAGTTTTATAACGACAATGTTGACCCGGCGGATATGACACCTTTGAATAAGCCAACTACAGAGAATGACCCCCTGTTGAAGTTTAAATCGACAGATGATACTAAGTTGGTCAATTTTGTTCCTGGTGACTCGTCCAAGCAGTTCAGTATCAGTGCTATATGGATCCGAAATAGGAAAGCGCGCTCATCGAGTTCATCCGTGAGATCCGGGACATCTTTGCAGGGAAACCTTCTAACATGTCAGGTGTACCGAGGGAACTCGTTGAGCACACTCTTAATGTTGATCCGAAGTTTAAGCCGGTCAAGCAGTTTCTTCGTCGTTTCAATGAAGAAAGGCGTAAGGCCATCGGTGAATAGGTGGCCCGGCTCTTGTCAGCTGGGTTCATCATTGAAGTTTTTCATCTTGAGTGGTTGGCTAACCTGGTGCTGGTACATAAGAAAAATGGCACTTGGCGTATGTGCATGGATTATACACACCTTAATAAGGCCTGTCTGGTTGACCCTTTTGCTCTCCCTCGTATTGATCATATTATTGAGGCTACGATGGGTTGTGAGTGTTTGAGCTTTTTGGATGCTTATTCTGGTTATCATCAGATCAAGATGGTAGTTAAGGACTAGGAGAAGACAACTTTCATCACTCTTTTTGGAGCCTTCTGCTATGTATCTATGCCCTTTGGGCTCAAGAGTGCCCATGCGACTTACCAACGGTGTGTTCAGAATTGCCTCCATGACCAGATTGCGCGCAATGTTCACGCCTATGTGGATGATATGGTTGTGAATCCAGGAAGAAAGAGACTTTGATAGATGATTTGAAAGAGACCTTTGACAATCTCTGGGTCTATAAAATGATGCTTAACCCGGCCAAGTGTGTCTTCAGCGTGCCAGCAGGTAAACTATTGGATTTCCTGGTTTCTAAGAGAGGCATTGAAGCTAACCCGGAGAAAATCAAGGATATCACTTCTTTGGCTAAGCCGGCATGTATCAATGACGTCCAGCGGTTGGCGGGTCATATTGCAGCTTTGAGCCATTTTATAAGCCGCCTGGGAGAGAAGGCTATCCCTTTGTATCAAATGATGAAGAAGACATATTACTTTGTGTGGAGTGATGTTGCTAATGAGGCATTTGAGGCGCTTAAGAGAAAGCTGGCTGAACAGCCGCTTCTTGCAACTCCTATTGAGAAGGAGCCCTTGCTTTTATATGTGGCTGCAAACAACAGAGGTGTCAGTGTGGCAGTTGTGGTTGAAAGTAAAGAGATACCCACATTGGGTCTTAAGGAGTATCCGGTCCAAAGGTCGGTTTATTATGTTAGTGAGGTGCTCATTGAGTCTTAAGCAGAGATACCCACATTGGCAGAAATTGGTTTATGGCGTGTTCAGGGCTAGCCATAAGTTGAAACAATATTTCCTTGGACATCACATCACTGTGGTTAGTTCTGCTCCCTTGGGGGATATTATTCAAAACAAAGAAGCCACGGGTCGGGTAGCTAAGTGGGCCATTGAGCTTGGACCCCATGGCTTGAAGTATATGCCTCGGACGGCTATAATGTGACGCCCCGAGACCGACGATCCAGAAGACTTCCAGCTGTTCCGAGTTTCGCTGTGTGATTTATTTTTGCTTGTTGCATTGCATCATGTCATCATGCCATCTTGCCTTTTAATTTTTTTAAAACTCAACTAAATAAATTGTATGGATTCTTCGATCCATTTAAATCGAGGGAATTCACTTGTGATTTCTCTTTATAACATATTAAAGCCTCTCAATATTATTAGGGAGCTATATTAAATATTCCACTAATTCGGAATCACCCATAAACACACTTGCAAAATAATTTCGTTCCTTTTCTGCTTCAAGTTTGGTCTCAAACCTTGCCATGTAATTCTTTCATCGCTTTCCGGAGCTCCGCCAAAAATCCGAACATTTTTGGACCTTCCCAAACCCTCACTTCCGTTCAAACCCATTTGAATTAAATTCAAATGAGTCTGAATTTAAATCTTGCATTCGTGCCTCTTTTCTATTTTTCCTGGATCGAGCTCATTTTTGCGAGTCCGGGAAAATTGTCTCCATGCGCAAATCCTTTCCCTAACCCTCTCTTTCTTTTTCTTCTCTTTAATTGTTTTCTGCTAAGAAAATATAAGAGAGAGAGAGAGAAGAGGGCCGCTTCCCCGCAGCCCTTTTGACCCAAGGCTAAGCCGGTCCAAGGCCCAGCCGCGCCCCCCTCTAACCCTAGCCCGACCTCCTCTCTCTTGATCCATCCCTCCTCTCGTTCCCCCCTCCGCCGCCAGCCACTCGTCCCGCTCGGATCGTCCTCGATCCCCATCTCTCCCTCCTCTCGATCTCTCCCTCTCCCTCGCTCGTGCTCCCCATCCGCTCAGAAAGACAGAGGAGCAGAGCCCCGCTTCCTCGCGCCTCCGCCTCCGCCCAAGGCCTCGCCCTTCCTTCTCCCCCGCGTCCCCATCGCCACCCATCGCATCGAGCTCCCCCGCAGCCATCTTCGCCGGCCGCCCGCACCACCGCCTCGCCCCTCTCAGCCTCCTGCGCTCGTGCCCCTCCTCTGCCTCGTCTCTGTTTCCGGCCGCCGACAGCGAGCAGCTCCGTCGGACCTCGTCCCCGAGCGCGCCCAACCTCCTCCCTCGCCCGTGGCCTCCTCCTCGTCGCCTCTGCGTGCGACCCTGCTCCCGCGCGCCTCCTCGCCCGCGCGACTCCTCCACCAAGCAGCCTGCCGTGCCCCGTCGGTCGCCTGACCGCCCCTTCCCTCGCCCGTCTCCGGCTAGGTCCGAGGCCTAGGGACCGGGTCCTCCTCTTCTCGGCCATCCTCGTCGTCTGCCCCGCGCGCCGCCCTGTTGCTTCGCCTCCCGCAACCCCGCGGCGTCGCCTCGCCCTTGTCCCGCGTTGCCTCTGCCAGCCCTGTGCTGCTGTTTGCATCCGCAAAGACCCGAGACAAGTGTGCTCCACTGCCAGTTTCGTGGACGACGAGTACCTCTACGATGACCCTGGATGTCTACGAGCGTCAAGTACCACTACAACCCATGTTCGACTACGTGGATTCGCCAAGTACTACGACCACCGCGTTCCATTTCGTTACTGTCAAGGCCGAGAGGACGCCAAGTACCATGAAGACGAGGACCCGTGTACAACTACCGTCGACCTGAACAACTACGAAAACATGTACCATCTACCGTCGCCCGAAGACCCGTGTACCACTACCGACGCCGTGTACGACTACTTCCCACGACAACACTTGAACAACTACTTCCACTACGCCTGAATACCGTGGATGCGACAAGTTCCTCTCCGGACACGTACGACTACCGTTGCCAAGATCGCGAGTACCTCTACCGTCGCCGTGAACAACTACTTCCCTCGACGACTCGAACCGCTCCGAAAACGCACGCTTCGAAGGTATAACGCCGAGACAACGCCCGTGACCTAATGCATGTGTTGAATGAGATGCACTGTTTGCACCGTGTTCGAATTGTCACTCGTTTTCCATGCTGCCGTCCCGTGGGAACCCGGAATCCGGGATCACCCCACCATCTCTAGCATGTTCCGCACATCCGCTCACTTCCTTTTGCACCGGTATCTCCATGAGCTACCGGAACCGATATGCTGTCGTGGCATCATTTTCGGATATGTTGCCGTGGCATCATTTTCAGATATGTTGCCGTGGCACCATTTTTCGTTTCGCCGCCGTGGCACCCTTTTCCTTCCGCCATGGCGACAAATGCTCCTTATCATCTTCATGTCAACTTTTTCATAAAAATTGCATAAACCTTGATTATGTCATCCGCATCATGATAACAACATTTAAAATGTTTAAATTTGTGTTTGCTTTAAACTACTAAAAGACATGTGGGGATTTACCGGAATTGTTGTTTGTTGTTCCGGCCTCATTTAAACTTGCCTAGATAGGTAGTTTTCATTTGCTTCACCCTCTTGCCATGTTTAACAACATTTAATATTGTTGGGTACATAACGAGAGAGAACTAAATAAGTCATGTGGTGTTTTCTTCAATATGTCACTCCGTTGCATATTGAGCTCCACTTAATTTGTAAGATAGTTTTGTGCACTTTGCCATGCCATGTTTCATTAAACCGGACATGCATCATACTTGTTTCCGCACCGTGCCTTGATTATGTGTTAGTTATTTACTAGGTTGTTTGCTCTTTTCTGGTGTTGCTTCTTCGGGTTGGTTTCGATTAACGTCGCGTTTGTGAGGATCCGTTCATCTACGTTCGTTTGTCTTCTTCATGGACTCGTTCTTCTTCCTTGCGGGATTTCAGGCAAGATGATCATACCCTCGAAATCACTACTATCTTTGCTATGCTAGTTTGCTCTCTCTTTTGCTATGCCAATGCTACGATGCCTACCATTTGCTTGTCAGCCTCCCAAATTGCCATGTCAAACCTCTAACCCACCATGTCCTAGCAAACCGTTGATTGGCTATGTTACCGCTTTGCTCAGCCCCTCTTATAGCGTTGTTAGTTGCAGGTGAAGATTGAAATTTGTTCCTGGTTGGAACATGGAGATGTCGTTCCTTGTTGGGACATATTTACTTGTTGGGATATCACAATATATCTTATTTAATTAATGCATCTATATATTTGGTAAAGGGTGGAAGGCTCGGCCTTATGCCTGGTGTTTTGTTCCACTCTTGCCGCCCTAGTTTCCGTCATATCGGTGTTATGTTCCTGGATTTTGCGTCCCTTACGTGGTTGGGCTATAATGGGAACCCCTTGACAGTTCGCCTTAAGTAAAGCTCTTCCAGCAATGCCCAACATTGGTTTTACCATTTGCACTAACAACCTACCACCTTCCCTTGGGTTCTGCAGACTCAAGGGTCATCTTTATTCTAACCCCCCCCCCCGGGCCAGTGCTCCTCGGAGTGTTGGTCCGACCGAGTAGACTGCGGGGCCACCTCGGGGCAACTTGAGGGTTGGTTTTACTCGTAGGATGTCTCATCTGAGTGTGCCCTGAGAAAGAGATATGTGCAGCTCCTATCGGGATTTGTCGGCACATTCGGGCGGTGTTGCTGGTTTAGTTTTACCCTGTCGAAATGTCTTGTTGTACCGGGATACCGAGTTTGATCGGAACGTCTCGGGTGGAGGT
The DNA here is from genome assembly GCF_018294505.1 of Triticum aestivum. Classification (NCBI taxonomy): domain Eukaryota; kingdom Viridiplantae; phylum Streptophyta; class Magnoliopsida; order Poales; family Poaceae; genus Triticum; species Triticum aestivum. The sequence goes on from NC_057801.1 coordinate 131,135,787, forward strand.
CTATTCCTTCGTTGACCGTGAGAGCTTGTGATGGGCTAAGTTGGGACTCCCCTGCAGGGATTTGAACTTTTGAAAGCCGTGCCCGCGGTTATGGGTAGATGGGAATTTGTTAACGTCCGGTTGTAGAAAACCCGAAGTTGACCTTATTTAAAATACATCAACCGCGTGTGTAACCATGATGGTCTCTTTCCGGCGGGGTCCGGGAAGTGAACACGGTTGTTGGAGTTATGTTTGACGTAAGTAGTTTCAGGATCACTTCTTGATCGCTACTAGCTTCACAACCGTGCCTTGCTTCTCTTCTCGCTCTCTTTTGCGAATGTAGCCACCATATATGCTAGTCGCTTGCTGCAGCTCCACCTCATCACTCCATCCTTCCTATAAGCTTAAATAGTCTTGACCTCGCGGGTGTGAGATTGTTGAGTCCCCGTGGCTCACAGATACTTCCAAAACCAGTTTGCAGGTGTCTATGTTACCGAGCAGGTGACGCAACCAAGCTCAAGGAGGAGCTCGATGAAGATCTTGCCCTTTGTGTTGTTTCGTTCTAGTTGATCAGTAGTGGAGCCTAGTTGGGGTCGATCGGGGACCTTTGTCGCATTTGGGGTTCTTCTTTTATTTTGGTTCCGTAGTCGGACCTTGATTGTATCTGGATGATGTAATGCTTTATTCATGTAATTGTGTGAAGTGGCGATTGTAAGCCAGCTATGTATCTCTTTCCCTTATGTATTACATGGGTTGTGTGAAGATTACCTCACTTGCGACATTGCTTTCAATGCGGTTATGCCTCTAAGTCGTGCTTCGACACGTGGGAGATATAGCCGCATCGAGGGCGTTATAAGTTGGTAATCAGAGCCTTCCCCGACCTTAGGAGCCCCATTGCTTGATCGTTTTTAGCAGCCGAGTTGTGTCTAGAAAAATGTTTTGAGTCACTTAGGAATTATATATCGGAGAGTTTAGGAATTATTTTTACTTCCCAGTCTCCTCATCGCTCTGATAAGGCATCCTGACGTAGAGTTTGACTCTTCTCTTCTCAAATTTTACTAATTTTTTTTTAGGATCACGCGGGTATCTTGGAATCGTTCTGATGGTTTTATGATGAGAACATTGTCTTGGTGTCTCCTGTCAGGGGTTTTGTGGAAGTGTCCTGGGGAGTTGAGCTCTGAGGTGTTGTCATCATAATTTTATCGTTGCAGTTCTGGAATACCTGAGTTTAGTACGCCGACATCGAAAATCTCTTTTATGCAGTTCGTTGGTGAGATAACCTTGACGCCACCCAGTACTGGGGCGGGAGTTCGGGAGTATTGCCATAACTTGTATAACAGATGCTTTTCGAAGGTTGAGGTAGACGATTTCCGAAGGTTTCTTGGTTATGTGTTGAAGGATGGATACAGCTGGATGTAGGATTTGCTAGTTTGGGTGAGATATTATGCTTCCCCTATATCCCCAACACCTGATTGCATAACCGGAAAATTTCGGGAGTTTCATAGGTGGGAAATCAAGTAGCTCTTAGGATATCTTTCCGACAGATGTATGATATGAAATTGGGGTTCGACGTCTAGTGGTCCGCCTATTCACGGTTGGTTTTACAGTGGTCTCGTTGTGTCTTAAAGAGTCCTTGGCTATGCCGACTCGGGGACGCTTCGTATGTCATGTGCACTGCCTTGTACATGATGGTGCTGTACGATCGAGCCCGTGTAGGCCCCACCACGAAAACTTCGGATGAAATCTCTATCATATGTTTGTTCCGGCTTATTCTGCAAGCCAAATCCTTTGTTTTGTTTTATTTGTGGTATTCGAGTTGCTTCGAAGTCAAATGTTGAATCCATACCTTTCCTAAATGGTGTTCTCATATTGCTATGTGAATACTAATCCTTCTTGATCATCGAGTTTGTCATGTCAATTCTTTCCAACCGGCGTGCTTCTTCAAGTGGATTCGATCATTTCAACTTCCGCAAGATCAATTATCACTTCTTCTCAACGGTGTTTGTTTCATCCGTCTCCAAGTTGCCTTTGTTTTTCCCGCCCTCCCACCCTCTTTCTTCGAGGAATAAGATTTCTTAATCAAGTATCCATCTTATTGATGTGAAGTCTCTCCATTCTTTTCTTTCAATGTTCGTATCTGGTGATTCTCATGAAGATTCTAACGAAGCTTCAAGTTCGTCACTCTTCACTCATTTTCTTCTCCGGTGGAATTAATTCAAGCTTTGGTATTGAGCATACTCCTTTTCTTTTTGCCCAATGCCTATTTATGCCGGTGCACCTCTTAATCTTCCACTTCTCGCTATTCAATTATTCTGGAGTGCTCAAGATATCTCGAAGATTCGTGTTTCCACTCTACATTCATTCAAACTCTTTCGAGGATGTTATTTCATTCTACCCATTTAATTCAACTGGTGCATTCCCTCTTTTAAATCGTTCTACGGTGTTTCTTTTGACTGGGCCCTAACCCACAGGTCTTTTTCCAGGATCTTACCTGACTCTTCTTATTTTCCCGGCGTTACTCTCAAATTCTTTTCCAAGTTTGACGTAAGAATGAGTTATCATCAGTCAAATGCCTTTCTCCTTGATCTTTCAAATTCTTACATCGTTGGTTCAACCTCTCCAATTTTAATCCCGGAGATCTCAACAATTTGGTGGTGTTTCTCATCGTCATTCCCAGCATTTGAAGACCGAAGAAGATTTTTTTTTCTCTCAATCTTGCTCCTTTCTCTTCAAGGTTCGTGGTTCTAGCATTATGCCATCCTCTCATAGTTGTTTTCGATTGTCAGAATTCTTTTCACTCATCCGGAGTAATTCAGAGTATTTTCTGTCGGATTATCCGGAGCCCATCATCTAAGATTGATTCAGTCCAGCTTTCAGCTTGCATACTCTAAATCATACCGGTGCTTCGTTCAAGTGATCTTTAATCGGCTCGTGATCTCGTCGTTCTCATGTATCTAAATCCTCTCAAGCATCTTCGTGTATTTGCTAATTCTAACCGGTGATTCATCCCTTTACTTCGTTTATTTTAATTATTACGATGGTTCGTTCAAGAGTTTTCTTCCTTCGTGTATCATATCTATGCATTCGTGCTTTCTAAATTCTACCGGTGGATCATTGAAGACTTTCTCAAGTTTGCGCAATATCTATCTTAATCCTTTCTACGAGAATAAGTAGTATGCCAAATCCGTTGCTTGTCATCAATTTTAAAATGGTGAAGGATAAGCATAATGTAATTCTTATTCTTGTTTCACCCAAGATATTAATTCCTTATTCCGGAGGCCCATCAAATTCTCGGTTTCACTTGATTCATTTTGCGTTCCCGGAGTCTCAAGCTCTGGCAATTATATCACCACGGAGATTCATCTAAATCATTACAAGGTTTCACCTTGTGTTTTCAACTTCTTTTTCCTTCCATTGGATCATCTTTTTGTTACCTAAGTTCTTCATGGAGGTTCTACATGATGGTTCATCAAGGATTTATTTCCTTCTTGAAGTTTTCATCGAGATTCTTTTAAGGAGCTCAAGCAGTCTTCTTCTTGTAATCCGGAGTGAGATTCTGTCTACCATATTATCGGAGGTGGTGTTATGTCATTTCCGATAATTTTCCTTCGTGTTTCATGATTCACAAGTTATCAAGTATGAGATATTTTAAATCCATCAACCTATTCGTTGGAATTATCTTGGGTTATATTCCACCTAAAGCCTTCCCTAAGGTTTGTTGCTATCTATGGTGCTTATAAATGACCCAAGTTCTTCATTTATCCTCCCAGCGGAATAAGTTTCTCGTCTCCTTGTCATATAAATCCAATCAATTCTTTTCCCGTGAGTGGCAGGCTGTCACCTCATAATTTGAGATGTTTTCCATAAGATCATATCAAGTTTATTCTTTTCGTTGTGGATTGTTTCAACAACTCCGTGTGACCCTTCTCTTTAAGATGCTTTTCAAGCTCATTGGAGGTAGAAGATGTTGTTTTCTTCTCCGTTCTTTTGTTCCGTCGATACAACTTCTATTCTTTCGTTCCGGAGGCATCGTGTTGTTGTTCTCTTCAACCCATCTTCTTGTTGTGTCAAGATCATGTTCTTTTCATGATTGTCCATTTAACCGGAGTGTCGTGCCCTCTTTTCAAGTTCTATCACCTTATCAAGTTCTTGTTCAATTACTTTCTTTTCAACCGGAGTGCTACCCGAATTTGGTCTCCCTTGATCCCCTTCCTTAACCAGAGTGTTTTCTATATATATCTTCCCTTCAACCTCAAAGGTTTCGCAATGTTCTTTGTCTCTCTTTTCTAATGGAGTGTTTTCAACTTCGTTCATCTCTGTTGTATTCTTTTCTCGAAACGGCCTAACCTTTTTCAAGGTTTGTGGTTTCACTCGTTTGTCAAAGAAGCAACTTAGTTTTACCTCTTCTCTGTCTCTTCCGTTTTCTCTCCGGTGCCATTCTAGATCTCGGGACGAGATCCTCTCGTAGTGGTGGAGTGTTGTGACGCCCCGAGACCGACGATCCAGAAGACTTCCAACTGTTCCGAGTTTCGCTGTGTGATTTATTTTTGCTTGTTGCATTGCATCATGTCATCATGCCATCTTGCCTTTTAATTTTTTTAAAACTCAACTAAATAAATTGTATGGATTCTTAGATCCATTTAAATCGAGGGAATTCACTTGTGATTTCTCTTTATAACATATTAAAGCCTCTCAATATTATTAGGGAGCTATATTAAATATTCCACTAATTCGGAATCACCCATAAACACACTTGCAAAATAATTTCGTTCCTTTTCTGCTTCAAGTTTGGTCTCAAACCTTGCCATGTAATTCTTTCATCGCTTTCCGGAGCTCCACCAAAAATCCGAACATTTTTGGACCTTCCCAAACCCTCACTTCCGTTCAAAGCCATTTGAATTAAATTCAAATGAGTCTGAATTTAAATCTTGCATTCGTGCCTCTTTTCTATTTTTCCTGGATCGAGCTCATTTTTGCGAGTCCGAGAAAATTGTCTCCATGCGCAAATCCTTTCCCTAACCCTCTCTTTCTTTTTCTTCTCTTTAATTGTTTTCTGCTAAGAAAATCTAAGAGAGAGAGAGAGAAGAGGGCCGCTTCAAGCAGCCCTTTTGACCCAAGGCTAAGCCGGCCCAAGGCCCAGCCGCGCCCCCCTCTAACCCTAGCCCGACCTCCTCTCTCTCGATCCATCCCTCCTCTCGTTCCCCCCTCCGCCGCCAGCCACTCGTCCCGCTCGGATCGTCCTCGATCCCCATCTCTCCCTCCTCTCGATCTCTCCCTCTCCCTCGCTCGTGCTCCCCATCCGCTCAGAAAGACAGAGGAGCAGAGCCCCGCTTCCTTGCGCCTCCGCCTCCGCCCAAGGCCTCGCCCTTCCTTCTCCCCCGCGTCCCCATCGCCACCCATCGCATCGAGCTCCCCCGCAGCCATCTTCGCCGGCCGCCCGCACCACCGCCTCGCCCCTCTCAGCCTCCTACGCCCGTGCCCCTCCTCTGCCTCGTCTCTGTTTCCGGCCGCCGACAGCGAGCAGCTCCGTCGGACCTCGTCCCCGAGCGCGCCCAACCTCCTCCCTCGCCCGTGGCCTCCTCCTCGTCGCCTATGCGTGCGACCCTGCTCCCGCACGCCTCCTCGCCCGCGCGACTCCTCCACCAAGCAGCCTGCCGTGCCCCGTCGGTCGCCTGACCGCCCCTTCCCTCGCCCGTCTCCGGCTAGGTCCGAGGCCTAGGGACCGGGTCCTCCTCTTCTCGGCCATCCCCGTCATCTGCCCCGCGTGCCGCCCTGTGGCTTCGCCTCCCGCAACCCCGCGGCGTCGCCTCGCCCTTGTCCCGCGTTGCCTCTGCCAGCCCTGTGCTGCTGTTTGCATCCGCAAAGACCCGAGGCATGTGTGCTCCACTGCCAGTTTCGTGGACGACGAGTACCTCTACGATGACCCTGGATGTCTACGAGCGTCAAGTACCACTACAACCCATGTTCTACTACGTGGATTCGCCAAGTACTACGACCACCGCGTTCCATTTCGTTACTGTCAAGGCCGAGAGGACGCCAAGTACCATGAAGACGAGGACCCGTGTACAACTACCGTCGACCTGAACAACTACGAAAACATGTACCATCTACCGTCGCCCGAAGACTCGTGTACCACTACCGACGCCGTGTACGACTACTTCCCACGACAACACTTGAACAACTACTTCCACTACGCCCGAATACCGTGGATGCGACAAGTTCCTCTCCGGACACGTACGACTACCGTTGCCAAGATCGCGAGTACCTCTACCGTCGCCATGAACAACTACTTCCCTCGACGACTCGAACCGCTCCGAAAACGCACGCTTCGAAGGTATAACGCCGAGACGACGCCCGTGACCTAATGCATGTGTTGAATGAGATGCACTGTTTGCACCGTGTCCGAATTGTCACTCGTTTTCCATGCTGCCGTCCCGTGGGAACCCGGAATCCGGGATCACCCCACCATCTCTAGCATGTTCCGCACATCCGCTCACTTCCTTTTGCACCGGTATCTCCATGAGCTACCGGAACCGATATGCTGCCATGGCATCATTTTCGGATATGTTGCCGTGGCATCATTTTCAGATATGTTGCCGTGGCACCATTTTTCGTTTCGCCGCCGTGGCACCCTTTTCCTTCCGCCATGGCGACAAATGCTCCTTATCATCTTCATGTCAACTTTTTCATAAAAATTGCATAAACCTTGATTATGTCATCCGCATCATGATAACAACATTTAAAATGTTTAAATTTGTGTTTGCTTTAAACTACTAAAAGACATGTGGGGATTTACCGGAATTGTTGTTTGTTGTTCCGGCCTCATTTAAACTTGCCTAGATAGGTAGTTTTCTTTTGCTTCACCCTCTTGCCATGTTTAACAACATTTAATATTGTTGGGTACATAACGAGAGAGAACTAAATAAGTCATGTGGTGTTTTCTTCAATATGTCACTCCGTTGCATATTGAGCTCCACTTAATTTGTAAGATAGTTTTGTGCACTTTGCCATGCCATGTTTCATTAAACCAGACATGCATCATACTTGTTTCCGCACCGTGCCTTGATTATGTGTTGGTTATTTACTAGGTTGTTTGCTCTTTTCCGGTGTTGCTTCTTCGGGTTGGTTTCGATTAACGTCGCATTTGTGAGGATCCGTTCATCTACGTTCGTTTGTCTTCTTCATGGACTCGTTCTTCTTCCTTGCGGGATTTCAGGCAAGATGATCATACCCTCGAAACCACTACTATCTTTGCTATGCTAGTTTGCTCGCTCTTTTGCTATGCCAATGCTACGATGCCTACCATTTGCTTGTCAGCCTCCCAAATTGCCATGTCAAACCTCTAACCCACCATGTCCTAGCAAACTGTTGATTGGCTATGTTACCGCTTTGCTCAGCCCCTCTTATAGCGTTGTTAGTTGCAGGTGAAGATTGAAGTTTGTTCCTGGTTGGAACATGGAGATGTCGTTCCTTGTTGGGACATATTTACTTGTTGGGATATCACAATATATCTTATTTAATTAATGCATCTATATATTTGGTAAAGGGTGGAAGGCTCGGCCTTATGCCTGGTGTTTTGTTCCACTCTTGCCGCCCTAGTTTCCGTCATATCGGTGTTATGTTCCCGGATTTTGCGTCCCTTACGCGGTTGGGCTATAATGGGAACCCCTTGACAGTTCGCCTTAAGTAAAGCTCTTCCAGCAATGCCCAACATTGGTTTTACCATTTGCACTAACAACCTACCACCTTCCCTTGGGTTCTGCAGACTCAAGGGTCATCTTTATTCTAACCCCCCCCGGGCCAGTGCTCCTCGGAGTGTTGGTCCGACCGAGTAGACTGCGGGGCCACCTCGGGGCAACTTGAGGGTTGGTTTTACTCGTAGGATGTCTCATCTGAGTGTGCCCTGAGAAAGAGATATGTGCAGCTCCTATCGGGATTTGTCGGCACATTCGGGCGGTGTTGCTGGTTTAGTTTTACCCTGTCGAAATGTCTTGTTGTACCGGGATACCGAGTCTGATCGGAACGTCTCGGGTGGAGGTCTATTCCTTCATTGACCGTGAGAGCTTGTGATGGGCTAAGTTGGGACTCCCCTGCAGGGATTTGAACTTTCGAAAGCCGTGCCCGCGGTTATGGGCAGATGGGAATTTGTTAACGTCCGGTTGTAGAAAACCCGAAGTTGACCTTATTTAAAATACATCAACCGTGTGTGTAACCGTGATGGTCTCTTTCCGGCGGGGTCTAGGAAGTGAACACGGTTGTTGGAGTTATGTTTGACGTAAGTAGTTTTAGGATCACTTCTTGATCGCTACTAGCTTCACGACCGTGCCTTGCTTCTCTTCTCGCTCTCTTTTGCGAATGTAGCCACCATATATGCTAGTCGCTTGCTGCAGCTCCACCTCATTACTCCATCCTTCCTATAAGCTTAAATAGTCTTGACCTCGCGGGTGTGAGATTGCTGAGTCCCCGTGGCTCACAGATACTTCCAAAACCAGTTTGCAGGTGTCTATGTTACCGAGCAGGTGACGCAACCAAGCTCAAGGAGGAGCTCGATGAAGATCTTGCCCTTTGTGTTGTTTCGTTCTAGTTGATCAGTAGTGGAGCCTAGTTGGGGTCGATCGGGGACCTTTGTCGCATTTGGGGTTCTTCTTTTATTTTGGTTCCGTAGTCGGACCTTGATTGTATCTGGATGATGTAATGTTTTATTCATGTAATTGTGTGAAGTGGCGATTGTAAGCCAGCTATGTATCTCTTTCCCTTATGTATTACATGGGTTGTGTGAAGATTACCTCACTTGCGACATTGCTTTCAATGCGGTTATGCCTCTAAGTCGTGCTTCGACACGTGGGAGATATAGCCGCATCGAGGGCGTTATATATAAAGTCTCAAGCACTTTGTGGATTTCATCAATGACTGGATGGAATTGCAAATGCCTGGGGATAAGTCGGATATCACATATTGGGCTATTCATTTTGAAGGATCCAGGCAATTGGAAGGCTCGGGGGCTGGAGTTATATTGACTTCCCCACGAGGTGATAAATTTTGTTATGTTTTAAGGTTGTTGTTCCCTTGTACTAACAATGCAACTGAGTATGAAGCCTTACTCCATGGTATTCGGATGGCTAAAGAGATGAATATAAGTTGGGTGAGGTGTTTTGGCGACTCAGACTTGGTGGCTCAGCAAGTGTCAGGAACCTAGGCTTCAAAGGATCCGCTCATGGCTGCTTACCGCCAAGAGGTTGATACTATTGCTGGTCATTTCAAAGGTTATCGAGTGGAGCATGTTGATCGCAGAAAAAATGAAGCTGCTGATGCTTTAAGCCGGCTGGGGTCTTAGTGTAAGCTGGTAACCCCTAATGTTTTCCTCAATGTTTTGCATAACCCATCAGTTAAATTTCCCACGGAAGAAGATGCAATTCCTGACCCAGAAGCACAGTTGGTGGCGGCTCTCCATGTTATTCCTGATTGGACTGTTCCATATTTGGCTTATATGACCCGGGGCGAGTTACCTGAGGATGAAACCTTGGCCAGGCAAATAACCCGGAGGTCTAAGTCAATGACTATTGTCAATGGTGAGCTACACATATGCAGTGTTACAGGGGTGTTTCGGCGATGCATTTCTTCTGAGGAGGGTCGTGAAATTTTAAGAGAGATTCATGAAGGAGATTGGAGCCATCATGCTGGCTCTAAATCTCTAGTTGCTAAAGCTTTTCGTCATGGGTCTTATTGGCTGACGGCTCATGCCGATGCGGAAGATCTGGTCAGTAAATGTGATGGCTGTCAGAAATTTTCAAGACGAGCTCATGTGCTGACTCAAGAATTGAGGATGATTCCAATTATTTGGCCGTTTGCAGTCTTGGGGCTGGATATGGTTGGGCCTTTTAAAAGGTCCAAGGACAAAAAGACTCATCTCCAGGTATTGACAAGTTTACAAAGTGGGTTGAAGCTGAGCCGGTCAGCAAATGTGATGCAACAACGGCGGTTCAATTCATCAAAAAGGTGATCTTTCATTTTGGATACCCTCATAGCATCATTACTGATAATGGTACTAATTTGTCTAAGGATGCAATGAAAGAATTCTGTCAACAAGAGCATATCCGGCTTGATGTGTCATCGGTGGCTCACCCCTAGTCTAATGGTCAAGCTGAAAGAGCCAATCAAGAAATCTTGAGAGGTATCAAACCCCGGCTTATGGTCCCTTTGCAGAGGATGTCGGGTTGTTGGGTGGAAGAATTGCCCTCAGTGCTTTGGAGTAACAATACCACCCCAGCAGATCTATAGGTTACATGCCTTTCTTCATGGTTCATGGAGCAGAGGCAGTTCTCCCTAGTGAAATACGTCACGACTCGCCCCATGTGGCGGCTTATGTTGAAGCTGATAATGAGAAAGCACATCTGGATGCTATTGACCTTTTGGATGAGGAGTGTGACCTTGCGGCAGCTCATTCGGCGATTTACCGGCAAGATTTGTGTCGTTATCACGGCCGTCGGGTTAAAACCAGGACCTTTCAGGAAGGAGATTTGGTGCTCCAGCTCATCCAGGATCAAACTGACATGCACAAGTTATTCCCACCTTGGGAAGGGCCTTTTGTGGTCAGCAAAAATCTGAACAACGGGCATACTACCTTATCGATGTTCGAGACCACAAGGACTCACTCACGTCGGAGGAGGAGACCCACCGGCCGTGGAATATTGCTCATCTTTGGCCTTATTACACCTGAGCCACCGGCTCTTGTGATGTACATACTTTTACCAATGTATATATTATGATTAGTATAATAAAGCTGGCATACCTGATGATTCAGGGCCTCTGTTGTTTCATTCATGAGAATCTGAGTCTTTATTATCACTTCATAAGGTCACTTGGGGGCTTCCTGCTCATTCAGTATAGCTATGACTACCCTTTTGATCCCGCTTGTACGCCTTGATTACAAATTACTTGGGGGCTTCCTGCTCATTGAGCATAGCTATGATTACCCTACTGGTCCAGCGTGTACGCCTGGATCAAAACATTACTTGGGGGCTCCTTGTTAACTGAATAGAGCTTTGTTGTCCCTTGTAATAGGCTTGGACGCCAGGTGTATTCACCAAAAATCTGGGTTATCCTGCCTTTGTTTGCTTTCCACTCCGACCAGGTAACCCTGGAATGACTCGTCGTACTCTTGACAGTCAATCTTATAGATACCTTGAACTTGTCAAAGTTAAAACGACGATTGGTCAGGTGAGCCCCGACTTACAATTTTGAATTAAGGAGTAACTCAGTGGTTGTGCAACCCTTGAACAACACTTGATGTTGAGGCTTGGTAGCCTTTGAATGCCCTATTTTTCTGGTTTATATTAACTTTGAATCTTTTTTTGGTGATTTCTATTTGTACCATATTGATATATGGTTGAAGTTGATTCGGGCCATGTTGCCTTGATCTTTATTTGAAAATATCCGGTGTTTTGCTAACCTGGCCTGGCTTTGGACGTTAAGTCGCCAGTGTATGATGATCATATGTTTGGAGTTCTATACTCTAAAGATTTTGGGATGTTACCCTTTATTGTCTATGGCGTTGTAAGCCGGCAGTATGATAAATTGCACAGAGCATTGCGCTCTGAGTCTGGGCTGTTACCCCTATTGCATGCGGCATGGTAAGCCGGCAATATGCATAAGTATCACAGGTATGATATTTATTTTGTTATGATTATATGAGGTTTTGATAAACCGGCCCTGGTTATGGACGATGCAGTCACCAGTGGCTTTCATATGGGGCATTATGACCCGCCTTGGGTTAAAACTGCCACGACACTTGTTCTCTGTCTATATGCAGGGCTTATGAAAACATGATCAGCAAAGTTGACAATGATTATGAGCATAAACAGTGGATCGTCGAATAAGATCAAGTGGCTCATAAGTGTTATGCAAATCAACATGCGTGATGGCATGGTAGATCATTGTTTTCAAACTAGCCTATTACAAGCACTAGACGGCCCAAAAGAATAAAGTGTTTTTAGGCATAAGGTATCCCAACTGGCAGATTACAAGTCGATGCTTGGACTAATGATTTTGACATTGGCATGTAGAGGATTCCGGGTCATCTTGCACCGGTTCATCTCCTTCTTCATCACCCGTTGGCTGGAAGTTAGAGGTGGCCCAATTGATCCCAGTCAAAGCTTTGAACACAGCTTCGTCATCGATAAGTTTTGACGGGTCAATATCAGGGGCAAAGGTGTGCTTACGGATTGGCGGAATAAGCTCCTGGGAGTCGTGAACCGGCGCCTTCACCTTCTTGTTATCAACATTATAAGCCGCTGATAACCCACAAGTATAGGGGATCGCAACAGTTTTCGAGGGTAGAGTATTCAACCCAAATTTATTAATTCGACACAAGGGGAGCCAAAGAATATTCTCAAGTATTAGCAGCTGAGTTGTCAATTCAACCACACCTGGAAACTTAGTATCTGTAGCAAAGTGTTTAGTAGCAAAGTAATATGATAGTGGTGGTAACGGTAACAAAAGTAAAGACAGCAAAAGTAATGTTTTTGGTATTTTGTAGTGATTGTAACAGTAGCAATGAAAAAGTAAATAAGCGAGAACCAGTATATGGAAAACTCGTAGGCACCGGATTAGTGATGGATAATTATGCCGGATGTCGTTCGTCATGTAACACTCATAACATAAGGTGACACAGAACTAGCTCCAATTCATTAATGTAATGTAGGCATGTATTCCGTATATAGTCATACGTGCTTATGGAAAAGAACTTGCATGACATCTTTTGTCCTACCCTCCCGTGGCAGCGGGGTCCTATTGGAAACTAAGGGATATTAAGGCCTCCTTTTAATAGAGAACCAGAACAAAGCATTAGCACATAGTGAATACATGAACTCCTCAAATTATGGTCATCACCGGGAGTGGTCCCGATTATTGTCACTTCGGGGTTGCCGGATCATAACACATAGTAGGTGACTATAGACTTGCAAGATAGGATCAAGAACTCACATATATTCATGAAAACATAATAGGTTCAGATCTGAAATCATGGCACTCGGGCCCTAGTGACAAGCATTAAGCATAGCAAAGTCATAGCAACATCAATCTCAGAACATAGTGGATACTAGGGATCAAACCCTAACAAAACTAACTCGATTACATGATAAATCTCATCTAACCCATCACCGTCCAGCAAGCCTATGATGGAATTACTCACGCACGGCGGTGAGCATCATGAAATTGGTGACGGAGGATGGTTGATGATGACGACGGCGACGAATCCCCCTCTCCGGAGCCCCGAACGGACTCCAGATCAGCCCTCCCGAGAGAGATTAGGGCTTGGCAGCGGCTCCGTATCGTAAAACGCGATGATTTCTTCTCTCTGATTTTTTTCTCCTCGAAAGCCAATATATGCAGTTGGAGGTTGCATCGAAGGGTCTCCAGGGGGCCCACGAGGTAGGGGGCACGCCCAGGAGGGGGGGCACCCTCGTGGACAGGGTGTGGGCCCCCTGGTCTTCATCTTTGGCGAGGATTTTTTATTATTTTTTCTAAGATGTTCCGTGGAGTTTCAGGTCATTCCGAGAACTTTTGTTTTCTGCACATAAAACAACAGCATGGCAATTCTGTTGAAAACAGCGTGAGTCCGGGTTAGTTCCATTCAAATCATACAAGTTAGAGTCCAAAACAAGGGCAAAAGTGTTTGGAAAAGTAGATACGATGGAGACGTATCAACTCCCCCAAGCTTAAACCCTTGCTTGTCCTCAAGCAATTCAGTTGACAAACTAAAAGAGAAAAGGAAAAACTTTTACAAACTCTATTTGCTCTTGTTGTTGTAATTATGTCAAGCCAGCATTCAGGTTTTTAGAAAAGATTATAACTAACCACATTTGCAATAATTCTCAGGTCTCATGTTTACTCATATCAATAACATAATCAGCTAGCAAGCCATAATAATAAATCTCGGATGACAACACTTTCTCAAAATAATCATAATATGATATAACAAGATGGTATCTCGCTAGCCCTTTCTGAGACTGCAAAACATAAATGCAGAGCACCTTCAAAGATCAAGGACTGACTAGACATTGTAATTCATGGTAAAAGAGATCCAATCATAGTCATACCCGATATAAATTAACAGTAATGAATGCAAATGACAGTTGTGCTCTCCAGCTAGTGCTTTTAATAAGAGGGTGATGACTCAACATAAAAGTAAATAGATAGGCCCTTTGCAGAGGGAAGCAGGGATTTGTAGAGGTGCCAGAGCTCGGTTTTGAAATAGAGATAAATTATATTTTGAGCGGCATACTTTCATTGTCAGCATAACAACTAAGAGATGATGATATCTTCCATGCTAAACAAATTATAGGCGGTTCCCAAACAGAATGGTAAAGTTTTTACTCCCCCTCCTCCACAAGCATCAATCCATGGCTTGCTCGAAACAATGAGTGCCTCCAACATTCAACGGGTCCCAGGGGGAGTTTTGTTTGCAATTATTTTTATTTAGTTTGCATAAAGCATGGGACTGGGCATCCCGGTGACCAGCCATTTTCTCGTGAATGAGGAGCGGAGTCCACTCCTCTTGAGAATAACCCGCCTAACACGGAAGATAAGGGCAGCCCTAGTTGATATATGAGCTATTTGAGCATGCAAAACAGAATGTTTATTTGAAGGTTTAGAGTTTGGCACATACAAATTTACTTGGAACGACAGGTAGATACTGCATGTAGGAAGGTATAGTGGACTCATATGGAATAACTTTGGGGTTTAAGGGATTGGATGCACAAGCAGTATTCCCGCTTAGTACAAGTGAAGGCTAGCAAAAGACTGGGAAGTGACCAACTAGAGAGCGACAACAGTCATGAACATGCATTAAAATTAATAAACATCGAATACAAGCATGAGTAGGATATAATCCACCATGAACATAAATATCATGAAGGCTATGTTGATTTGTTTCAACTACATGCGTGAACATGTGCCAAGTCAAGTCACTTAAATCATTCAAAGGAGGATACCATCCCATCATACCACATCACAACCATTTTAATAGCATGTTGGCACGCAAGGTAAACCATTATAACTCATAGCTAATCAAGCATGGCACGAGCAACTATGATCTCCAATTGTCATTGCAAACATGTTTATTCATAATAAGCTGAATCAAGAACGATGAACTCATCATATTTACAAAAACAAGAGAGGTCGAGTTCATACCAGCTTTTCCCATCTCAGTCAGTCCATCATATATCATTATGATTGCCTTTCACTTGCATGACCGAACGATGTGAATAATAATAAGACTGCACGTGCATTGGACTAAGCTGGAATCTGCGAGCATTCAATAAACAGGAGAAGACAAGGCAATATGGGCTCTTGGTTAAATCAACAATGATGCATATAAGAGCCTCTTAAACAATTTAATCATGGTCTTCTCCTACTGACCCCCAAAGAAAAGAAAAGAAATAAAAACTATTTACACGGGAAAGCTCCCAACAAGCAAAAGAAGAACGGGAAATATTTTTTTGGGGTTTTCTTTTTAATTACTACAGCAAAGAGATAAACTACTACTATTTTTTTTCTTTTTTTTCTTAAGTTTTATCAAACACGCAAGAAGAAAGCAGGAAAAAGAAAATAAACTAGCATGAATATTACAGTGAAAGAGTATGAGCACCGACATCTAGCAATGAGTGTGTGTGAACATGAATGTAATGTCGGTGGGAAATACGTACTCCCCCAAGCTTAGGATTTTGGCCTAAGTTGGTCTATTGCCAGGGATAGCCTGGAGGATACCCGTAGGTGAAGCTGGGGTCATACTGCGATGCAGCGGCTATCGCCTCCTGAGCTGTAGCGTGGCGTCGAGCAGCCTCCGCTCTCCTCTCGTACTCATCTGCCTCCTCTCTGGCAATAATGTATCTTCCTTTTGTCTGAGAATCAAAGAAGGCACGAGCAGAAAGAGTAATACAGACAACATGCCGTTTGTTAAAGATTAATCGATACTGGAGAGGTGGTTCAGTCCTCTCAACAAACTGGTGGGAAACCATAGAATCAAAATCTAAATAAGTAGGGGGTAACTCCGTATCACCCTCGCGAATGTCTATCTCAAGAAAATTAGCTAAGCGGGTTGCATAAATTCCTCCAAATAAATCTTTGTTATGTCTATTATGATGCAACCTACGAGCTAGAATGGCTCCCATATGATAAGATTGGTCTCCTAACACAGCACTTCTGAGAATGCTGAGATCAGGGGCACACATGTGACATGCTTCATCCTTAGCATTTATGCATCTACCTATGAAGAGAGCAAAATAATGTATAGCAGGAAAGTGAACGCTCCCTATAGTGGCTTGTGTTATATCTCTAGATTCCCCCACAGTTATTCTAGCAAGAAAGTCTCTATATTCAGATTTAGGGGGATCCCTGACACTACCCCAAGATGGAAGTTTGCAAGCAAAAGTCAAATCCTCTAAGTCCATGGTATAAGATTTGTCATAAAGGTCAAACATGACTGAAGGAGAATTACGCGAAGATGAAAACTCAAACCTCCTCACAAATGAACTTGTGAGATCATGATACCGGGGGCATTTGTCAGCTTCAAAGTCCTCAAGACCGGCGTTACGCAAATATGCGCTAAATTCTTCTTTGATTCCCGCTTGATTCATAAAATTTTCTAAAGGCCATTCACAGGGCCTCACAGGAGCGTCTCTTGGTGGTTCCTCGTCAGCATCACGCATTGCAAGCCTGGGACCTTGCTTCCTTGAAGAACCACCTTGGAACATCTTCCTAAACATAATGTTTCCTCTGAAAAAATTTCTGAAATTTTTAGTAACTTCAAATAAAAGTGAACCAACTTTAATAAAATTGATAGCAACAACTCCCACAAGTGCCTAGAGCCTATAACAAGCATTAGAACTACTTGGAACCATATAAATTTGACATGCAAGCTCAAGAACATGGTCACCTATGCAGCATAAATTTGCAATGAATAAAGCACTAGAACAAAAACTAATTGGACCAATGGAGGAGTTACATACCAAGGAACAATCTCCCCAAGCAGTTTTGCGAGAGGTGCTTTGAGCAAGGAGATCGAAAATCACAGCAACAAGGGCTGGAACTCGTGCTTGAGTTGGTTTTTCGTGTTTGTGTGAGGCAGAGGAAGAAGATGGGTGCAGGGATAAGTGGAGGAGGGACACCATGGGCCCACGAGGCAGGGGGCGCGCCCAGGGGGTAGGGCGCGCCCTCCACCCTTGTGGCCAGGTGGCAGCTCCCCCTGCGGCAATTTTTGCACAGTAAATCCTCAAATATTCCCGAAAAATCATATTCAATTGGCATGGCATTCTAAGGACTTTTATTTTCGGGATATTTTTATATTGCACGGATAAGTCAGGAAACAGACAGAAAAAATACTATTTTACTTTATTTTTACTAAATAACAGAAAATATAAAGAGGTTACAGAAGGTTGTGCTTCTAGTTTCATCCATCTCGTGATCATCAAAATGAACCCACTGACAAGGTTGATCGAGTCTTGTTAACAAACTCATTCCGAATAATCACGGAACGAGAGAAATTTCGAATAGCACTAAGTTACCTCAACGGGGATATGAAAATCCCCAACAATAAGAATATCATACTTTTTCTTGACAGTAGGGAGAGGAAATTCAAAACCTCCAAATATAATCGATGGAATTTTTCCAATAGAGTTGATGCTATAAACTTGAGGTTGTTTCCTCGGAAAGTGTACCGTGTGCTCATTACCATTAACATGAAAAGTGACATTGCCTTTGTTGCAATCAATAACAGCCCCTGCAGTATTAAGGAAAGGTCTTCCAAGAATAATAGACACTAGATCATTGATGGCGCGCGTTGCCGGGCCCATGTATTTGGAATTTTCTTAAATATAGAATGCTTGAATTAGGAACCATAATTAAATTTGCATCTATGACCTATATATTTGTTAGCAACAGAAGAGAGATGAAATCTAATTGATTTGCAAGGAAGTATAGGGGTAGTATGTCAGGACATGGTTTTTTCTTTGGTCTAATTGCCTTCAGTTGGTGCGAGGATAGTCGACAGGTGACGGGGTAGATAACTGAAATATTAAAAGGAAATTATGCTTCATTTTGGGATTGTAGATTAGTTCATGATGGTTTGACTGTTACTTCAGACATTGTTCCCAGCAGTAGAAGATAGTGTGGAAAATAATGGGACAACTTAGATGGGCCAACTAATATCACTCTATGAGTAAAAGTTTACTGAACATTGCTTTTATTTATACCCCATATACCAGAGCCATCCACCGAGTAAACTTGTGCAATTGGACAACTTAGATTATATAGTATATATGCTTTGATGCTTTGCACTATCAAATTTCATAGAGGCGGTTATAAGATGGTATGGATCCTTCGACATTATGCCAATTTCTTTTGCAGACAATGGTAAGACTTCCCAACGGAGATAAGACGGCAACACAGATTCTGTCACACAAACACAATAAGAGAAATCTATAAATTATATTCATTCTATGGGCATACCTGCATTTTGGTTTCCATAAAGTTTTGCTTTTCATGAAACGCTCAACAATTGAAATCAACTGAAATATCAGAGGTAAAAATAGAGTGCAAACCTTTTGGTTTCACTGCATTGTCAGTAACGTAGGAAATGAAACTCATTCGAGAGAATGTCAGCTTACCCTATTGTGCCGTGGCAGACCGCAAAAAAATAAAATGAAACAGCAAGCATGGCACATTCAGAAATGATGATTTGATGGCCTAATCCATATGCACTCTCACGAGACTATAGAATGCTTCATTCCTCTAAAGTAAGCTCCTTGTTCAACTACTCTGCAATGTATTACAGCTCAAACATCACCAATTTCACACTTACACGATGATTTAGTTTCGGAATTTAAAGAACATTCAGGCACATGCCAACTGACGAACAATTCTAGTTCTTTACCAAAGTAAGCTAATTACATCTTAATCCATATCCGGCTTCACAGCGGATTCACCTGATTCTGTGGGCGCATTTTGGCTGTAGTTTGCATTATGTTCAGCAACCTGGCCCCTCGAAGGAGCGCCCCCACAGACGATTCTGAAGCTAACTCTTCCCGAGTGCTACACACCTTGCTCCTGCCATCCAGATTTGCTCGCGCACGTGGACCGCTTCCTGGAAGATAGACAATCTAACCATAGTGCCCACCGGAGATCAGCAAGGACCAAACAAAAAGGATTGAAAACGATCTACTGGGGATTACGGGCAGCTGCGTCTCACCTGAGCACCAGTTTCACTGGAATCCCAATACATCGGCGTTCTCCATGGACCTTATCACCGTTGCGGTTGACGCACCTCCTTCTATTTTTCTCGTAGCAGCAGTCCACACCCGCTGGAACCATTAGAGACGACAAAGCGCCCATAATGAAGGGGAGGTCAAAAATAATCTGGACGCAGTCGTATGGGATCTTTGCTGCACGGGATCGGCGACGTTGATCCGACGATGTGGAAGGAGGGTAGCGCCGCAGCAGCAAGGGGATCTTCGGTCGCGGGGTACGGATTGAGAACGCCCGAATCGTCGTTGCCCACGGGAACCAGGTGAAGGCTCAGCAGCCATCGTTGTGCAATAGGTTGTTCCCTTCCGCCATTTTAATCTTGAACGCAGAGGTGTCCTTCCACATGGGGGTCGGCGAGGGGCAGCGAGCTAGAGAGGATCACGGCGGTGGAGGCTCATGGCCGTTTTAATCTGCGCATCAACACCCGTTTGTATCGCCCATTGAATCTCCCATCGCCGAATTCACTCGCATCCCACTCGTCTGCTGGATCTCCTTGTGCACCTCTCGATTGGATCCTCTGTATCGAGCCCCCACGAATTGTGGCAAGTGATACAGCCCATTGGGCCCAATTAACACAAAACGTCCGAAAAAACGACCGGAGCAGCGACCCGAGAAGGCCAGCCCTCGTCAGAAAGACTGTACGCGCGATTTAGGTGTTATTAAGAGTGAATCCGACAGCCGAAACTGACTAATAGTGGCGATCCAACGGTTAAAAATACTGATGGCCTGAGAGGGCTCAGAGGATGCTCAGTTATAATGTATCTAAATACTATCATCCTCGGGAATATCAAGAATAACAAAGTCCGTTAAAATAGTAATGTTTGCAACCACAACAGGCACATCCTCACAAATACCGACGGGTATAGCAGTTGATTTATCAGCCATTTGCAAAGATATTGCAGTAGGTGTCAACTTATTCAAGTCAAGTCTACGATATAAAGAGAGAGGCATAACACTAACACCGGCTCCAAGATCACATAAAGCAGTTTTAACATAATTTCTCTTAATGAAGCATGGTATAGTAGGTACTCCTGGATCTCCAAGTTTCTTTGGTATTCCATCCTTAAAGGTATAATTAGCAAGCATGGTGGAAATTTCAGCTTCTGGTATCTTTCTTTTATTAGTAATGGTATCCTTGATATACTTAGCATAAGGATTTGTTTTGAGCACATCAGTTAATCGCATACGCAAAAAGATGGGTCTAATCATTTCAGCAAAGCGCTCAAAATCCTCATCATCCTTTTTCTTGGATGGTTTCGGAGGAAAAGGCATGGGTTTCTGAACCCATGGTTTCCTTTCTTTACCATGTTTCCTAGCAATGAAGTCTCTTTTATCATAACATTGATTCCTTGATTGTGGGTTATCAAGATCAACAGCAGGTTCAACTTCTACATCATTATCATTACTAGGTTGAGCATCATCATGAACATCATCATTAATATTTTCACTAAGTTCATGTTCATTACCAGATTATGTTTCAGCATCAGACATAGAGATATCATTTGGATTCTCAGGTGGTTCAGCAATAGGTTCACTAGAAGTTTGCAAAGTCCTATCATTTTTCTTTTTCTTCCTTTTAGAAGAACTAGGTATATCAATATTATTTCTCTGAGAATCTTGATCGATTCTCTTAGGGTGGCCTTCAGGATACAAAGGTTCCTGAGTCATTCTACCAGTTCTAGTAGCCACTCTAACAGCATACTCATTTTTCTTACTATTCATTTCATCAAGCACTTCTTTCTGAGCTTTAAATACTTGTTCTACTTGAGTGGTAACCATAGAAGCATGTTTGCTAACAAGTTTAAGTTCACCTCTAATATTATCCATAAAATCACCTAAGCATTTAATCATAAAGGTATTCTGTTTTAATTGTCTACCAAAATAAGCATTAAAGTCATCTTGCTTAAACATAAAGTCATCAAACTCATCCAAGCACTGACTAGCAATTTTAGTAGGAGGGACTTCAGCTTTATCATATCTATAGAGAGAATTTACCTTTACTACCTGTGTCGGGATATCGGGATATCGGGATCAGGAGGTTCTTCAGTGAATAAGGAATTGAGATCATATACTTCTTCAACAGGCGGTAAATTAAGACCGTGTATTTCTTCAATAGGAGGTAAATTCTTAACATCTTCAGCTTTAATACCTTTTTCTTTCATAGATTTCTTTGCCTCTTGCATATCTTCGGGACTGAGAAATAGAACACCTCTCTTTTTCGGAGTTGGTTTAGGAATAGGCTCAGTAATTGGCTCTGGAGCTGGCTCAGGAGGTGCCCAATTATTTTCATTTGTCAACATA
Organism: Triticum aestivum; assembly: GCF_018294505.1. Lineage (NCBI taxonomy): Eukaryota > Viridiplantae > Streptophyta > Magnoliopsida > Poales > Poaceae > Triticum > Triticum aestivum. The sequence goes on from NC_057801.1 coordinate 131,157,366, forward strand.
TTATTCAATAGAATTTCAGCTTCATCCGGTGTTCTTTCCCTGAAAAGAGAACCAACACAACTATCCAGGTAATCTCTGGAAGCATCAGTTAGTCCATTATAAAAGATATCAAGTATTTCAGGTTTCTTAAGAGGATGATCAGGCAAAGCATTAAGTAACTTGAGAAGCCTCCCCCAAGCTTGTGGGAGACTCTCTTCTTTAATTTGCACGAAGTTGTATATTTCCCTCAAAGCAGCTTGTTTCTTATGAGCAGGGAAATATTTAGCAGAGAAGTAATAAATCATATCCTGGGGACTATGCACACAACCAGGATCAAGAGAATTAAACCATATCTTAGCATCACCCTTTAACGAGAACGGAAATATTTTGAGTATATAAAGGTAGCGCGATCTCTCATCATTAGTAAACAGGGCGGCTATATCATTTAACTTAGTAAGATGTGCCACAACAGTTTCAGATTCATAGCCATTGAAAGGATCAGATTCAACCAAAGTAATCATATATGGATCAACAAAAAATTCATAATAATCCTTATCGAGAACACAGATAGGTGAAGTAGCAAAAGCAGGGTCGGGTTTCATTCTATCTCTAAGAGATTCTTTACTCCATTTAACTAGCAGCCTCTTAAGTTCATATCTATCCTGGCAGGCAAAAATAGCTGCAGAAGATTCTGCATCAAAAAGATAACCTCAGGAATAGCAGGCATATTCTCATCATCACTCTCATCATCGTATTCAGATTCTATAATTTCTCTTTCTCTAGACCTAGAAATTTGTTCATCAAGAAATTTACCAAGGGGAACAGTAGTATCAAGCATAGAAGTAGCTTCATCATAAGTACCATGCATAGCAGAAGTGGCATCATCAATAACATGCGACATATCGGAACGAATAGCAGAAGCAGGTTTAGGTGTCGCTAGTTTACTCATAACAGAAGGTGAATCAAGTGCAGAGCTAGATGGCAGTTCCTTACCTCCCCTCGTAGTTGAGGGATAAATTGTTGTCTTAGCGTCTTTCAAGTTCTTCATAGTGTCCAGCAGATATAAATCCCAAATGACTCAAAGAATAGAGCTATCCTCCCCGGCAACAACGCGAGAAGAAGGTCTTGATAACCCACAAGTATAGGGGATCGCAACAGTTTTCGAGGGTAGAATATTCAACCCAAATTTATTGATTCGACACAAGGGGAGCCAAAGAATATTCTCAAGTATTAGCAGCTGAGTTGTCAATTCAACCACAACTAGAAACTTAGTATCTGCAGCAAAGTGTTTAGTAGCAAAGTAATATGATAGTGGTGGTAATGGTAACAAAAGTAAAGACAGCAAAAGTAATGTTTTTCGTATTTTGTAGTGATTGTAACAGCAGCAACGGAAAAGTAAATAAGCGAGAACCAGTATATGGAAAACTCGTAGGCACCGGATTAGGGATGGATAATTATGCTGGATGCGGTTCGTCATGTAACAGTCATAACATAGGGTGACACAGAACTAGCTCCAATTTATCAATGTAATGTAGGCATGTATTCCGTATATAGTCATACGTGCTTATGGAAAAGAACTTGCATGACATCTTTTGTCCTACCCTCCCGTGGCAGCAGGGTCCTATTGGAAACTAAGGGATATTAAGGCCTCCTTTTAATAGAGAACCGGAACAAAGCATTAGCACATAGTGAATATATGAACTCCTCAAATTATGGTCATCACCGGGAGTGGTCCCGATTATTGTCACTTCGGGGTTGCCGGATCATAACACATAGTAGGTGACTATAGACTTGCAAGATAGGATCAAGAACTCACATATATTCATGAAAACATAATAGGTTCAGATCTGAAATCATGGCACTCGGACCCTAGTGACAAGCATTAAGCATAGCAAAGTCATAGCAACATCAATCTCAGAACATAGTGGATACTAGGGATCAAACCCTAACAAAACTAACTCGAGTACATGATAAATCTCATCCAACCCATCACCGTCCAGCAAGCCTACGATGGAATTACTCACGCACGGCGGTGAGCATCATGAAATTGGTGATGGAGGATGGTTGATGATGACGACGGCGACGAATCCCCCTCTCCGAAGCCCCGAACGGACTCCACATCAGCCCTCCCGAGAGAGATTAGGGCTTGGCGATGGCTCCGTATCGTAAAACGCAATGATTTCTTCTCTCTGATTTTTTTCTCCCCGAAAGCCAATATATGTAGCTGGAGTTGGCGTCGGAGGGTCTCCAGGGGGCCCACAAGGTAGGGGGGCGCGCCCAGGAGGGGGGGGGGGGCGCCCCCCACCCTCGTGGATAGGGTGTGGTCCCCCTGGTCTTCATCTTTGGTGAGGATTTTTTATTATTTTTTCTAAGATGTTCAGTGGAGTTTCAGGTCATTCCGAGAACTTTTGTTTTCTGCACATAAAATAACATCATGGCAATTCTGCTGAAAACAGCGTCAGTCCGGGTTAGTTCCATTCAAATCATACAAGTTAGAGTCCAAAACAAGGGCAAAAGTGTTTGGAAAAGTAGATACGACGGAGACGTATCAGCCACCTGGTAATGAGATAGGTCCGTGTCTTCAGCCAGTTTGCTTGCTATAGGGCACATTTCTCTTGCTATCGCCGCAAAATCCTCAGCACTGAAGGGAGACCCGTCATTCTTTACACTTGGGCAGCCATTGGCCAAGTCTTCCGGGTCCAGATCTGCTTGCAACGCCTTGGCCCGGGTTAGCGCAGTGATTGCACTGGCTCTTGCAGCTGATCGCTTCAGATCCTCAACCCATTGGGGCAGCATAGATAATTTTTCCAGCGTGTCCTTGGTGAGGGTTGGTGGTTGCTTCTTATGAGAAGCTGCAGAAATAGCTCGTTGCGCGCCAGTATACAATTGCTCTATCAGAGTATAGGCGGCTTTTAGCTTCATGCACATATCTGCACCAAGATGGGTGATTCTAGAGCCTGCATTACCAAGTAAATCTATAAGCCGGATGAATGATTATTACAATGCATTGGTGGTAACAAATTGAGATAAAGTTATTTATCGAAGATGGCAGCGGTCATGGTATTTATTTGATGTTTTAAGCCGGAAAGCTCTTCAGCCACCGGCTTAAGGGCTGCTTTTGCCTCTTCTGCTCTCTTCAACCGAGTCGTTTTCTCAGTTTCCCAACCTGCCTGGTCAGCCTTTTCAACTTCTCCATCTCTGCCAAGGCGGTGGTCAATTCTGCTTTGGCCTTGGAAGTTTTGGATTGTTGAGACTTAATATTTTCTTGAAGGTCGGCGACTTGGGATTCTTTCACATTGAGTTCAGCCTGCAGTATGCAAACAACACGCGATGTTACAATCATCTTATTTAAAAGTCCCAAGCACAATACAAGTATTTCACTTGGCACTTGGGGGCTAATGCACATTGCTCTTTTTTCAAGACAATTCATAGGGGCTATATACTTGGATTTTATTGACAAATATGGTAATGAGACCCAACTGATCTTGATAGTTTAAGTCGGCCCTTGGGGGCTACAGGTGCAAAATTGAATCATTACTATTTGAAGTCCCGGCTTATCTTGACAGTTTAAGCCGACCCTTGGGAGCCACATGTGCAAAGTTGAAGCATTACTATTGGAAGTTCTGGCTTATCTTGAAAGTATAAGCTGGCCCTTGGGGGCTACTTGATTTGGTCTACAAGATTATCTAGAGTCTATAGCACATTCAATTATATCATATCCAGTAGACTTGGCGGCTGATAGAAGTATATTCATATGAAGAAGGCTATAGTGTTTACCTCAAAACGTTCCTTCATCAAGTTAACTAAGCCGGCTTCAAAATCACGGCTTGTGTGCAGACAGTTTAGATATCCAGAATGGATCTCTTGAGGGCTATAGTGAGCATAGCTCTCTAAGTTCACTGACCACTTGCCTTTGTCAGCAACAGATATTTCTTTGTTGGCACTGTGTTTTGACAAGACAATGGGTTGGCCTAGTGCTATATAACCAAGCCCAGTAATGATAACATCACCAGCCTTTGCTTTAGTAGTCTTGATGGGACTTGGCGGCTTGGTGGTGGTTGGGTCAACATCCATATGATCTATGGTAATGTTGTGCTCTTCCAGTTCAACTGTGGCTTCATTGGCATGGAGGGAAGTGTCAACGTCCATATGATCTATGGTAATGTTGTGCTCTTCCAGTTCAACTGTGGCTTCATTGGCATGGAGGGAAGTGTCTGTCGACTGCTTCTCCGGTTCAGAAGGGTTTTCGGTTGTTTTTGTCACCTTCGATTTCTTGTTGGGCTTTGCCATAGCTCTGTAAATGAAGCACAAGACGAGGTTAACACAACAATTGAGCACATGATTGAAAGCAGAGATTTAACATTCTTACCCAGGCACAGTCTTGAAGATCGGGATGTGAGTTCTTGTTGAGTCGCCAGAGGAGGAATGAGATGTTCCCTGGTAATTTGAGTCGAAAGGATTAAGAGGTTGTCGAAAAAGACCCGCATTGGGATGAGTTAAGCGGGAAATTGTTGAAACCTCTGGATGACACTTGCAGGGAGCTGGAGTGTTTGGTAAGCCGGAGGAAAGGATCCCGCCTCTGCTATTCCGGGTTGTACAACGAGCTTCATGTTGCTGCTTCTTCAAAATAAAGTTGGGATCCAAATAAGCTAAAGGATGAGAAAACCTTACTTTCCGGCTTGCTTGTCAAGATTTCTGTTTTGGCAAAGGTTTTGAGCCGGAGGAAAGAACAATTACCTCTTCATCACCCGCACTATGGCTTCCGTGTCATCCTGATAATAGTCGTTGTCAATGAGACGTACAAAAAATGAGCCAAGAGAATCAAGTTCTGCCTCCGACTCATCATCATCATCATCGTCATCCAAGTTAAGTAACTCGGAGGGGTCGGTCTTCTTCTTGGCAGGCTTTTTGTTAGCCTTGGTCTTTGTTCGGGTCTTCTTGGCTGGTTTGTCCTGCAGCTTCTTCTTCCAAAAAGGAGAATCGACCTGTGGAAGTCAGATGAGTATAAGAGGACAGTTTTTAATGAAAACATGATTCAACTGAAAAATTATGTGCAAAACTTACAGCTGGCGGCTGGTTGAGGGTGCAGAAAGGATTATTAAGTTCGGTTTTGCTGCAATCTGCCAAGCTTTCATTCAATAAAGCCTTGGTCGCATCATTGATTCCTTCATCAGTTAATTGGATCTCACAGTGGCGTTGTGGATCTTTTAAGTCGCCGGTGTACTTGCACATTAAGCCGGGGCGGCGGCTTAAGGGCAGAATTCTCCAGGCGGCCCAACACCGAACAAGGTCGATGCCGATTAAGCTGCTAGCCATGAAGGCTCTGATTTTTGAAAAAATGGGTGCATATTTGGCCCGTTCCTTTGTGCTGATCCGCTCTGGGAGTCGATGTGTGTTGCTAAGACGATGTTCACGGTAACTCGGCAGGGGATTTTCACCCTTTGGAGATGTATCTTGGCAACAAAACCAAGTCTGGTTCCAGTCCTTAGGATGACTGGGCGGCTTGGCATATGGGAAGGTGGCTTCTTTCCGCTTCTGAATTGAAACTCCGCCTAGCTCCAAGTTGGGCTTGTTTGTGAATTCAGTCTGTCGGTTCAAGTAATAGAACTCCTTGAACAGTTCGACAGTGGGCTCTTGTTGAAGATAAGATTCGCAAAAAAACTTGGAAGTTACAGATGTTGAAGACAGAATTGGGCCCAATGTCTTGAGGATGGAGCCAAAAAAAGTGTAGCACGTCTTGAAAGAACTTTGAACTGGGCAGGGTGAACCCCGGGATCATATGATCAATAAAAACGATTACTTCGCCTTCCTCGGGTTCAGGAGGATTTCCAGTGGCTGGGACCCTCCAGTGGATGTCATCCTTTTTGGCTAGGACGCATGTCTGAACAAAATTGTTCAAGTCTTCTTTGGTAACCCAGGATGCTACCCAGTTGCATGAGGTGAAGGTCTTAGTCATTTTTGATGATGTTCTAAAAAGAAAATATTGCCGGTTTAAAATTATGTTGTTAAGCCGGTCATTGGTTCAAAGGTAAGAACTATAAACATATAGTGTGTTAAGCTGGAGGATAGTGTTGAGTTATGCAAAGCAATCTATTGGAGGCTTAAGACGGGACTAATGGTACCTGGTGGGTTATGGTTTATTAGTTAAGCCGCCTACACAACTATCAGTTTTCTAATCTATGAGTGAAGGATTGCTAAGTGTTGGACAAACATTTTTCACAGACTGGTGTTATAATTTTGGATCTGCAGCAGTTCAGATAATGAAGAAAAATTCCAAACCTAAGTTGGCGGTAGCAGAACAGTTCACGTGCTCAGATGAGATCTCCTATGGAGGGAAGGCGTTTAGATATTAAAAAGGAATGCTAAACTGCTACCGCACAAGATTGGTACTGTACTCAGATAAAAAACTACAAGATCTAGGGAGGAACAGAGATGAACGGAGATGAGCTCTGATGAACTTGAAGCAAACCCTAATGGAGATATGCAATGAGAAAAAGAGGAGAGCTTACCGGGGCTGATGGACAGCGAAGGCGCGTCACGGTGCTCTGGTCCGTTCAGGTTGATGCAGCGGTCGGGGTTGAGGCAGTGCGTGAGGTCGACGACAGCGGAGGTCGGGCGCGTGAGGAGTTGTGAGAAGGAAGATGAAGACGAGGAGGCAAGAAAAAAATTGAAAAGGACCCCTGTACTATTTATAAGGCAGTGGATAGATGGCATGCACGGGAATCGAGGAGGCTAAAAATGATTATGTGACAGCACAGATGCTCGATTTTTGGGAGGTTCATTAAAAGTGAAGATATACTAAGATGTTTTGGGCCTCGTGCGATATTAATGTGAGATGACGTCATGGCGGGTTAGCACAATTCTGTGAGCTGACGTCATGGCGGGTTATAAAATTTCGTAAGGACTGACGATGAAGGATTTTTTCTAAGTCAAGTATTGAAGATTGATATAAACAAGTTCACATCAACCTGGGGCCTAATGTTGGGGATATAACTATTGGGTATGACCCGCCCAGGAGGGGCCGGGTCATACCACTGGCGGTTCATAATGAGAAGGCCCAAGAAGATGTTGAAGATGGCGGTTCATGAAGCAAGCTTACTAAAGGCCTAAGACCCGGAGGCGACTTGAGGCCCACGGGCATAAACCGCTGTATGTTTAACTTGTATGTTAAGGAAAGTTTAGTTTTGTCACCGAGCCAGACACGTTGTGTATGAGCCGGCCGGGACTCTGTAAGCCGTTGGGCATCAACCTGTGTATATAAAGGGGTGACCCGGCAGCGGGTTAGGGCAAGAAACAACAAGTCGAGAACTAGGTCAAGCGTATTCGCTCCCTGGTAATAGAAACCCAAGCAATACAACCTAAAGCAGGAGTAGACCTTTACCTCGTTGAGAGGGCCCGAACCTGGGTAAAACTCTCTGTGTCCTTTGTCCCGTTTAACCCCTTCAAGCTAACTACGTTGCGATGGCTCCACACCTAAGTCCTCATGCTAGGGCATCTGCCGTGACAATTCCACGACACCCTACCTCCTCATCGTGGCTCCATTGACTTCCCCATCGGCGGCGCAAAGGCTGGGCCCCATGCTTGTAGGGGTGGATCTTTGGATTTGCATGGAGTTTCGTCGGCGATGGCCGTGTCTCCGGTGTGCTGGTCCTCCGTGGTTGAGGTTCGAGACTTCCTGTTCATCATATTGGCTGTCTACACAAGGGTAGTGCTGGCTTCGGGAGCAGCATCAGCGACGGCGGTGCGCCCTCAGCCCGCTCTGGTATGCGTAGTCTTCGTCAGGTGGTCTGAGGACCTCGTTGTAATTTTCTTTACTTTTGGGGTGCTTTGTACTACTTCCGAAACTTCAATATAATCTTGAGGTCTTTTCTGCAAAAAAGGAGAAGAAATGTAAATAAATATTTAAAAAGTGTTGGCGCATTTCGAAATGCTTCATCATATATTAAAAAAAAACAACTAGTTCAGCGAAAAAATTCAGCGTGTGTCCGAAAAAAGTTTAACATGTATTTTAAAAACTATTTAGCATATATTTAGAAAAAAATGTTCGACATGTAATTGAAGAAATCTTCTTATATAAAAATATATATTTATTTTACATAAACAACAAATAGGGGGAATGAAAAAAGGAAAATAAAAAAATGATCATTTAAATAATAAAAGGTGACTGCATTAATTTTAAAAGATTATATTGATTAATTAAAGTGCTCAATGAATTTTTATAAATCTGCTTGTAAATAGGAAAATGCTCGCATTATTAAAAAAAAAGTGTTCAACACATTTTAAAAAATCACATCATTAAGAAAAGTGTTCGATGCATTTTGTAAAAACAATCATATAATTATAAAAATTATAATTTTGAAAGGTGTTAGATACACTTTTTTATAATGTCCACGTAATTTTAAAAGTGTTTCAAGAATTTTATAAAATGCTCATGTAATTTTTAAATAATAACATTGTGTAAAAGGTTCATGTGATCTAAAAACTGTTCATGTATTTTAAATAAAATATTAATGTAATTTAAAGGGATGAATCTTTAAAATTTGTGCTTGTTGTTAAAATTTCGTTCATATAGTATAAATGAAAAAAATGCATGACAAATAAAAAGGGAAAATTGAGAAAGTGTTCAACACATAAAAAATATTTGATTTTTCGATTTTTTTGGGTAATTAGAGAAAAATCAGGAATATATATATAAAATGAAAATAAAACAAATAAAGTTAGTAAAATCTGAAAAATAAAAATAGATGTACCATAAAAATCCAAAAAGAAAGCTGTCGGAGCACATGGAAACTAGATAAAAGAACGATGAATAAAAAAAACTACTGGGTACCTCTCCCTGTGAATCATGCGCTACTGAGTGAAATGATTGTAGGCAAGCAAGATATAACGTTTGCTTTCCATTCTATTTCTTTTTTCCGCCGTCTGTTGCGTTAGATAAGAGGGCGAAGGCCCACATGTGTGTCTCCTAGGCAAGGCCATTTGTCAGATTTTTCAACTTTATTATTTTTCCTCCAATTTTAAACTGGTTTCTTATGGTTTTTGTTTGGTTCTTTCGGATTTTGCATGGATTTACTTTTCTTTTCTTTCACCCTTCCCTCTCCTTTCTATTTTTCATTTAAAATTCAATTCTATATTTGTACACATGAATATGTTTTGGAAACACTCTGGACATTTTTAACACATGATGAACTTTTAGCAAATACATGGCAAATGAATATTTCCCAATACATTTTTAAAAATTGTTTTCAACATTTTTTAGGAAAATATCATCAAACCAAACTTCTAAATAATAATAATAATAAAACCTTTAAGCTTATTAAGCGGCTCATATAGTAGAGTGGGTTTTTGCTCACCTATTTTGATGGCGTAAGAGGAATCCCACCGAAACAAATGCAGGGGCCCATCGTGTGTGCAGGGCGAGCTGGAAGTCCAGGCCGCCGATTTGGCACAACTAGGCCCAAATCTCTCTTCTTCCCCGCACGTAGAAATTTTTCATCGCCTCAGACTGCAGGGCAGCGGTGGAGGCAATCAGAGGAGGAACAACGACGTCTTATGGAGTGGTGGTGCATGAAATAGCGAAGAGATCTTTTTCTTTTACTTCTTGCATTTTTAGTCATGAGTTTCGGACCTCGATTTTTGAGGCCCACAACCTCGCGAAGCTTGCGTTAACATTGGGGACCAACCGCTGTTTGGTTAGGCCACCCAACGATCTTTTGTTCGTCCCTATAAACATTGTGATAATTTGAATAACACTTTGCAAGTTTGTCAGAAAAACGCAGGCGCCGGGCGTGTCTCACTTACGTTGCTCTTCTTCAAGGCGGAGGCGGACCAAGCTAAAAAGGTCCAACAAATGCTAAATACATATGCAAAGGCCACTGGACAATATATTAATCCGTCTAAATGTAGTGCCATGTTTGGCATTTTGTGTCCAGCGATGATGCAAGACGTGGTGAGAGATATTCTCCATATTGGTATTTTTACTTTTGAGGAAAAGTATCTAGGCCTTCCAACGCCTGAGGGTCGCATGTCGCGAGGTAAATTTCAGAATCTGCAGTCCCGGTTGTTGAAAAGGATTATTGCGTGGGGCGATACCCTCTCTCTGGCTGGCAAGGAGACCATGATCAAGGCAGTAGCTCAGGCCATCCTACGTATATTATGGGTGTTTTCAAGTTACCTATGACTGTCTGCGATGATCTGAACAGAATGGTCCGGATTTTTTGGTGGGGGGCGTCGGAAGGCAGGCGGAAAACACATTGGATAGCATGGCCGAGGATACAAGCCCAGAAAAGCAAGGGTGGTTTGGGATTCAGAGATTTCCGCCTCTTCAACCAGGCGCTCCTAGCGAGACAGGCCTGGCATTTGCTAACTAATCCCACCAGCTTGTGTGCGCAGGTTCTCAAGGCACGGTACTATCACGACAGGCGCCTTGAAGATATCGTATTCTCGGGGAATGCGTCTCCGACTTGGCAGACGATTCAGCACGGCCTCGAGCTCTTGAAAAAGGGCATCATATGGCGCGTCGGGAACGGACAAGACATCCGCATTTGGCGGGACCGGTAGCTGCCTAGGGAGCCATCACGCCAACCCATATCCTTGCAGGGTACGTGCCGCCTAAGGAGGGTGGCGGAGCTCCTGGATGGCGAGGGGTCCTGGTGCATGGACCCGCTCTGCCGCTATTTCCTCCCGGCGGATGTCGACGTCATCACCAGCATCCGCACGTCGACCCGCATCACCGAGGATATTATTGCATGGGCACCGGAGAGGAACGGTATCTTCACCGTTCGGTCCGCCTACCGCCTGGCCATGGACGAGCGCGAGCGTCCTTCAGCTTCCGCCATGAGCAGGGCACCGGATGGTCATCGCGCCATCTGAAAGATCATTTGGGGGTGCCCTGCTCCCCCCTAAGGTACGCGTGTTCGCTTGGAGAGTCGTCACCAACTCACTTGCTACTTGGGCCAATAAAGCCTCGCGACACCTCGAGCTTACTAACATATGCCCCTATGTGGTGCTGAGCATGAGGATGATTCCATGCGCTTTGCAGTTGTCCCTAGCAAGAGAGCTCCGACGAGTTATGGCCTTGGACTAGAACATCCCCAAGGTGGAGGCCGTCGTCAACACTGGCCCAGAGTGGCTCTTTTCACTGCTGGACCCCTTGGATGAGACGACGAGACCGGTGGCTCTCATGACCATGTGGAGAGTATGTCATGTCCGGAATGAGACCACACACGACAAGGCGCCGCCCACTACCGAAGCCTCGCGACGCTTTTTGCACGGATACATCAACTCACTCCTGTGCATACAACAACATCCTGATGGTAACCTGGAGAAAGGGAAGATGGTGGTCCTGCCTTCACCACCACGCGCTCCAAAAAGTATGACGCCCAAGGTGCGCGCACGCTGGGTAACCCCCCCCCCCCCCACCGGGATGGGTTAAGTTGAACACGGATGGGAGCTACATAGCGGCCACAGATGCGGCGGGAGGAGGTAAGATCCTGCGAGATGACAGAGGCGAGATCATCTATGGCGCATGTAGGGAGCTAGGCATATGCGATAACGCTTTGGAGGCGGAGCTAGCAGCGTGCAGAGAAGGCTTGGAGCTAGCCTTGCACCAATCCAACCTACCTATTCTGGTAGAGTTGGATAGCGCGAAGGCGGTGTCGATGATTACAACACATGAGATGGATAGATCGTCACATCGTGCACTTGTAGTGGAGATTCATAGGTTGGCTGCAAGCGATGCCAGGGAGATCTCTTTTACTATTTGTAGCCGTCAGCAGAACATGATTAGCCATGAGTTGACCGCCTATGGCCATAACACTCCGCGCACAGCAGTCTGGCTTACTGACATGATGGACTTTGTTGTAAACCTCGCTCTCGCTGAGAAGTCTCCTTGCCGCAAACAAAACAAAACAAAACAAACAAAAAACAAACGCAGACGCAGGGCGCGAGACGGCGGGGAAAGCGGAAAACCCCCACTTCCCCTCTCCACCGCGCCTGCATTTCCCGCTCGTAAATTCCCCCAAATAATTTCACCTCCCTCCCATTCCCCTCCCCTCTCCGCTCCTAGAGAACCCCGCTCCTCCCGCCCGGGCGGAGCCACCTCGAATCGAATCCCGGCCACCGCGATGCAGCCGCGGCGGCAGCAGCAGTCCCTCCTCTCCTTCCTCCACCCGCGCCAGAGCCCGGCGCAGGAGGCGCTCGGCGCCGGCACGCCCCCCGAGAGGCCCCCGCGGCCCCCCGCCGCGTCGTCGGTCGACGGCATCATGGAGAGGCTCGTGCGGCCGCCGTCACAGGGGAGGTACGTGCGTACGGACGGACGCGACCAATGCAGCTCCCGCCGTCCTAGGGTTTTGTCTGGGTTTGGGTGCCGTTTGATTGGGTCAGCTGCCGCGGTATCTAGCTAATGGTTCCGCCCGCGGATTCGTTTAGGTGGTTGCCGCTTGATAGTGGATGCCGATTCGGTCGATTTATCGTTGGATTGGTCTCCGCGTGTATGCTGTTGGAATTGCTCGAACAAATTCTGGCGTGGCTTCGTTTGTTGTGGGTAGCGCCGTGGCGGTATTGTGTGGCCAGTAGCAGCAGGGATGCGATGAATGCGAGTTTGCAGTTGCGATGTCTTAGCTCCTGACCGCGCCTGGTGTTTGGCCACTACATGTGTCGAGTGTTGTGCCTGATAGTTTACGGGCCGCATTGTCATCTTCAGTTAGTCAGCTTGTTTTTGCTATTGCATTGTCCTCATCAGTCGCCATGCTTGCTGTTAAATCCGTTTCTCTTAACTCCAATTTGCTTACTGTCCGTGTCTCTTGGCTGTTGGATGGTGTTTTATGTGATCTATCGATGTTTTGATTCACATGTTTGTAGTTTTTGAGCATGGATAGATGACACACCATAATTTTGCGAACCAAAGTAAACTTCAGATTGGAAGCTGTTCCATACATTCGAAAGGAAGAATCTGGGCTAATACACATTATCAGCCATTGCCGATTCGTAATTTGTATGTGGTTCCCTCCACCTACATTGCAACTAGCCTTAAGATCATTGGATTTTGGGTCCAGTGTTTAACTGTGCTAATTGTCCTTCACTTTATTGCAAGCTTGGATTGCTTTAATGGCCTATGGAATGGTTGGGTTGGATGCATTTGTTTCTGTGTTAATGGGTGTATGACAGGTGTATGTTATTGCCTTCTTGGTCCCTAAAGTATCTTGTTTGTTGGTTTGCATCGGCAGATTTTCTGCTTATTTTGGAAGACACTTTTTTTTTGCTGTGCCATCATGGTGATGCTCTCTGTGTTTGTTGCAGAAACAAAGATGCCGCTCAGATTAGAAATGCTGAGAGAGCCTTACCTGGTAAAAATGAAGATACCTCAAATGAGCAGCCAAGTGCATCTTTCCCTGTACGGTACAACGGCAAATATAGCAGAGGAACTGTGTTATTTGCAGAACATAGCACGGATACCACTCCGCCACAGGAGCCACTGAAGTTTTCTGCAAGGTCTTCCACAGATGAATTTGTTAAAGCAAGCACGCTGTTCCCTGAACTTGGTTCAGATCAAACTCTGCTTCAAGAGTGTCCGAAGAAGTTATCCTCAGAGTGCCCCAGCAACCAGTACGTTCAAGCTAATTCAGTGTTTGAAGCATTTGATGTACAAACTCCGTCCCAGGATCCGTTAAAGAGAATCTTTTCTGGGCCTTTTCATGGAGCAGATACACCTTTATCAGAGTATCGTTCATATCCAATTCCTTTGCAGCATCCATCGAAAAATTTGTCATCGGGCTCTTCTAGTGGTGAATACCTTAGAGCAGTGACACCGCTTGGACTTGATTCGAATGATACTCCCACAGCAAAACACTCAAAGAAGCTATTCTCTGGGTCTTCAGACCATTCATACATTAAAGCAACTAATTTGTTTCCGGAATTTGATTCAAATGGAACTCCGCTGCAGAACCACTCGAATAAGTTCTCAGTATCTATGAATGGTAAGCATATTGGAGCAGCTGCTACACTGTTTCCAGAACTTGATTCTGTTCTTCTGAAACCAGAAACTCCAGTGACACGAGCAGTGGCTCCTCGTGGGAAGAGAGTTCAACAGGATCAACGCATGACTGCCAATAACAGCCAGTCTCCTTTGTGGGGTTCAAATAAGAAGGTGAAATCAGCTCATTGTTCTCCACCTGGGAAAATGGTTCATGATGAAATGGCTGAAAGTGCACGTAGTAAATTTGAATGGCTGAATCCTTTGAATATCAGGGATGCAAATAAAAGGCGGCCAGATGACCCACTTTATGACAAGAGAACTCTTTTTATTCCACCTGATGCACTGAGAAAGATGTCAACATCTCAAAAGCAATACTGGTCTATTAAGTGCAAATATATGGATGTTCTCCTCTTCTTCAAAGTGGTAAATTCCATCATCATTGACTCATACACTGCATGTATGCAGTATACTATCTGTAAGATTATCACGTTAAAGATTAATGCAATGCTAACCAGTATCTCTCATACCTTGGTGTCATACTGAGCTATTGCCTAACCCTATAATTATGAACTAGATGCATTTTTCTCATGGGACTACCGCACAATTCTTTGTTTATTTCTCATACTTAAAGAAGTTCTACTCAATTACTCTATGCATCAGAAGTTAGACATTTATGAATGATGCTTGTTCTGGTTAATAATCAAAAATGTTATTTGCTTTTATTTTTGGTTCCTTCATTTGTTCTTATCCTCTCAGTTCTCTTACACCTCACAGTTCTGAATGCTGCTTTGATCCTTCTCCCAGACTCCCCTGACCTCCAAAATTATCTAAGTTGACCAGTTCTTTCTGCTACTTGAGATATATAACCTACAAAAGTGTTTTTCTTGTATGTGTAGGGGAAGTTTTATGAGCTCTATGAAGTAGATGCTGAGATCGGCCAAAAGGAACTTGATTGGAAAATGACTATTAGTGGAGTGGGAAAATGCCGACAGGTAACCTAAGTCATAAACTGTGACCATTCTTATTTTGCCACTGGAATGCTTGGTTCTGACGTCTGAATGTCTGCTGTGCTGACCCTGCTAATTTATACTCCCTCATGGTTGCTTGTTGGTTGAGTAATAAGTATCATTTGCTAGATCATTTTCCCTATAATATCATGTGTACGCTATATTATTTTGTATTATTTAGACAATACTCTCGATAATGTAGTTCTATTGGCATTTTGGAGATGATTGGGTAAATTGCTTCAAGCTTTTGGCAATACACCACTTCCTCTAGGGTCTATCCGCAGCAGCTTGTGTTTTTTATATTTTGTTGGCCACTATAGTAGCATTTCATGTTTTGTTTCAACTAATGCTTTTGTATTAAACACTCTTGAAGAAAAGGGAGTTTTATACAGCCTTTTAGTAAACACTCTTGCTGTGGTACATGAGGCTGACTTGTTCATCTTATGTGAAGGTTGGTATTTCAGAGAGTGGGATTGACGATGCTGTTGAAAAGCTTTTAGCTCGGGGGTAAACTTCTTAGTCTCCTTATGCTTTGCTCATTTTCAGCATTTTGATCTTAAAATTATCTTGAACATCAGCAAGTTCATGCACAGTTCTTCTGGTTGGTATTGATAGGCCATATGTTTGTTTCTATCGGTATTGTTGTTGATTATAGTATGAGAAATGCACTTAAGATTGATTCCTTATTGGTTTCTGTGCCAGTGTTGTTGTGAAAAAAAAAACTATATCCGTTCAGCTGCAAAATGCATTTAGTTTCATCTGAACGCTATATTTGAGTACTCCCTCCATTTCTGTACGCAAGGCCACTTTGGTTTTTCGTGTCAAACTTTGACTTATAATTTTGGTCAACAAAATACGGGTTATATGTCATAAAAAATATATCATCGGAAAGTTCTTTCCAATGTGTATACATTGACATACTTTTTGTGGCATATAACTTACTCTTTGTTGTTAAATTTGATGGTCAAAATTAGACATAAAAAAATATGAAGTGGCCTTGTATACTGAAATGTACTCTCTCCGTCCCAAAATAAGTGTCTTAAGCTTAGTACAACTTTGTACTAAAGTTAGTACATAGTTGAGACACTTATTCTGGGACGGAGGGAGTATATGATATGATTTGTGATGTGACACATCCATTATAATACTGGATATAAATTACTTCTTACTCTACTTTTATTTCTTTTGGTGGTTTGACTGCTCATCTATCTAGCATTTCCCTCCAGATATAAAGTTGGAAGGATAGAACAAATGGAATCTGCAGCACAGGCGAAAGCTAGAGGACCAAATTCAGTAAGTTTTCCACTTCCATTCTTTTTTGGATGCCCTTTCAGAATGTGTGTAGTCAACACTTTGAAACTTTGACCACTAATATGTTATTCCTTCCTTTCCTAAATATAAGCCCTTTAGAGATTCCAATATGGACTACATATGGAGCAAAATGAGTGAATCCACACACTAAAATACGTCTATATACATCCGTATGTAGTCTATATTGAAATCTCTAAAAAGTCTTATATTTAGATTTTAGAAACGGAGGGAGTATATACTCAATAGTATTTTGATTAATCTTGTGCAAATGTTATTACTAGATTGTCATAAAAGAACTTACAGGTCAGTACAGTTTTAAGAACTTACATTGACATGTGACTGCAAAACTAATGGTGAAGCACACACATTAGACACTCTCTTGGTCTAAAACATGTAGTAGAATTGATCAAGGTAGTAGGTACATAACCTGTGGTCTGTGCAGCAGCACTTGAATGCATATATTAATATGTACCCTGCCATCTCCATTAACGGATGCATAAAGCTTGTCCTTTCAAGTTACAAGAGATTGACTGTATATAAGTGTGACATTTTTTTTTGTACTTCTGCAAGGTTATCGAAAGAAAGTTAGCTCATGTATCCACACCGTCAACTGCAGCTGACAGCAATATAGGGCCTGATGCTGTTCATCTTCTTGCATTGAAAGAGGTTTGCCTTTTTTAACAAAGCAATACATTGCATTTGGCAATATGATTTGGTATAATGTTTTGTATGTTCATCTGACGCACATGAGAAGACACAATATTATCACAAAAGCTAACAATCTGATAATAGAAAGAACACTATTTCCTCAAAAGACAGGAAAGAACTACAAACTCGTGGTCTTTGGACACAATGACCAAATAAATTTACATAGAAACACAGTGATAAATCTAAATCTGGTTGATCACTGTGTATAAACATGTAAAATATTGTGGCAATAATGTAGAAATATATGTAACTTGCAGAAGACAATCTTGATACTTAATTCAGCTATTGTTTTAGTAAAATGATATTTTCAGTGTCCCTGTGAAACATGCAGTGTTATGTATCCTAGTTTTTACGAGTCAGTTTTGTCCTGCAATTTGTTCACAAATTCTGTAATTCATCTTGAATTAGTTTTATCAACATTTTTCATAGGTGATGTTGCCCTAATGTAGCCTGTCCTCTTTTTCTTTTTCTTTTTGGAATTTTCAGGTTACTCTAGCTTCTAATGGTTCTCGGCTCTACGGATTTGCTTTTCTAGATTATGCTGCACTTAAAATCTGGGTTGGTTCACTTCAAGATGATGATTCGTCTGCAGCTTTGGGGGCTTTGCTGGTGCAGGTAGGCTCTTTGCTGTAGCAACTTATTTGCTTTGTTTCAACAGATCAGAAATGATCATTCATCAGTATGCTTTTTCAGGTTTCCCCGAGGGAGATAATCTATGAATCCTCAGGTCAGTACATCTTTTATCTTGTAATCTCGATGTATTAAGAACTACTCCCTCTGTCCCATAATATAAGAACATTTTTGACACTACACTAGCATAAAAAACGTTCTTATATTATGGGAGGGAGGGAGTAATATTTGTTTTCTTTTGTCAGGCCTCTCAAGAGAAAGTCGTAAATCAATGATAAAATATGCCTCAGCAGGTAAAATGTTGTAATCTTTTGCTCTTTTAGTTTCTATTTTCATCTGGTTTCTTTGTTAAACATCTTCTAACTGCAGGCTCTGTGAAAATGCAACTGACCCCACTACCTGGGACAGATTTCTCTGATGCCTCACAAATTCAAATGCTAGCACATTCTAAAGGATACTTTAAAGCATCAACAGATTCTTGGCTATCTGCATTGGATTATTCAGTGAATCGAGATGCAGTTATCTGTGCACTTGGTGGACTTATTGGTCATTTGACTAGACTTATGGTATACTTATGTTAATCCAACTCTCTCTCTCTCTCCGAGTGCCTCTGTTGCAACATTTTCCTTCTCAGCAACACTTGCAAATTGCTTCAGAACACTGTCATTAGACATCACTTTCCAGTTTCCTAGATACAACTAATTAGTATGTAGTTTCTTTAATATATAATTTTTTCTCATTTTCTATGCTGACCATATCAACTTCACAAATTATATGTGCAAATGTGTTCTAGTCTTAAACTAGTATAATGTCAAAAAATTGTTTGCACAAATCATAGCGTAAGTGATGTGCTTGCCTTTCTTTTTTTATTTGCTTGGGAAACGATTGTTTTCATAAGACTGCCTGTTCGCGTTCTGATAAGCTACAATCTGGAAACAGCTAGACGATGCTCTAAAAAATGGGGAAGTCTTACCTTACAATGTGTACCAAACTTGTTTAAGGATGGATGGTCAGACTCTTGTGAACCTGGAGATTTTCGGCAATAACTTTGATGGTGGCTCATCAGGTAGGAGTTTGCCTTCTACCTATTTTCTGCTCTACTTATTTTTGCAGCCTGCTGTGACAATTTCCTAATATATCCAAACATAAAAACACTGATAAACTTTGTATTATATTTACTTTGTTTTAGGTACTCTGTACAAGCACCTCAATCACTGCATAACCGCATCTGGTAAGCGGCTTTTAAGAAGATGGATATGCCATCCACTAAAAGATGTCGATGCTATAAATAGAAGGCTTGATATTGTTGAGGGTTTCATTCAACATTGTGGGGTAGGCTCTATTACACTTGAGCATCTCCGGAAAATTCCTGACCTTGAGAGGTTACTTGGGCGAGTCAGATCTACTGTTGGGCTAACATCTGCTGTCCTGTTGCCTTTTGTTGGTGAAAAGATATTAAAGAGGCGGGTTAGTGGTTGTTCTTTCTTTTTCATTCCCAGTCCTAAGCTTATCGTAGCTTAAAGTTCTCTTTTGTATGGATTAGATTCAATCAATGAGATGACCATTTTTGCAAATTATGAAGTTTGCCTTTCTTGTATCTACACTACTGCTAATGACATGCAAATTTTCTGCATTTTCCAGATTAAAACGTTTGGCATGCTTATCAAGGGCCTCCGGGTTGCAATTGACTTATTAAGTGCCTTGCATAGAGAGGACCATGGCATCCCAGCGCTGTCAAAATCAGTTGATATTCCAACCCTGAGTTCTCTTGATGAATTAGTCCATCAGTTTGAAGAGGATATACGCATTGACTTTGAACAGTACCAGGTATGAATATGCTGGGAATTTCTTCAGACGCTATCTATCTAAGAAGCGGTTATTTCTTTTTTTAGTATTTGCTGTCTGTGTTTTGGACTTCCACAGTACTGATTGTGTGTTTTGAGTTTTTGACAGGATCATGATATCAAAGACAATGATGCTACCATCTTGGCTAATTCAGTGGAACTTTTTGTTGGAAAAGCTACCGAATGGTCTTTGGTAATCAATGCCATCAGCACTGTTGATGTCCTTAGGTCCTTTGCAGCAATGGCATTGTCATCATTTGGCACCATGTGCAGACCACGTATTCTGTTGAAAGACAAATCGCCTATACTTCGGATGAAGGGTCTATGGCATCCATATGCTTTTGCAGAAAGTGGAACTGGGCTTGTACCAAACGATCTGTCTCTTGGCCAGGATTTATTGGGTCATAATCGCTTTGCGTTGTTGTTGACTGGTCCAAATATGGGAGGAAAATCTACAATAATGCGCGCCACCTGCTTGGCAATCGTGCTTGCCCAGGTATGTATAAGTAAATCTGGTTATACCCTTTTGCTTGTTAACTCCTGGGCTCCCTATTTGGATGTATTAATCGAATTTCTTTTCTGCAGCTTGGCTGTTATGTCCCCTGCATATCATGTGAATTGACCCTTGCAGACTCCATCTTTACACGGCTAGGCGCAACGGATCGGATTATGTCTGGAGAAAGTAAGTGATCAGTGTAGCAAATCCTATTACTTTTGGCGCAAAACAGGAGTTAAAAATGGATAAGGTCTTTATATGGGCTGTCCTACAACTGGATCTGGTCAGACATGGGTTTATTTTTTATTGTTCTGCATAAATAATATATTCTGACATTGGTTCCCAATAAAATGATACTTGTAGAGTCAAATATGCGTTTGCACATAAATTATATAGCTATTTTTACATGGTATATCTGTTGAGTAAATCCATGGGTTCTCAATAGGAACTTCTAAAGCACTTGTCAATTTTCTTTTGGCCGTACCATGAATCATGAGGTATGAGATGACAATGACCCTAACTTGGATTGTTACAACATTACTTGCGGTCTTGCAGGTACTTTTCTTGTCGAATGTAGTGAGACTGCATCTGTTCTTCAGAATGCAACTGAGGATTCTCTTGTCTTGCTTGATGAACTTGGCAGAGGAACTAGCACATTTGATGGATATGCGATTGCATATGCTGTAAGTATTCCTTCAATCCATTACATCGCCATGCTTGCCATACCCTTCAGTACGCCTTTTTCATGGTAGATGCTGTCGCCGTGTCTTTTAAGGTCATTGTCCGTATCAGTAAGCTACATAGCTTAAAAAATGATCTTATATTATGGGACAGAGGGAGTAGTTTTGCATATCAGCCATTGATAGGACAGTCAGAAAACCAATCAATTTCGTACGTTCAACATGGCATATCAGCCATTACCGTGTGCTTTCTCGTTGTTTTCACATGGTGTCCATTTTCTGAGAAGCAATTTCGTGCTTCTGATAACTGTATTTTGCATCAGGTATTCCGGCACCTGGTGGAACAGGTGCGATGCCGCCTGCTCTTCGCCACACACTACCACCCTCTCACGAAGGAGTTCGCCTCCCACCCCCACGTGAGCCTCCAGCACATGGCCTGCATGCTGAGGCCAAGGAGCGTCGGCAACGGTGAGATGGAGCTCACCTTCCTCTACAGGCTCGCGTCGGGCGCCTCCCCGGAGAGCTACGGCCTGCAGGTCGCCACGATGGCGGGGATCCCAAAATCCATAGTGGAGAAGGCGGCGGTCGCGGGCGAGATGATGAAGTCGAGGATCGCGGGGAGCTTCAGGTCGAGCGAAGGGCGAGCGGAGTTCTCCACCCTCCACGAGGACTGGCTGCAGACGATCCTGGCGATCGGCGGCGTCAAGGACGCGCACCTGGACGAGGACACCATGGACACGATGTTCTGCGTCGCCCAGGAGCTCAAGTCTCATTTCAGGAAAGTAGGAAGCTGAGCGCTGAGAAGTCGCCACCAGTAATTATATGTGTGGCTTCATTAGATTGGATGTTAGCCACCGCTAGCCACTAATCATCGGTGTTTAAATCCGTCCCAGTCGACGGCCTTGTATATAATCACAGAAGCGCACCTGGGCCTGAGTTAGTCTGAACTGTCAAAAACTTCATCCCGTGGTTTGTAATCACATGCACATTTGTAATCACGTGCACATGCCTAGTGATTAGTTGAGAGTTTTGACAAGGTTGCCAAGATGAAGCACCACCTCAAGTATCATCGAACTCCATTTGCCTGGATGGACGGCTACAAAGCCCACTTGCAGAGAAAAGGGCTCACCACCATTTCTCGGACACAAGCATCCCCGTGCGCGCCGAGCTGTCCGTCCTCTCTTCCTACCACCCGCATCGCTTCTTTGCGAGCTCCTCGCCATTAATGAACAGCTGCACCATCCACTGCATCATCGTGCCTGCACACACAAACACAAAGAGAGACAACTGTACAAATCACAGGCTAAAAGAAGTAAAGAAGGCAAGTAGGCAACCGATGAAGCTACCGCTTGCGCAGAACAGCTAGACATGCATGAGTAGCTCTCGCTCGCGGCCTCGAAAGTGAGAAATGCGGCGCTGGGCTGCACAAACCAAAGCCTCCCGCCAGAGGCATTGCATTAAAAGGACGTACGCTCAGCCATGTCAACGCTCCCTCGCCCTCATCTCATCCACCCGCCACCAAACCGAAAGCGCCCATTTAATCCAGAGCCGATGCAGCGCGTGCTCCTGCCGTTTATAAATACTCCGCGCGGCGCCTCCCGCTTCCCCAGCGCATGCACACAGCGAGCAAGTAACACCACAGACCTCTCCCACCCCACCGTACGACGTTGATAGTGACAGCCTCGCGGCTGAGAGGCGGGGTTCCGATGGGGAGCCGGGCAATGGCGTGCCTCCTGCTGCTGCTGGCGCTGGGGTGGGCGGCGAGCGCTGCGGCGTGGGACAAGCCTGTGGTGTGGACCACGGGCACGGTTGGGCCGGAGGCGGAGGGCTGCGATAAGAAAAAGCATGGCAAGGGTGCTGGCGTTGGCGTAGGTGGTGGGATGGGAGGCGGCGTTGGTGCAGGAGGTGGTGTGGGCGGGGGCGGAGGTATGGGAGGTGGTGGTGGGTTTGGGGGAGGAGGTGGCGCCGGCGGCGGCATGGGCAGCGGTGCCGGTGCAGGGTTTGGAAGCGGAGGAGGTGTGGGAGCGGGCGGTGGACTCGGAGGTGGAGCGGCCGCGGGTGGTGGTGTTGGAGCTGGTGGTGGAGGTGGATTCGGAGGCGGAGCTGGTGGCGGCATGGGTAGCGGTGGTGGAGGTGGATTTGGAGGAGGAGCTGGCGGAGGAATGGGCGTTGGTGGTGGACTTGGAGGAGGAGCCGGAGCTGGAGATGGTGGAGGAATTGGTGGTGGCGGGGGACTTGGAGGAGGAGCTGGCGGAGGTGGTGGTGGAGGATTTGGAAGCGGCGGCGGATTTGGTGGTGGTGGTGGCGCAGGAGGAGGTGTTGGCAGTGGTGCAGGCATGGGAGGCGGCGCCGGTGGTGGTTCTGGTGGTGGCATGGGCGGAGGGAGTGGTGGAGGTTTTGGAGCCGGCGGTGGTATGGGTGGTGGTTCCGGTGGCGGCGTGGGCGGAGGGAGCGGTGGAGGTTTTGGAGCCGACGACGGTATGGGTGGTGGTTCCGGTGGAGGCATAGGTGGTGGGGGCGGCATGGGTGGTGGTTCCGGTGGAGGCATAGGTGGCGGAAGCGGTGGAGGCTTTGGTGGCGGCGGCGGTATGGGTGGTGGTTCCAGGGGAGGCATAGGCGATGACAACGGTGGAGGCCTTGGAGGTGGCAACGGTGTAGGTGGAGGGAAGGGCGGTGGTTTTGGAGGTGGCGGTGGGAGCGGTGGTGGATTTGGTGCTGGAGCCGGTTCTGGTGCTGGAATGGGAGGTGGCTTTGGAGGCGGTGGAGGAAAAAGCGGTGGTTTTGGAGGTGGCAGTGGTGGTGGATTTGGTGTCGGAGCAGGCTCTGGTGCTGGAATGGGTGGCGGCTTCGGAGGTGGTGGTGGTGCAGGCAGTGGTTTTGGAGGCGGCTTCGGAGCTGGCAGTGGTATAGGTGGCGGTTTTGGAGGTGGAGGTGGCTTTGGAGCCGGCGGAGGTGCAGGAGGCGGCTTTGGAAGTGGTGGTGGTGCGGGTGAAGGCATGGGAGCTGGTGTCGGAGGAGGCATCAGTGCTGGCAGTGGTAGCGGTATTGGTGGAGGTAGTGGATTGGGCAAGGGCATTGGTGCTGGAGGCGGCATCGGAGCTGGCAGTGGCAGCGGTATTGGCGGAGGTAGTGGATTGGGCAAGAGTGTTGGTGTTGGTGCCGGAGGTGGCCTTGGAGCTGGCAGCGGCGATAATATTAGTGGAGGTAGTGGATTGGGCAAGAGTGTTGGTGTTGGAGGCGGGATTGAAGTTGGCGAAGGTGCTGGAGCCGGTAAGGGCCTTGGCGCTAGAGGCGGTCTTGGAGCTGGCCGTGCCACTAGTGGAGATGGTAGAATGGGCCACAATGTTGGTGCCAAAGTTGGTGGTGGCGAGAGAAAGCGTGGCGGAAAACACCATGGTGGAAGCAATAATGGCAGAAAAAATAAGCAAGGGTGTTTAAACTGAGTTGTTGGTGGAGTGTCTGTAGGCACACTATGATACAATATGTTATGAATTGCCCAACTCCTTCTCTGTAATTTGAACAACTTATCTGATTTATTTTTGTGAAGCTACTTATTTGGTTGCTTATTATTAAAAGGAAACCAATTCACAATATCCAATAAAAATTTTCCTTTAACAATTTCTCAGTCAAGTTCTAAATGTATGATATTTCTAAATCGTATGAGAAATTGTTATTTTAACCAGGTTAGTGCATGCATCTTCAACGCTGACCCACAAATTTGCTCCGGTATCCGTTCACGGACAGGGTGGACCAGACCGCGGACACGGATGCGAGAGGCGGTCATTCAATGCTGTCCGCATACATTATATTTCAAGTCGGGTTTCAACTAACTGGACGAAAGTCATGCAAACACAACATATTTCATCAAAGTTAGGATAAAAGTAGCATAAATTATCCATATATAACATGAAATAAGTCTAATACGACGATAATTCAAATTCAATGAGATTAACCGGATGTTCAACAATTTTTTCATGAACGGATCATGTCATCCCACACATACTGCCCCTTCAACTTCATTTGACAGTGTATGTGCGTAAATTGCCGTCCTCTAGCCTGTGATACACCAGGACAGTGCGTACGGGATACGCAATGTGTAGATCAACATTAAATGAATGAATGAATCAATCAACAGGTTGAGCAAGAAGAGCAAAACTTTCGATCTTCTCGGCTGCTGCGCACAATGACCACCTTACCTCCAGCATATCAACCGCATCACAAAACTTGGTGATGGTGGTCTGGATGGCATACCATCGACACGATAATGACCTCACAATGTGATCATGGATGATGTGCATGTCCTTGGGCGTAATGCACTTTCACGCTTGAAACGAATCATCATGCACGCGCTGCCAGAACGCACCCCTCTGCTCCTGCCTATGAAATCCAGGGATACGACCAACCACGAATGGCACAACAACTCGTTCTCCATGGTCGGGTACCCCGCCATCCTTTGTACTCTAAAAAAAGACATGGCGTTCGAAAATAAGCTCAATGGCATTTGACTGAACACCTACCGGGTGTGATGTCCACCATGGACGACGTCAACAGGGGGGTGGGGTGGGGTGGGTGGGGGGAGTGTACCTACCTACAGACAAGTCCTGGGTGGACGCCGCCGCCGTAAAGGTGACCGGGGGCATCGATGCTGGTTGTGGAGATCCGACAATGCCTGTGTGCTGGCCAGAGAGGTACAAAGGCGGCGACGGAGGAGGAGAGTGCGGATGCAAAGCAAGGGGAGAGAAGGGGCAGATTGGCAGAAAATGGTCCCGGGAGTGGGGTTTTAGTGGGCTGGGGGTGTCGGAGTCCTACGTGGCCGCTGCCCAGACTCCGACAATCCCCCCAACTTTGCTTCCACTTTGAGGGGAAAGGTGCATTCAGACCTCTCGGCGAACCGATACAGGCCAGAGTTGGATGGCACAACACGTCCAGACCGCGTGGTCCAGATATATGCGGGCGGTTTTGTTGGGGAACATGGTAATTGATGTCTACTACACAACCTTCTTCTTGTAGACGTTGTTGGGCCTGCAAGTGCACAGGTTTGTAGGACAGTAGCAAATTTCCCTCAAGTGGATGACCTAAGGTTTATCAATCCGTAGGAGGCATAGGATGAAGATGGTCTCTCTCAAACAACCCTGCAACCAAATAACAAAAAGTCTCTTGTGTCTCCAACACACCCAATACAATGGTAAATTGTATAGGTGCACTAGTTCGGCGAAGAGATGAAGATACAAGTGCAAAATAGATAGTAGATATAGGTTTTTATAATATGAAATAACAAAAACAGCAAGGTAGCGAGCGGTAAAAGTGAGCGTAAACGGTATTGCAATGATAGGAAACAAGGCCTAGGGTTCATACTTTCACTAGTGCAAGTTCTCTCAACAATAATAACATAGATAGAACATATGACAAGCCCTCAACATGCAACAAAGAGTCACTCCAAAGCCACTAATAGCGGAGAACAAACGTAGAGATTATGGTCGGGTACGAAACCACCACAAAGTTATTCTTTCGGATCGATCTATAAAAGAGTTGGTACTAGAATAACACCTTAAGACACAAATCAACCAAAACCCTAATGTCACCTAGATACTCCATTGTCACCTCAAGTATCCGTGGGCATGATTATACGATATGCATCACACAATCTCAGATTCATCCAACCAACATAAAATTACTTCAAAGAGTGCCCTAAAGCTACTACCGGAGAGTCAAGAACGTGTGCCAACCCCTATGCATAGGTTCCCAATGTCACGAAACCCGCAAGTTGATCACCAAAACATACATCAAGTGGCACATGATATCCCATTGTCACCACAGATAATCACGGCAAGACATACATCAAGTGTTCTCATGAAAGACTCAATCCGATAAAATAACTTCAAAGGGGAAACTCAATTCATCACAAGAGAGTAGAGGGGGAGAAACATCATAAGATCCAACTACAATAGCAAAGCTCGAGATACATCAAGATCGTGCCATAGAGGGAACACGAGAGAGAACACAAGAGAGAGAGAGAGATCAAACACATAGCTACTAGTACATACCCTCAGCCTCGAGGGTGAACTACTCCCTCCTTGTCATGGATAGCGCCGGGATGATGAAGATGGCCTCCGGTGATGGGATCCCTGTCGGTGTCAAAACCGGTGGATCTCGGATAGGGGGTCCCGGACTCAGGACTCCAGGCGCCAAGGGGGTGAAACCCCAAAGGGCTCTAAGTCCGGCCCTGGGTCGGACACCGCACTGGAACCTCCGGTGGTTCCGGAGTCCGGCAGGCGGCCCCCTAGTAAGAAGGGCAAGCCTACGATGCCGGTGACCTCCGTCCAACCGGAGGCACCTGATAATTTGCTGGAGGTGCTTAACGGCGGCTCCATCGACGAGGAGCACCGCACTGTTATGAGTGCGGTGATCCAAAAGGTTCAGTCCGCCAAGAGTGGGCTGACAGAAGCCTGTGCCAGCCTTCTAATAGGCTTTGAGGTATGTGAAAAATATTACCGCATAGACAGTAGCCCCTGATGCTCTGTTTGGCGTTCGGAAAGAAAAGCCGAATAGAGGATCTAATAACATTCGCAGGAGTCTAACATAAGTATGTCAATATGGGAATGCAGGCTCCACTGCTGACCTCTGCCGCACTGACTGCGGAGGTCGATGCATTGAAGCAGAGCCTCGAGCGGTCCGAGAACAAGCTCGGCCTTGCCAAGAAGCGGCTCGAGGACAAGGAAGGTAAGTAATACCTTATTAGGTATATATATATAAAAAGATGTGGTTGCAAAAAAATGACAGGACCATCGTGAGTATTGCAGGGGCCACAACCGAGGTGGCGTCCCTAAAGGAAGCGGTGTCCAAGGCCAAAAGCAATGCGGCCGCGGAGCGCACCGAGCGAGAGAAGTAGGAGGCGCGGGTGGCGGAGGTGCGGCATGAGCTCCAGGCTCTCATGGAAAAATACGAGAGTTTGGAGCGTGACTCAAAGACTCGAGAGTCCGAGATCGCCTCGGCCCTTGAGAGCGCCAAAGCTGCTAAGGCCGAAGCCCAAAAAGCCCTCCAGGAAATTGAAGCGATGAAGAAGATAGCGGTGGGTAAGGCCTTCTTTATGCAAAGCAGGCACGTGAAAGTGAATTACTTGTTACTTACCCGAATCCGGAGCTCTCCAGGAGCATTCACAGATCTGCCCCGCAGTATGTCCGATGCTGCCGCGTTCTACCGAGCCGAGGAGGGGAGCTCGACGGAGAAGGTGTTCTGGTCTCAGTATACTGAGGCCGGACACCCGATGCCCTTGAGCGACCAGCTGAAGCAGCTGGTCGAGCTCCATAAGGTGGCCGAACAGGCCATGAAGGGCCTCATAGTTCGGCTGTGGCCTAAGGAAGCCATGCCTGGGAGCTACTTCGGGTGGTGAGGCGGCTGGTGGACGCCTGTCCATGGATTGAAGTCGTCAAGTGCTCCGTCTGCATCGAAGGTGCCCGTAGGGCCCTTGCCCGTGCTAAAGTGCACTAGGGCAAGATGGACGCTGAGAAGCTTGTGACGGCAGACCACCGCCGGGCAAGGAGTATCGCAAGCCCGAGATGTATTATGAGGGCGTCCTGAAGGGTGCCCGCCTTATAGCGGGTGAATGCTCCAAAGATGTAATTTTTGAGTAAACTCACATTTGTTATCCAGTACGCTGAAAACTTGTTCATATGCGCTAAGCAACGCTTGTGAATTTAAAATATTACCTTCTGTGCGGCCGTTTACTAAATTTGAGAGATGGCGAGTCGTCGGCTTCTGCCCCATGCCATGAGTGCTGGGGTGTTCGGGATAAACTTGAGCACTCTTTTTCCCATTATTGGGTCCTTCGAGGGAGGCGCTCAACGCAACGAACGAGGCAACCGGATTATAATGCTTGAACACTCTCACTTAGCCATAGAATTCTATAATTTTAAATTTCGACGAAGCCCCTGGAATTCGGAAGACCGAGTTTGGGGCGCTATCCACGCCTTGGCCGGACAAAGCCGACTCCTCGCTCTAAGCGGCATAAGTCTTTAGGGACTCAAAAACCTCTCGAACAGCGACCGGCTCTCGCCCTATCATGACAGTCAGTTTTAGCTTTCTCCACTGAGGTGCTTAACCCAGCTCAATCGGAGCACAATCGCAGTGGTTCTCCCAGCGCTACCTTAGCCGATATAACGGAACGTAAGGTACCAAAACATGGGAGCCGGACAAACCCAACTATTGACCCAAGACATGATTCGGAGCCGATGCATATAATGCTATAAGTTCGGGGTGCCGAACTTGTGAAAGTGTTCGGACTTATCACACCATATTTTGGGGTACTTAAGCCCCTGGTGTATTTGGCCGTACCAAAGTGTACGGGCGCAACATGTCATAAGTGAACATATATAGATAAAAAAAGGAATGCAATAATAGGCAGAAGCTATGTATTGTTTATTTAAAAAGGTTGCGGTAAAAGCAGAACGATACAAATAGTGCGATAAGCAATGGACGGGACTATTTGACATGTCCCCCTCCAGGGGCGAGCTGCGGGATGATATGTGAAACAAGTATACTGCTCGTTATAGAGACCACCTGGACACTCGACGTAGCTTTCTGCTTCCCTGGCTGTTGCATCGTGTGTTCGGCGATTCTACTGCCGGACAGGGCTTCTTGAGAAAGGAGTCCTGAAAGTAAGAGAAAAAAAAATGACACAATTGGCAGCCCCTGGTGCGGTTGAGCCGCATTATGGGTTAGCCGTGGTCGTGCCCCTCCCCCTATGCCCATGGTATTTCCAGAGCGTAATTATGTATGCGTAGTACTGGTTTCACAATTTTGCGAGGGTTGGGGTTGGGGCCGCAATGCTAGGCGTACTCGGGACGTGCCAGGCGGTCTTGTTGTAGGTTACTCCGGGCGCGCTTGATGGTGTCCGGACGTTTAATAGCCGGACTCGAGGATTGCCTTGAGAGGCTGCTTTGTACTTCCGCCGCGAGGGCCGCCGCATGCTCCTCCGTTCGGAGAGAGTGTTCGGTGTTTCCGTTGACCGTAATGACTCCTCGAGGGCCTGGCATCTTGAGCTTGAGGTATGCGTAGTGCGGCACCGCATTGAACTTTGAAAATGCGGTTCATCCGAGCAATGCGTGATAGCCGCTGCGGAACGGGACTATGTCAAAGATTAACTCCTCGCTTCGGAAGTTATCCGGGGATCCGAAGACCACTTCAAGTGTAACTGAGCCTGTACAATTGGCCTCTACACCTGGTATGATGCCTTTAAAGGTCGTCTTTGTGGGTTTAATCCTTGAGGGGTCTATGCCCATTTTGCGCATTGTATCCTGATAAAGCAGGTTCAGGCTGCTGCCGCCATCCAGCAGGACTCTAGTGAGGTGAAATCCGTCAATGATTGGGTCTAGAACCAATGCGGCGAATCCGCCATGGCGGATGCTAGTGGGGTGGTCCCTTCGATCAAAAGTGATCGGGCAGGAGGACCACGGATTGAACTTTGGGGCGACTGGCTCCATCGCATATACGTCCCTTAGTGCACGCTTCCGCTCCCTTTTGGGTATGTGGGTTGCGTATATCATGTTCACCATCCTCACTTGTAGGGGGAAGCCCTTCTGTCATCTATTGTTCGGCGGCCGGGGCTCCTCCTCGTCGTCGCTATGCAGCCCCTTGTCATTGTTTTCGGCATTTAAGTTGCCTGCCTGCTTGAACACCCAACAATCCCTGTTGGTGTGGTTGGCTGGTTTTTCGGGGGTGCCGTGTATCTTCCACGAGCAATCGAGTATTCGGTCCAAATTGGACGGGCCCGGAGTATTTCTTTTGAATGGATTTTTCCGCTGACCGAGTTTAGAGCCTCTGAATCTGGCATTAACTGCCGTATCCTCAGCATTATCACCATTAATGCGGCGCTTGTGCTTGTTGCAACGCGACCTGCCGTTGCTGTCCTTGGTATCTGAATTACCAGGGCTCTTGGTCATGTTGTTACTACGAGCTAGCCAGCTGTCCTCTCCCACGCAAAAGCGGGTCATGAGTGTTGTGAGGGCTGCCATGGATTTCGGCTTTTCCTGTCCTAGGTGCCGGGCAAGCCACTCATCGCGGATGTTATGTTTGAAGGTTGCAAGGGCCTCTGCATCCGGACAGTCGACGATTTGATTTTTCTTGGTTAGGAACCGTGTCTAGAATTGTCTGGCCGATTCCTCTGGCTGCTGAATTATGTGGCTTAGGTCATCGGCGTCTGGTGGTCACACATAGGTGCCCTGGAAGTTGTCGAGGAATGCGGCTTCCAGGTCTTCCCAACAACCAATTGACTCCGCTGGCAAGCTGTTAAGCCAATGCCGAGCTGTTCCTTTAAGCTTGAGTTGGAGGTATTTGATGGTGTGTAGATCATCACCGCGGGCCATGTGGATATGAAGGAGGTAGTCCTCGATCCATACCGCAGGATCTGTTGTGCCATCATATGATTCGATGTTTACGGGTTTGAAACCCTCGGGGATTTGATGATCCATTACTTCATCTGTGAAGCATAGTGGGTGTGCGGCGCCCCTGTACTGGGCTATATCACGACGTAGCTCAAATGAGCTTTGTCTGCTGTGTTCGGCTCGGCCGGATTTGCTGTATCCGGCATGACGGTTATCGTCACGTGTAGTGAGGTGCCCACGCGATCCGTAGATCGATCTTGTTTGCCTTGCCTTGTCCTCTAATATATCTCGCAGGTCTGGCGCATTTCCCCGTGCCTTGGTACTTTTTGAGCGACGTCAGGGTGTGGCTTGAGTGGAGGGCCAAGAGGCCTCTCTATCGCGGCCACGAGGTGGACAGTCGGCCGCATCATGCGCTGGTGATGTAGGTTTGGGTGCTTCCTCCTCTAATCAGGGTAGCAGCCTGCGTTTTGGGTAGCTCTTGGAGGGGCGTTCGAGTTCGTACTCTTCGTTCGCAAGGACTTCAGTCCATCTGTCAGCTAGCAAGTCTTGGTCAGCTCTAAGCTGTTGCTGCTTTTTCTTGAGGCTGCTTGCTGTGGCCATAAGCCTACGTTTGAAACGCTCTTGTTCGACGGAATCCTCAGGCACGACAAATTCGTCGTCGTCGAGGCTTGCCTCGTCTTCGGAGGGAGGCATGTAACTATCGTCCTCTACCTCTCTGTCTGCCGCTCTCTTATGAGGGCTAGCTTCTCCATCCTCCTGCGCTGAATCCTGCTGGTGGGGGTTGTCTTTGGCACTTTCCGGGGTGTTATTGTCTCCCGTGCCGGAATCACCGTTTTTGCTGTGGCGGGATTTAGAGCGGCACCGCTGACGCCGGCTCTTAGGCTGTTTCTTGGAGGGGTCATCCTCCGTTGTTCCATTGCCATTCCCATATTTTGGGATGTCCACCATGTATATGTCGTATGACGAGGTGGCCTTCCAGTGCCCTGTAGGCGCTGGTTCTTGGTCGTCTCCTGCATCGTCGTCCATACCGTCGATGTCTTCGGAGTCGAAGTCGAGCATGTCGGTTAAATCATTGACAGTGGCTACGAAGTGGGTGGTGGGTGGGCTTTGAATTTCTTCGTCGTCTGCATCCCAACCTTCCTGACCATAGTCCGGCCAGGGCTCTCCTGATAAACAGAGAGACTTTAGTGAATTCAGGATGTCGCCAAAGGGCGAGTGCCGAAAGATGTCCACGGCGGTGAACTCCATGATTGGCGCCCAATCGGATTCGATTGGCAGGGGCGCGGAAGGTTCGGAGTCCGGAGAGGAGTCCGGCACCTTGGAGTCATGAGCTTCGCAAAGGACAGGGTTGGTGTTCGGCTCGATCGCCGTAGAGATAGCAGCCCCCGAGGCGGTGTCCAACCACCCGTCCTCGATCGGCGCAGTCGGCTCTGAGCTAAGGGTCGGAGCGGACACTGGTGCGGCCTCTAGGGCACTGTCTGGCGGCAAAGCTAGATCATGCCCATCGCAATAGCGGGACACGCTTGGCTGTGGCTCGAACCCGTCGAAGATCAAGTCTCCGCGGACGTCATCCGTATAGTTCAAACTTCCAAATCTGACCTGATGGCCAGGGGCGTAGATTTCGATCTGCTCCAGATGGCCAAGCGAATTGGCCCGCAGTGCAAAGCCTCCGAATACAAAGATCTGTCCGGGGAGAAAAGTCTCACCCTGGACTGCATCGTTGTTGATGATCGGAGGAGCCATCGGGCCTAAAGATGACGACACAAAGGAACTCTCAATGAAAGCACCAATGTCGGTGTCAAAACCGGCGGATCTCGGGTAGGGGGTCCCGAACTGTGCGTCTAGGCGGATGGTAACAGGAGACAAGGGACACGATGTTTTTACCCAGGTGTTGGTGTCAAAACCGGCGGATCTTGGGTAGGGGGTCCCGAACTGTGCGTCTAGGCGGATGGTAACAGGAGACAAGGGACACGATGTTTTACCCAGGTTCGGGCCCTCTTGATGGAGGTAAAACCTTACGTCCTGCTTGATTAATATTGATGATGTGTGTTACAAGAGTGGATCTACCACGAGATCAAGGAGGTTAAACCCTAGAAGCTAGCCTATGGTATGATTGTTGTTCGTCCTACGGACTAAAGCCATCCGATTTATATAGACACCGGAGAGGGCTAGGGTTACACAGAGTCGGTTACAATGGTAGGAGATCTACATATCCGTATCGCCAAGCTTGCCTTCCACGCCAAGGAAAGTCCCATCCGGACACGGGACGAAGTCTTCAATCTTGTATTGTGACACCCCAAAAATTTGGCCTTGTTTTAATGAATTAAATTTTTTTCCAAGAATTAAAACTTTGGATTTCTGAGCTCCATTTTGATTTTTAAATCATTTCCTTCCCTGTTATGATGAGTTTTTCCCAAAGAGAAAACTTTTCAAATATGTTATTGGACTTGTTTAACCTCTCAAGAAAAACTTTCCTTTTATCAGTATAACTAATTAACTAATTTAATTGCTTGATCTTTACTTTCTTGGAAATGGTTTTTCAAGGTTAAATGGCCATATTTGAACTACAACCATTTGATAGATTCACTTAAAATTTCCACAAAAATTTGGAGATGTCATGTGATGTTTTTAAATCACTTTTATGCAAAAATATATTTCATTCATGAAATATTTTGAGCCCTACACTCAATTTTTCTTCTCTGGTCCAGAGTGCATTTTGCACTACAACCCATTTAAATATTTCTTTCTGGCCTCCACCAAAATTATGGGATATTGTTAGTAGCATATGATTCAACTTTATACAAAAACCTAGTGCTGTTCTTTGAAAAATTTGAGTGAATCAACCTCATCTTCATTCTGGACCAACTGGATGGTTTGTACATCAACCATATTTTTGCTTGCTCTTTAACCCTTGATTCTTTCTCCTACTTGTAGTCCTCCATGTTAAACCCTTAAGTCCAGGAGCATGCACCCTTTGGATCATTTTTGGTTCATGAAATAATGTCATTTATTTCCTGTCCAGAAATGTAGTTTTGTAAAACTTGCACTAACAAGTTTGTGCTTTTCACAAACTAACCTCACCACTCTCTCTTGCATCTAAAGAGACCCCAACCTGGAAGTTTTGGCTACCCCAAGAGATGCCTAGGTGCATGTGGCATTCTATCGAGCACCCTGTAGGCATGACCAGTTTTGACATGAGTTTTGGCATTTCACTGTGAGCTTGCACCTCTGATCAAACTAGCATGTCCACTAGACTCCCAGTTGCTCCTAACCTCAATCTGGTAAACCCCAACCTCACCTGCGACCTCTAGCATGCTCTGGCATTATGTCGAACATCCCCCCTTGCGTGCACTGGACGCGTCCAGAGCGCGCGTATTGCACGATGCCGCACCCGAGCCGACACGCTGGCCCCCTGGCTTTGGCCCACACGGCAGCACCTCGCCACGCACTCCCCGCCTCGCAGCATCGCGCCAAACCACCCTGGCACGCTACAGCGCCGCCGCCAGGGCGTTCTTGGCGGCACTCCGGCGTCCGCAGTGGCTCCAGCCACGGGCAGCGCCGCCCAAACCCCTCCCACTCGCCACCTGGCCCCTGGAGCAGTGCGAGCTCATCCACAGCCATGTCCGCTAGCGCTCGTCGCCGCCACGATGCCCTGCTGCTACAGAACGTCGGTTCGCCGGAAGCTTATCCACGGCCGCCGTGGAACCGCCTTGCCTCGCTTATAAATGGACGCCCCGGGCCGTTCCCGCACACGGGCAACCTCAGGCCACCCCAATGACGCTTCCCCAGCTCGCCAATCGACCCAGGAGAGCTTTCTTCCTCATCTCCGGCAACTCCTGCCGCCGCCACCACCCCGGCCAATCCGGCACCTCCAGTACTTCCCCCTCTCCGTTCTCTTCGCCAGGAACCTCCTCATCCTCCCGTGAACCCGTCCCCCTACTCAATTTTGATCGGGAACCACCGTAGCCCCAATTCCATCTTGCTCCCGAAGCTTCCCTCCGCCTTGGAGCTCGCCGCCGGCGATATCCTCCACCTCCGACGACCCTACAACTACCGGAGTAACCACCTCGGCCCCCTGAATCCACTGGTGGCCTCAGCTTTCCGAACGGAGCCACCATTCGCCGGCGATGATCGCCGGAGCCCCGCTCCACTCGGGCAGAGAAGGGAGACGACGCGGGCGACTGGTCAAACCTGACCAGTGGGCCAGGCGGGCCCACCGTCAGAGACCCAGCGCCGGTCCACGTGGTTAAGTGGAGGCGTAAAGCCTCAAGTACGCCTCCTCTGCACCGAAAGCGTAATCTCGTTTGAAACGTTTTCTTTTTCTAATTTTTTCTTTAAAAACAGATTTTGACCAGAACTTTGACTGGCTATAACTTTTTAAATACAACTCCAAATGAAATGATTCTTTTTCCCACCTCTCTCAAATTTCACCTAGTTTATTTTAAGATTTATTTGAAAAATTTTCAGAACAACTTTTGGTGCTGTTTTTATTTTGTGTGTTAATTCTTTTATATTGCTAAAATAGGATTTTTGAAGAGAGGAGAAATATTTCAAGTTTTGGAGTGCACCCTGCCTTTCCACACATTGAAGGCAAGCATTCTGAACCTCGGCATAATATTTTTGTGTGTTCGATGACACGTTCATAACATCACCTCACTTTGGAGAAACTTGTTATTTCATGTGATAAGATCATATGCATGGGTGCATGTTATTGATTTCCATGCTGTTGGAAATGGACACACTTGTGATGATAATCACCCTCATGTGCCTTGCATGCATACCGGCAGGAACCCGGGAAAACCTCTGCCTTGGGTAGGCATGAGTTTGTCGCCGGTCTCCGTCGGGACGGTTATGTCTGGTATGGCATGGCAAGGTGATATGAGCGGTGACTCTGTTGGTTGAAATATATTCGTCATGCTAATCATGCAGGGAATACTTAAACCTCCTGAGTCGACCGTAGATCGAGTCTTGTGCCAGTAACCCCCATACTTGCTTCGTACTACCACTCGTCTCTACAGCGAGTAGAGTACGGTTCAGTAAGTTATCAACCTCTTTCTAGCACACACCGTACAGAGAGGCCATGGTGGAAGATACCGGTTGTAGCTGGTAGGCAGGCCACCTGGTCCGGGGGCATGGGTGTTTCCGGTTGGGACCGAGAGGGGAGGCCACCCCTTAGAGCGCGCGATATAAATTTGATCCCATGCTACGCGAGGTTGTAGCCTCCCCACTTAGAGTTTGCTTAACAGGTGTCGTGGGTGATTCCAGACACGTGTGAGATAAGCTAGTGTGTGCAAGTTAGGTGTGTTTTCAACAAAAAGACCGTAGACGGAATTAGTCCCGATGGACTAAAGAAATCTGTTACTCGTGGGTAAAGAGTACACCCTCTGCAGAGAATAAACCTATTCGAATAGCCGTGTCCATGGTTAAGGATTACAGTCTGGGATGGGTCAGGTGTCGGTCTTAGTGTCGGTCTTCGGAGGTGAAACTGTTAACCAGAACTGGAACTACTACCTGTGACTTGTGATAATTATGATTATTATTATTGTTGACTAACCTATTGTTATTATCGAGTATCTCTGGGATGGTTCTACCTCCGGGATATTCACTATGATTGTTTATTTTAAAGCCCTTTATGTGGTGTCGCTCAGACGCCCGACTGTGGCATTTCTTTTAAAGCCCTTTATGTGGTGTCGCTCAGACGCCCGACTGTGGCATTTCTTTTAAAGCCCTTTATGAGGTGTCGCTAAGATGCCCGACTGTGGCATTGCTTGTTATTTGTTTCATAAATTTTAATACTACTATGTTATTGCAATTTTATAAATAACCGCATGCACGCATCAGAAATTTATTTACTATTTTTGACTGACGTCATGAGCATAAAATGTTTTCAGCACATCATTATTATATTATACCTGTGTTCATAATGTTTGCGAGTACATTCAAAGTACTCACTGGCTTGTCCCTGGCTATTGTCTTGGCCAGATTTTCTTGCACAAAGAGGAGCGACGCAATGACAGCCCCGGAACCTAAGTAATGGAGATAGCAGCCTCGCGAAGATAGGAGTTAACCTGGTCAGCTGTTCCTGTGGGAAATGGAGTCCCATAGACACTGATGTTTCACAACCCGCTTCTGCCATCAACCACTAGAAACCATTTGTTGTACTCACAGGCCAGAATGGTCTTGTACTACATATGCTGTATTCTGCTTGGAATTTCTGTATCAAGTTGGAGCCTCATCAGCTAACAGTAATCCTGGGGCTGATGAGCACGACGGTCTTTTCTGGAAATTTATTACCCGGAAAACCGGTCGTGACAGACTTGGTATCAGAGCCAGGCTGACCATTGGCTAATCCTATCTTAGCCGGGTCTATAAACTTAGGCAAACCAACCCACCAAACCATAACCAAACCCCAACCAAGCTTCTCGTGCAAGATAGCCACACAGTGACCCAACACCTTTTGGCAGTCGGTGCCCAACCTATCAACCTAACCTGTCACTCATGCGCCAGTGACCGGCCCATAAATAGTCCTTTCTCGCAAGCGTGCGGAGGAAGACTCCGTCCTCTTTTTTCTATAAAAAGGGGCACTCTAGTC
This sequence comes from Triticum aestivum, assembly GCF_018294505.1. Taxonomy (NCBI): domain Eukaryota; kingdom Viridiplantae; phylum Streptophyta; class Magnoliopsida; order Poales; family Poaceae; genus Triticum; species Triticum aestivum. The sequence goes on from NC_057801.1 coordinate 131,194,967, forward strand.
CCAACACAGCACATCACAGCCTCTACCCCAAACCGAGCCACAATGCCTGGCCCTGTCGTGCACAATGAAACCACAGCAACCAACCTTGGAAGTTTTGTGACCATACTCGCAAACCTCACCCATCGTGCCTATGCGTTAGAGGAGCCACCAGAATATGTTGTGTACCAAGGACCCATGAGCGGTGAAGACCGTCAATTTTGGGCCACTGTGCACATCTACGGTAGGGGACTGTCACCTGAGCGCCCCTACAGGTTCACCGGAAGAACAACTTCCTTTGAGCCACTAGCCATACAACTAGCTGCTCGAGAGGCTATAGTTCATCTCAGGCACCTGTCGCCCAGAGTTAACTGTCGCTCGTTCCACTACTACCCCAGACGTGAAGGATATGGTAGACCACCCCAAGTTGCCAACGGAGATCACGAGACGGACCCCGCATTGTTGCACCTAGTGCGCTATGTAAGTGCACTAGAGGCACTGTTCGACCAAATCACTATTGATTTAATTGCAGCTCGTGGAGAGCTGGTTCGTCGAGCCCGGGCGAGAGAAGAAAATGAGCCCAATGCCGACAACCCAGTCGTGCTGTTTGGACAACCGATCGAGACTCCGAGATCAGCTCCAGCCATCAGCCGAGATGCTTTGATGACCCCAGAGGTGCTTCATTGCCTTTTGGGAGCACACTCCAACGGGGTTGTGGCCAACAATCCCCGCGATGGTCATCATCACTACCCCGACCCTGCAGTTCCTCCGCCATCTCCGACTAATCCCGGCAGTGAGACACGTGGAGAAGCCTCGACATCCACCAGGCGCGCCCGTTTAGACATTAATGAGGTAGACTAAGCCATACGAGTAGTACCGAGTCTCAGTGTATCCTCACTTTGTAAACGTGCGACCGTGTATATTAACGCAGTCTGTCGTTGTGCCTCTGTTTTAATAGTGGCCTTGCATTTTTGGTCAGCGCATAGTTGCATATTTTTCCGGGCACAACTACCAAAACCAACCCGACGACAACCACAGTAACACGTCTCTTTATGAGATATGTGTATCTCTGACACTGACCTGACCTTTGGAGCTAAGCTGGTAAATTTATTACCTTTCACCACGGTAAAACGATCCGGCTCCATTGCTATATAAAGGCCACCTTGTGACCTTACCCAGCAACCCTCACTTTGTGCACCACACTCACAACTTTTTCCTGTCATGCCGAGCCCCATCATTCATCTGAGAACCCCAGATGCAACCCCAGGTAGCTTTGTCAAAATATTGTGGGATTTTACCCGCAGTACCATGGGTTCTACCCAGCCACCTCAGTATGAGCTGTTCAAATCTAGAATCACCCCATCCACCTCGGAATATTGGGCAGCAGCACACATTCCTCCTGTAGACCCCAACCAAGATCCAACGGAAGTTTCCTTCGTGGGGAAATCTATGCCAACCCCACACCTGGCCATAGAAACTGCTGCGAAAGAAGCGATTGCTCGTCTTCGATCCGCAGTACCCTATGCCCGCGAACGAGGATATTATTACTTTTCGAGCCGTGCAGCACCCGGAGAAGTAACGTCTTTTCCCGGTGGGCCTATTGAGAGAGACCCAGTTCTGGCCAACCTTATCCAGTACATCATTGCTCAAGAGCATTTGAACCAGCGAGTGATGGATTATCTCCAGAGCCTCGCAGATTTAAGTCCTCAGATTGCCATCGGCAGATCACTGAGACCCGACCCGGAGAGACGCATACATCGACTGGTCAATCCACTTCCTCCGATAGAAGAGGAGTGTATCCCATTACCAGAGACATTTTATCAGGACCCCACCCAGTTACCGTCTTCATTTTAGACGTCACTACTGTATTTGTTTTTGCAGCATTTATATTTGCGTGTATCTTATGCATGGTACCCCAAATTTGTGCGACGAGTCAATTATTTTGGCTTCTACTAATGTGTGTAGTTTTTGTTGTGGTTTATGCTCCTTTTAATTAACTGTTTTTTCCCTCACAAAATCCTGGAGTGAGATTTCTTTTCCCTGAGTTGCTACACCTGCCCCTCCTCATGACGTGGATTATTTAATTTCACACAGCACCGCGCAGCAGACTCACAACCATAATCATTCGGACACATACACTATTTGCAAAACCTTGCAACGGTGTTACATCCAGCTAATCACCCCCTAACAACAGTTAGCACCCGGCACACTCCATCTACTCCTCATGATCACCACCACCGCGGAGAGCCAACACCCGAGCCGCAGCGTCGCGACACTCGTCGAGGATCATCGCGCACAGGAGCACAGAGAGCCCCAACAGTGTCGCCAGCCCTCCGCATATCAGGATCACAAACCAGTCCGGCATCGCCTCCGCCATTAGAGCCTCACCCGAGCTTCTGTAAGCAGTAATGGAGAAAGGAGGAGGAGAAGTGAGGCCAGGTGTGAGGAAGAAGAGAGAGCCAGAGGGAGAAGAGGAGACTGACAGTGGACCCCGGGTCCACCTGTCGGCCAGAGAAAGCACTGTGCTCTCGGGTACGACCAGCGTATATCTAAATTTAGGAGTTATTCTAAATTTATATCCAGCATAAAAGTCTCACGATTTTGTCCCGAACCATAGACTCTTCCACGCAGCACCAGTTTTCACACTGCGGTTTTTCACCACTTATTGCCCTCTCACTAGAGCCACATGTTTATTGCGTAATATTTTCTTAACACAGCTTTTAACAAATCTCGAGGACGAGATTTTTCTTAAGGGGGGTAGTATTGTGACACCCCAAAAATTTGGCCTTGTTTTAATGAATTAAATTTTTTCCAAGAATTAAAACTTTGGATTTCTGAGCTCCATTTTGATTTTTTAAATCATTTCCTTCCCTGTTATGATGAGTTTTTCCCAAAGAGAAAACTTTTCAAATATGTTATTGGACTTGTTTAACCTCTCAAGAAAAACTTTCCTTTTATCAGTATAACTAATTAACTAATTTAATTGCTTGATTTTTTCTTTCTTGGAAATGGTTTTTCAAGGTTAAATGACCATATTTGAACTACAACCATTTGATAGATTCACTTAAAATTTCCACAAAAATTTGGAGATGTCATGTGATGTTTTTAAATCACTTTTATGCAAAAATATATTTCATTCATGAAATATTTTGAGCCCTACACTCAATTTTTCTTCTCTGGTCCAGAGTGCATTTTGCACTACAACCCATTTAAATATTTCTTTCTGGCCTCCACCAAAATTATGGGATATTGTTAGTAGCATATGATTCAACTTTATACAAAAACCTAGTGCTGTTCTTTGAAAAATTTGAGTGAATCAACCTCATCTTCATTCTGGACCAACTGGATGGTTTGTACATCAACCATATTTTTGCTTGCTCTTTAACCCTTGATTCTTTCTCCTACTTGTAGTCCTCCATGTTAAACCCTTAAGTCCAGGAGCATGCACCCTTTGGATCATTTTTGGTTCATGAAATAATGTCATTTATTTCCTGTCCAGAAATGTAGTTTTGTAAAACTTGCACTAACAAGTTTGTGCTTTTCACAAACTAACCTCACCACTCTCTCTTGCATCTAAAGAGACCCCAACCTGGAAGTTTTGGCTACCCCAAGAGATGCCTAGGTGCATGTGGCATTCTATCGAGCACCCTGTAGGCATGACCAGTTTTGACATGAGTTTTGGCATTTCACTGTGAGCTTGCACCTCTGATCAAATTAGCATGTCCACTAGACTCCCAGTTGCTCCTAACCTCGATCTGGTAAACCCCAACCTCACCTGCGACCTCTAGCATGCTCTGGCATTGTGTCGAACATCCCCCGTGCGTGCACTGGACGCGTCCAGAGCGCGCGTATTGCACGATGCCGCGCCCGAGCCGACACGCTGGCCCCCTGGCTTTGGCCCACACGGCAGCACCTCGCCACGCACTCCCCGCCTCGCAGCATCGCGCCAAACCACCCTGGCACGCTACAGCGCCGCCGCCAGGGCGTTCTTGGCGGCACTCCGGCGTCCGCAGTGGCTCCAGCCACGGGCAGCGCCGCCCAAACCCCTCCCACTCGCCACCTGGCCCCTGGAGCAGTGCGAGCTCATCCACAGCCATGTCCGCTAGCGCTCGTCGCCGCCACGATGCCCTGCTGCTACAGAACGTCGGTTCGCCGGAAGCTTATCCACGGCCGCCGTGGAACCGCCTTGCCTCGCTTATAAATGGACGCCCCGGGCCGTTCCCGCACACGGGCAACCTCAGGCCACCCCAATGACGCTTCCCCAGCTCGCCAATCGACCCAGGAGAGCTTTCTTCCTCATCTCCGGCAACTCCTGCCGCCGCCACCACCCCGGCCAATCCGGCACCTCCAGTACTTCCCCCTCTCCGTTCTCTTCGCCAGGAACCTCCTCATCCTCCCGTGAACCCGTCCCCCTACTCAATTTTGATCGGGAACCACCGTAGCCCCAATTCCATCTTGCTCCCGAAGCTTCCCTCCGCCTTGGAGCTCGCCGCCGGCGATATCCTCCACCTCCGACGACCCTACAACTACCGGAGTAACCACCTCGGCCCCCTGAATCCACTGGTGGCCTCAGCTTTCCGAACGGAGCCACCATTCGCCGGTGATGATCGCCGGAGCCCCGCTCCACTCGGGCAGAGAAGGGAGACGACGCGGGCGACTGGTCAAACCTGACCAGTGGGCCAGGCGGGCCCACCGTCAGAGACCCAGCGCCGGTCCACGTGGTTAAGTGGAGGCGTAAAGCCTCAAGTACGCCTCCTCTGCACCGAAAGCGTAATCTCGTTTGAAACGTTTTCTTTTTCTAATTTTTTCTTTAAAAACAGATTTTGACCAGAACTTTGACTGGCTATAACTTTTTAAATACAACTCCAAATGAAATGATTCTTTTTCCCACCTCTCTCAAATTTCACCTAGTTTATTTTAAGATTTATTTGAAAAATTTTCAGAACAACTTTTGGTGCTGTTTTTATTTTGTGTGTTAATTCTTTTATATTGCTAAAATAGGATTTTTGAAGAGAGGAGAAATATTTCAAGTTTTGGAGTGCACCCTGCCTTTCCACACATTGAAGGCAAGCATTCTGAACCTCGGCATAATATTTTTGTGTGTTCGATGACACGTTCATAACATCACCTCACTTTGGAGAAACTTGTTATTTCATGTGATAAGATCATATGCATGGGTGCATGTTATTGATTTCCATGCTGTTGGAAATGGACACACTTGTGATGATAATCACCCTCATGTGCCTTGCATGCATACCGGCAGGAACCCGGGAAAACCTCTGCCTTGGGTAGGCATGAGTTTGTCGCCGGTCTCCGTCGGGACGGTTATGTCTGGTATGGCATGGCAAGGTGATATGAGCGGTGACTCTGTTGGTTGAAATATATTCGTCATGCTAATCATGCAGGGAATACTTAAACCTCCTGAGTCGACCGTAGATCGAGTCTTGTGCCAGTAACCCCCATACTTGCTTCGTACTACCACTCGTCTCTACAGCGAGTAGAGTACGGTTCAGTAAGTTATCAACCTCTTTCTAGCACACACCGTACAGAGAGGCCATGGTGGAAGATACCGGTTGTAGCTGGTAGGCAGGCCACCTGGTCCGGGGGCATGGGTGTTTCCGGTTGGGACCGAGAGGGGAGGCCACCCCTTAGAGCGCGCGATATAAATTTGATCCCATGCTACGCGAGGTTGTAGCCTCCCCACTTAGAGTTTGCTTAACAGGTGTCGTGGGTGATTCCAGACACGTGTGAGATAAGCTGGTGTGTGCAAGTTAGGTGTGTTTTCAACAAAAAGACCGTAGACGGAATTAGTCCCGATGGACTAAAGAAATCTGTTACTCGTGGGTAAAGAGTACACCCTCTGCAGAGAATAAACCTATTCGAATAGCCGTGTCCATGGTTAAGGATTATAGTCTGGGATGGGTCAGGTGTCGGTCTTAGTGTCGGTCTTCGGAGGTGAAACTGTTAACCAGAACTGGAACTACTACCTGTGACTTGTGATAATTATGATTATTATTATTGTTGACTAACCCATGATATTATTGTTATTATCGAGTATCTCTGGGATGGTTCTACCTCCGGGATATTCACTATGATTGTTTATTTTAAAGCCCTTTATGTGGTGTCGCTCAGACGCCCGACTGTGGCATTTCTTTTAAAGCCCTTTATGTGGTGTCGCTCAGACGCCCGACTGTGGCATTTCTTTTAAAGCCCTTTATGAGGTGTCGCTAAGACGCCCGACTGTGGCATTGCTTGTTATTTGTTTCATAAATTTTAATACTACTATGTTATTGCAATTTTATAAATAACCGCATGCACGCATCAGAAATTTATTTACTATTTTTGACTGACATCATGAGCATAAAATGTTTTCAGCACATCATTATTATATTATACCTGTGTTCATAATGTTTGTGAGTACATTCAAAGTACTCACTGGCTTGTCCCTGGCTATTGTCTTGGCCAGATTTTCTTGCACAAAGAGGAGCGACGCGATGACAGCCCCGGAACCTAAGTAATGGAGATAGCAGCCTCGCGAAGATAGGAGTTAACCTGGTCAGCTGTTCCCGTGGGAAATGGAGTCCCATAGACACTGATGTTTCACAACCCGCTTCCGCCATCAACCACTAGAAACCATTTGTTGTACTCACAGGCCAGAATGGTCTTGTACTACATATGTTGTATTCTGCTTGGAATTTCTGTATCAAGTTGGAGCCTCATCAGCTAACAGTAATCCTGGGGCTGATGAGCACGACGGTCTTTTCTGGAAATTTATTACCCGGAAAACCCAGGGCTCCAGATTCGGGTACTTTTGACCTTCGACAATGTCCGGCTCCGACCCACGAGGCCTGTGGATGCCCTCTTCCGTCACAGAAGAGGACGTGCTAAAGCTGAGAGACGTCAGGTATTTGACCTACGAGATTTCGCATAGGTTGCCCGCCCGAGGGCAAGTTATTCCTACTCCCGAGCCCGGCGAGAGCGTCGTGTTCGTGTCTCACCTCCGTCGGGGTTTAGGCTTCCCGATGGATCCCTTCGTGAGGGGGCTCATGTCTATGGGATGGAATTCCATGACTTGGCTCCGGAGTCCATCCTCCACATCTCATCATTCATTGTCGTCTGCGAAACCTTCCTCCGCACTACCCCTCACTTCGACTTGTGGCTCAAAACCTTCAACGTGGAGCCGGAGATGATAGAAGGGTGTCAGGCAGAGTGCGGCGGGGCGGTTATAAGCAAGAGGGCCGATGCTCCATGGCCCGAGGGCTCTTTTCAGGAGGAGCTCGGCTTGTGGCAACAGGAGTGGTTCTATATCACCGCTCCCAGGGGTAGCAGGCAGAGGCTGCCGCCCGTCTTCCGCTCAGGCCCTCCACAACGGCTGACGTCATGGGTCAACAAGGGGCTTAACTGGGGGCCGTCCAAAGACGTACCCCTGTTGCAGGACCGGATTCGAGGCCTCCAAGAAAGGGAGATTAATTTGGTCGTAGTGGCACAGGTTATGCTGATTCGACGCCTTCTGCTCTGCAAACTTCGCCCCCTCCGCCTGTGGGAATTTAATCCGGAGGGTCCACGAGCTCTCCAACACTTCATGGGTTTGACACCCGCGGAGATGTACAAGCTGTTCTTCGGATCGCAAGAGATGCGTCAGGACTTGACCGAGGACGCTGGCCTAAGCTGCAATCGCCCGGATACTCAAGTAAGTAGCCCTGTGTCCGGACATATTGTCCATTTACTTATCATGGGTTTGCCTTTTAACTAGCTATTCCTTGGACAGGAGTGGATAGCGCAAGCAAAACTGATATGGTGTCCGGCCCCCCTCCCTGAGACCACGCCGGATTCCGTGCTAGTCAAAATGTTGGAGGTTGCGCTTTCGGAGGAGAGCGAAGGGGGGCACAGGGAAACTACCACCTCTGCCAAGGAGGCTTTCAATAAGGGGGGAATCGAGAATCCCTCCTTCCAGGGGGAGAAGAGGACCGCTTCCGAAGACCCGGAGGCCAAGGCCTCAAAGCGGTGAAGGAAATCTGCGCCGAAAGGTCCCGCGCCGGGAAGAGCCCCGGCCGCACAGTCTCCCCGGAGGAATCAGCCCTCCAGCGAGCCGTAAGTAAAAAGGGGAAATTTTGTAATAGGGAACGCCCCTGTATTATTTCCAAAGGTAACCGAAGTTTTCACTTTGTAGTTCGGATCTCAGCCCATCTCAGCAGAGCTCATCTTCGGGGGACCTTCGTCCGGAGATGATGGAGAGCGAGACGCCTCCATCTGCCGCCCCGTCGGGCGGGGCGTACGACCCTGAGGTGTCATCACGGAGGGTCTCCCTGAGTCCAGCGGGGCCGGAGAGTCCGGCACCCATTGGAGTACGGCCGGCGGAGCTGCAGGATTTGCTCAAGAGGGCGTCTATCTCGGAAGATCACCGCACATTAATGAGTATGGTAATTGAGAGGATCTCATCCGCCGAAAGCGGGTTGTATGAGGCCGTCGGAAGTTTGCTGACGGGGTTTGAGGTACGCAAAAAATGACATACCTTTTGACAGTTTTGCACATGGAGTGCGCCCTGTATAGATAGTAGCCCCTGAGACTTGGTATGCTGTCGAAAGCGATAGCGTGCCAAGGATCATAATCTCAGTTATAGAATGTCGCCTTTCCTATGCAGGTGGCGGAACGTTCGGTGGCCAGCCGAACTGATGGAGTTGACGAACTGAAGAGGCAACTCGATGTTGCGGATGCGGACATCGCGCTGGTCAATAAGCGACTTAATGAGTCGCAAGGTAGGTGGTTGCTCCGCGGTTGCCTAGTAAGGGAGCTGATGCCCGTTCCTTACAATTTGTATGCTTGATGCAGATGGTGCCGCTGCTGTGGAAGACCTTCGAGCAGAGCTTGCTCGAGCGAAGGAGCAAGCCAGGAAAAGTGATGCGGCTGCCTCAAAGGTAGCGGAAGAGCTAAAAGCCGAAAAGGATGCTCACTGCCGAAGCAGGGAGGAGATGGCCGGAATGGCCGCGAAATTAAAAGATGCTGCCGACCGCTATGAGGTTCTTGAAAGAGAACGCCGAGCGGAGCAAGAGGACCTGAAGAAGGCCGCCGCCGAAGCCAAGGATGCCCGTGGTGCGATGCGGGCTATGAAGGAGGAACTGCGTTAGGCCGGAGACATTGCGGCTGGAAAGCCCTTCATACTGCGTAGGAAGTTTACGGATCCGAAGTATGCTCAGTTGGGCCAATTGTGTGGTGCGGAGGATCCTTATCTGGATTTGGCGGCGAGTGCGGCGGACGCAGTCGTGCACTTCCGAAGCCAGAAGGATCACGAAATGGAAGAGCTTTTCTGGTCATAATTCCATAGTCCGGAGCGTCCATTCCTGTTAGCTGATCGGCTGGCTGAGTGGGCTGAGCTGAATAGATTGTCCGGACTTGCCATGACGGATGTGGTCGCTCATCTGTGGCCGGAAAGGCCCAAGCCGAAGAGTTATTTTGGCTTGTTGCAGCAATTCCTTGGGGCGGTGCCGCATATCAAGGCGATGAAGCGGTCAGCATGCATAGAAGGTGCACGGATGGCTCTCGCCAGTGTGAAGACATACTGGGCGGAGATGGATGCCACCACTATTGCATCCCGGGGTTCGGACAAAAGCCGATTACCTGCCGAGCACTATTTTGAGGAAGTCCTGCAGGGCACTCGTTTAATAGAGTCACAGTGCTCGAAAGATGTCATGTTCAAATGACGTGTATGATTTGTGAGATCATGTTTATAATGCAATAGCTTTTTATACTTGTGCGTTCAAGTATTGAACTATCTCCTGTGCGGCCGTATATGTATGTATAACCTGAAAGATGGCAGTCTTTGGCTTCAGCCCCCACGCACATGGTGCGGGGGTGTTTGCAAAAATAAAAGCGCTTTTTCACACTTAATCCAACGTCTTGGTCCTTTTTAAGGAGGTGATAGCGTAGCAAACTAGGCAACCGGACTATAATGCTTTATCACTTTCACTTAGCCATAGGAGCTCGAAGGTGGGGCTACTATATAGCCCCTAGAGGCACCGCGCTCTCCGAACTCGGGGCGCGTATGTGCCTGACCGGGAAGCGGTCCTTCGTCAAAGCGGAGGAATTCTAAACATTCTAATAGTCGATCGAGTGGTTGACCAGTCTCTTGCTATATCATGACAATCAGTTTTCGGCTTTCTCTACTGAGGTGCTCGCCCGACCGAACCGGGGCACAATCGCAGTAGTTCTCCTGGTGCCGCGTTAGCCGATGGAGCGGAACGTATGGCAGCAAAACACAGGAGCCGGGCAAACCCAACATTTGACCAAAGACATGATTCGGAGCTGATGCATATAAGGCCTAACTCGAGACGCTGAACACTCCCTGAGGTGTTTGGTCTTTATGATACCGAGCAGAACAATGCCCTAAGCCCCTAGTGTCCAGGTACATGCGGGAACTTCTAACGCGGCCGATGCCAAAACGCCAGCCTCCTCCTCGGTTATGGTAGAAAACCGGGGGATGTGTATCAACAAGAGACAGTAAGAAAGGTTTACGCAGGGTCTTAATCTGAAAAGAATCCTTGCAACGGGCCCTTGCTGCACGTCTGCGCCTATCTCTCCGTTGCGCTGTATCCTGGACGGGTGTAGCACGTGCTTCATCTGTAAAAGAGAAGGACTTAGTTTGGAAGAAATATCGTGCAAAGGATGTATTGAAAATAAAGTATAATTTGGAAGATGAATAAAGTTGAGCTTTATTGGCTCTCATTGTTTATACGCGCAGCCCCTTGTAAAGGGGTATGCGGCTGGGAAGCCCCTTGTTTATTTACGCCGGACTCGCCTAACCGTGTCCGAGGTTTGAATGACCTGTTTTTAGGGACTTTGACCTGCAAGGTCGGATTAGTGTGTGGTTGTCAAGGCGGCCTCACGTTCTCCCCGGTCGAGGAACACTCGGAGTTACTCTTTAATGAGATTATGCCGCGTGGACCGGGAATTTTAAGCGTAAGAGACGCGTAATGTGTTATTGCGTTAAAGCGGGCGAAAGCTTCGCGTCCCAGTAGTGCTTGAGGGCCACTGTGAAATGGGGCGATATGGAGAGTGAGCTTTTTGCGACGGAGGTTGTCGGATGAACCGAACACAACCTCTAGTGGTACAGAGCCTGTTCAATTGGCTTAAAGGCCTGGCGTCACTCCTTTGAAGGTAGTGCTGCTATGGTGAATTTTGGTAGGGTCTATCCCCATTCTGCGGTCGGTGTCCTGGTATGGCAGGTGCCACACTGTGCTTTCGTGTTATCACATGAAGTGAGTTCACTGTTTTGACTTCTGGTGGGAAAGTCTTCTGTTTTCCGGCATGCTGCTTGTGGGGTTCGCCGTCGTCTTCGCTTGGTGTGTCGAGCCCCTTGCGTTCGGTGTTAAGTCGGCCGGACTGCTTGAAGACCCAACAATCTCTGTGGGTATGGTTTGTGGGCTTCTCGGAGGTACTATGTATTTGACATAGCCTATCCAGAATTTTGTTTAGGTTGGATAGCTCGTCACTGTTGTCCTTGAGGGGCAGTGTTTTATTATTCGGCCAGAGCTTTTGAATCCGGCCTTGACCGCCGTGCTATTTGGGCCATTTTCCTTATTCCGGCGCTGATCTTTTCTGCGTCATGATTTCCCATTTCCATCCCTGACTTCGGATGTACTCGGGTCGCTGGTACTGCATCTAGCCAGCCAGCTGTCTTCCCCCGCGCAAAAGCGGGTCATGAGGCTTGCTAGTGCGGCCATTGTTCTTGGCTTTTCCTTGCCGAGGTGTCTGGCGAGCCATTCGTCTCGGACGTTGTGCTTAAAGGTTTCTAAGGCTTCGGCGTCCGGACAGTCGACTATTTGGTTCTTTTTGGTGAGGAACCTGTTCCAGAATTTGCGTGCCGACTCTCCGGGCTGTTGAGTTATGTGACTTAAATCGTCTGCATCCGGAGGGCGGACATAAGTCCCTTGAAAATTTGCTCGAAACGCATCCTCGAGCTCTTCCCAACTTCCAATGGTATTTTATGGGAGGCTTTTGAGCCAATGCCGAGCTGGCCCTTTGAGCTTGAGGGGTAGGTATTTTATGGCATGGAGATCGTTTCCTCTCGCCATATGTATGTGTAGGATATAACCCTCAATCCAGACTCCGGGGTCTGTTGTTCCGTCATATGCCTCTATGTTTACGGGTTTGAATCCCGCTGGAAATTCATGATCCAGTACCTCGTCGGTGAAACATAGTGGGTGTGCGGCGCCCCTGTATTTGGGTGTGCCGTTGTCTTCAAACGCTCGGCGGGTTGTGTTGCTTCCTGGAGTCTTCTTTTTTGGCCCATAGATAGACCTGACCGGGTCATCCTTTTTCCGAGGATCTTTATGCTGATCGTGTGCCGGCTTGTGTGCGGAGCCCCTTGCTGCTCTTAGCCTATCATCTGGTCGTCTATCCGGCCAGGCGGCCTCTTTCTTTTTTGACTGCGGGGGCTCTAAGGCCTCCTCGTCGATTTTGGGCAACAGCTTGCGCTTCGGGTAGCTCTTTTCCTGGCGAATAGCGTCATATTTATCTGCGGTATTGAGTACTTTGCTCCATCTCATTCTGAGTGCGTCCTCTGCTGTTTTGAGCTTCCGCTTTTGCCTCTTCAAACTTCTTGCAGTAGCGACGAGCCTTTTATGAAGGTTCTTATGCTCTGGTGATGTGTTCGGCGTGAGTTCGTCTAGGCCCTTGTTTTCGTCGGGGATGGGTTGCTTGTCCAGTTCATCATATTCGGATGGTTGCTTAGTGGCATGTTCGCCGTCCACTGCTTCGCCCTGCTCTAGGGCCAGGTCCGTATGGGTGCCATTTTTATCGAGGCAGGACTTTGGGCGGCGCTTGCGTCGCCGTTTTGGTTGTTTGTTGGGGGAGTTGTCCTTCGCCACGTCCTGTTGTTCCTCATTATCGCTTCCTTTTGGTGTATCCACCATGTATACATCGTGAGTTGGGGTGGCTTTCCAATGCCCGATAGGCGCTGGTTCTTGGTCATCTCCAGCATCGTCGTCCATACCGTCGATGTCTTCAGAGTCGAAGTCTAGCATGTCGGTTAGATCGTCGACAGTGGCTACTAAGTGGGTGGTGGGTGGGCGTTGAATTTCTTTGTCGTCCGCATCCCAACCGTCCTGACCGCAGTCCGGCCAGGGCTCTCCTGATAACGAGAGATACTTTAGCGAACTCAAGATGTCGCCGAAAGGTGAGTGTTGAAAGATGTCCGCGGCGGTGAACTCCATGATCGGCGCCCAACCGGATTCGATTGGAGGGGGCGCGGGAGGCTCGGAGTCCGGCACCTCGGAGTCACGAGCTTCATGAGGGACAAGATCAGTGTTCGGCTCTATCACCATAGAGGTTGCAGCCCCCGAGGCGGTGTCTAGCCATCCGTCCTCGATCTGCGCAGCCGGCTCCGAATTGAAGATTGGAGCGGACTCGAGTGTGGCCTCCAGGATACTATCCGGCTGCAGAGCTAAATCATGCCCATCGTGACAGTGCGGCACGCTCGGCTGTGGCTCGAATCCATCGAGGATCAAGTCCCGCGAATGTCAGCCGTGAAGTTCAAACTTCCAAATCTGACCTGACGGCCAGGGGCGTAGCTTTCGATCTGCTCCAGATGGCCAAGCGAATTGGCCCACAGTGCGAAGCCGCCGAATACGAAGATCTGTCCGGGGAGGAAGGTCTCACCCTGGACTGCGTCGTTGTTGATGATCGAAGAAGCCATCGAGCCTATCGGTGACGACACAGAGGAACTCTCAATGAAAGCACCAATGTCGGTGTCAAAACTGGCGGATCTCGGGTAGGGGGTCCCGAACTGTGCGTCTAGGCGGATGGTAACAGGAGACAAGGGACACGATGTTTTACCCAAGTTCGGGCCCTCTTGATGGAGGTAAAACCCTACGCCCTGCTTGATTAATATTGATGATGTGTGTTACAAGAGTGGATCTACCATGAGATCAAGGAGGCTAAACCCTAGAAGCTAGCCTATGGTATGATTGTTGTCCGTCCTACGGACTAAAGCCATCCGATTTATATAGACACCGGAGAGGGCTAGGGTTACACAGAGTCAGTTACAATGGTAGGGATCTACATATCCGTATCGCCAAGCTTGCCTTCCACGCCAAGGAAAGTCCCATCCGGACACGGGACAAAGTCTTCAATCTTGTATCTTCATAGTCTTGGAGTCCGGCCAATGATGATAGTTCGGCTATCCGGACACCCCCTAGTCCAGGACTCCCTCACCAGGTTCGGGCCCTCTCGATGGAGGTAAAACCCTACTCCTGCTTGATTAATATTGATGATATGGGTAGTACAAGAGTAGATCTACCACGAGATCAGAGAGGCTAAACCCTAGAAGCTAGCCTATGGTATGATTGTTGTTCATCCTATGGACTAAAACCCTCCGGTTTATATAGGCACCGAAGAGGGTTAGGGTTACACAGAGTCAGTTACAATGGGAGGAGATCTACATATCCGTATCGCCAAGCTTGCCTTCCACGCCAAGGAAAGTCCCATCCGGACACGGGACGAAGTCTTAAATCTTGTATCTTCATAGTCCAGGAGTCCGGCCAAAGGTGATAGTTTGGCTAACCGGACACCCCCTAATCCAGGACTCCCTCAATCCCCCTCCGGGAGGGCGCCGGAATAGGGTCCCGATTGGTTTTTGCTGGCTACAGAGGCTTGCGGTGGCGGAACTCCCGATCTATCTTCTGTTCTGGAAGTTTTAGGGTACGTAGGTATATATGGGTGCAGGGGGTACGTCGATGGACCTCCGGGTTGCTCACGAGGTAGGGGGCGCGCCCAGGAGGGGAGGGCCTCCACCCTCGTGGGCAGCCCGGGACTCCCCTGGCGTGCACTCCAAGCCCATCTGGTTGGTTTCCTTCCAAAATTAACTTCTCCAGTTGATTTCGTTCCCTTTTGACTCCGTCTGATATTCCTTTTCCTCGAAACACTGAAATAGGCATAAAACAGCAAATCTGGGCTGGGCCTCCGGTTAATAGGTTAGTCCCAAAAATAATATAAAAGTGGATAATAAAGCCTAATATTGCCTAAAACAGTAGATAAAGTAGCATGGAGCAATCAAAAATTATAGATACGTTGGAGACGTATCAAGCATCCCCAAGCTTAATTCCTGCTCGTCCTCGAGTAGGTAAATGATAAAAAAGAATTTTTGATGCAGAGTGATACTTTGGCATAATTTCAATGTAAATCTTCTTAATTGTGATATGAATATTCAGACCCGAAAGATTCAAGACAAAAGTTCATATTGACACAAAAATAATAATACTTCAAGCATACTAATCAAAGCAATCATGTCTTCTCAAAATAACATGACAAAAGAAAGTTCATCCCTACAAAATCATATAGTTAGGCTATGCTTCGTTTTCGTCACACAAAGATGTTCCCAACTTCTATACCTCCGATGACAAGCCAAGCAATTGTTTCATACTTAAATAATCTCAAACTTTTTCAACCTTCACGCAATACATGAGCGTGAGCCATGGATATAACACTATGGGTGGAATAGAATATGATGATGGGGATTGTGTGGAGAAGACAAAAAAGGAGAAAGTCTCACATTGACGAGGCTAATCAACGGGCTATGGAGATGCCCATCAATTGATGTCAACATGAGGAGTAGGGATTGCCATGCAACGGATGCACTAGAGCTATGAATGCTCAACAAAAGAAAAGTAGTGGGTGTGCATCCAACTCGCTTGCTCACGAAGACCTAGGGCATCTGAGGAAGCCCATTGTAGGAATATACAAGCCAAGTTCTATAATGAAAAATTCCCACTAGTATAAAAAGACAACTTATGAGACTCATTACATGAGGAACAAGGTGCTACTTTGAAGCACAATATATGAGACTCACTACATGAAGAACAAGGTGCTACTTTGAAGCACAAGTGTGGAAAAGAGATAGTAGCATTGCCCTTTTTATTTCTTTTTTCTTTTTTCTTTTTTTTTGGGCCTTTCTTTTTTTCTTCTTTTTGGCCTTTCTTTTTTTTGATTGGGCAATGCTCCAATAATGACGATCATCACACTTCTATTGATTTCAACATAAGGATTACAACTCGAAACTTAGAAAGATATGACTCTATATGAATGCCTCCGGCGATGTGCCGGGATGGTGCAATGAATCAAGAGTGACATGTATGAAAAATAATGCATGGTGGCCTTGCCACAAATATGATGTCAACTACATGATCATGCAATGGCAATATGACAAAAGTAATGTATGTCATGATGATGATGGTGGAAGTTGCATGGCAATATATCTCGGAATGGCTATGGAAATGCCATAATAGGTAGGTATGGTGGCTGTTTTGAGGAAGATTGTCGGTGTCAAAACCGGCGGATCTCGGGTAGGGGGTCCCGAACTGTGCGTCTAGGCGGATGGTAACAGGAGACAAGGGACACGATGTTTTACCCAGGTTCGGGCCCTCTTGATGGAGGTAAAACCCTACGTCCTGCTTGATTAATATTGATGATGTGTGTTACAAGAGTGGATCTACCACGAGATCAAGGAGGCTAAACCCTAGAAGCTAGCCTATGGTATGATTGTTGTTCGTCCTACGGACTAAAGCCATCCGGTTTATATAGACACCGGAGAGGGCTAGGGTTACACAGAGTCGGTTACAATGGTAGGAGATCTACATATCCGTATCGCCAAGCTTGCCTTCCACGCCAAGGAAAGTCCCATCCAGACACGGGACGAAGTCTTCAATCTTGTATCTTCATAGTCTTGGAGTCCGGCCGATGATGATAGTTCGGTATCTGGACACCCCCTAGTTCAGGACTCCCTCAGTAGCCCCCGAACCAGGCTTAAATGATGACGAGTCCGACGCGTATGTTGTCTTCGGCGTTTGCAAGGCGGGTTCTCCTTCACGCTCCATGTGTTTGCCGGATAGTGTCCGGTTACTTCATAAATGTTGCGCTCCTTGGCTTCCACGTCCAATAATGGCCTTCTTCCACGTGCTGTACGAATGCGAAAAGCCAATACGTTTTACCCCCTAGCTGCGCGAATAAGCTGCCTATAAGAGAGGCGAGGATCCAGATCCAAATCACACCATCCTCCTTCCGCAAGTACTCATCGAGGCGCATCTCACAAGAAATCCATTCCATCATGGATAGTCGATGCGGCCCCTCTTCTCGCGCTCCCAGTCCTCAGCCAGGAGATTGGAGGAGATGCTCAGTCCCGCATAGCGAGTTAGTGACGCTCCAAGCAGAGGGATACCTTCCCCCAGCCTTTATGGTTCCGGTTCGAGCCGGGCTGGCCACCTACAAGGGTGGGAAACAGGCGGAGAGCATCCCCAAACCCTCCAAAGGAGAGCAGGTATGCTTCGTCCCCTACCTAATAAGGGGACACGGATTTCCCATACATCCCGTTTCTCCGGGGGCTCCTGGAGTTCTATGGACTCCAACTTCACCACCTTACGCCTGCCTCCATTTTGCACATCGCGGGCTTTGTAGCTCTTTGCGAGCTGTTCTTGGGCATCGAGCCCCATTTTGCGCTGTGGAAGAGGCCGTTTTGCCTCGTACCCCGTTCTCACGAGGGGTCGATATATCAAGTGGGCGGAGCCGAAATATGGCGCATCGCCGGGACCGGATATCTATCCGGAACCCCGAAGAAGGCGTCCGAAGACTGGCCTTTGGAGTGGTTCTATATGGAAGATGCCCCGCTACCGGATCCAGTTCGGATCGGCCTCCCGGAGTTTAGCAACGCTCCTCTGAAGAAACGCCTGAGTTGGCGCCCACGGAGCCCTCAACGGGAAGATGACAGGAGCGTCCACTATCTGATGGGCCGGATACGGTTACTAGCCCATTCCGGATTAACCATGATTGGAGTCATGGCCACATGCATTATGCGAGGGGTGCAGCCGCTTCAATATAGGGGCCACCCCATGTGGGATTTCAACAGGGAGAATGACGCCACCCGTCATGGCCGCACGGGGCTGGGATCGGCCGCCGATCTGGTGAAGATCCTGTCTAGCTTGTACAAGGGGGAGAAGGAGGACTTCCTCCGCACGAATCCATTGAATGGATTTTCCATGAATAACCCTCGGAGCTGGGTAAGCGGACGCTTATATATCTGATCCGTGCTTTCAAAGATAAGTGTCTTACTTTATGATTTCGACGCAGGAAATACGCAGGGATGTGGCGGGCATAGAAAGCCCAACTCCACAACCCGAGGATCCGGGAAGATCCCTTGATACGGCCTCCGAAGAGGATCCGGACATAAAGGTGGATTTGATTGACGGGGTGTTCCACCAGCTCAGCATAGACAATGCTTTAGTCGCCATTACGGCTGACTACCCCGGTTTATGTCTGGCTTCCCAGGTGAGTACGACTGAAGTCTTGACACCGTTACTCTTTTAATGCTTATTTCTGACCACCGTGTACCAATGGTGCTTCGCAGGAGGTGCCTTTACGACGGGAAGCCGAGCCCACGACGACTAACCAAACGAGGTTAGTGCGGCCTAGCAGGCGGAAGAGGAGTGCGGCGCGAATTGAAACGTCGCCGCAAAGGTATGGTGCACCATTGTCTTTTAAGGGAAAGACTCCTGGGAGGTATATTAATGTTCATGATTCTTCTAGGAGAAAGAGCGCTCGCCGGACTGAGTCCGGAGAGGGTGCCAACCAAGCCTCCGCCAGCCAGGCTCCAACGCCTGGTCCGGAGGGGGAGGCGAGCGCAAGGCGCGAGCCGGATGCTCCTCCAACGGAGGATGCCGACAGGTTGTCCGCCACCAGGTCTGAGGTGGAGAGCGCCATGAATCACAGGCGCCGTCAGATAGTTCTTCGTGACGCGTGTTTCTCCCCAAAGGCGTTGAATGCCTTTAATGCGGGAGACGCGTACCTCCGTGCTGCTCAAGATGGTTTAACCAGAGCCACGGAGCAGTATGTAAAAGACATACGGGTGAGGAATTTTAATAGTTATATATGCCAGTAGCCCCCGAGACTTAAAATAGTTAAACTAACTGATTTAAGGATCATTTGTTATGCAGGATCTTACCGATAAGAATACCCACCTGTCCCAGGAGCTACAAGAATGCAAGGCCCAACTTGAGGCCGCACTAGCCGCTGCCGGGGGAGCCATGGAGACCCCCTCTGGTAATTCATATTCTGAAAAGAAGTAGTTTATGAAGTGCGGCGTGTGTGTATAGTCTGACAATAATATTGCAGATAGTGCCGGACTAGATCCGGACAAGCAACATCTGCTGCGCCAGTTGAAGGCCGGCGAGAGGGTGCTTATGAAGGTGCAGCAGGAGAGGAACAAACTCCAAGATGCCAACACCCAGCTGGGCGAAGAACTAAAAGATGTTCGGGTCCAGCTGTCTAACTCCGTAAAGGAGAATCGGCGGCTTCGTTGCGGCATTTATAGTAAGTGCTTGAGCAAACTCTTTTGAAAAGAAGAGTTAGGCGAGGAAGTCGATTGACAGAAATGTGTCTGTAGGTGTGCTCACGGGTCGTTCGGCGGAGGAGATGCCTTGTTCCACGGGAGACCCTCTTCCCGAGCTGCTGCAACTGCATGAACGTGTTCGGCAGGCGATGAGCGGTGTCGTTCAGGCCCTATGGCCTTCCGTCTCCCTACCCGAGGGCCTTGGAGGGCTTGCTGAGAAGCTTCAGGGAGTATGGCGGCGTCTCCGTCTGTGGAAGATATCGGCCTGCCGTCAGGGCGCCAGGGAGGCCTGGGCCATGGTGAAGACGCGGTACCCGAAGGCTGATCCAAACCACATGGCCGAGGTCGGACCTGTGGGGCCCGATGGGAAGGAGATCCCTGTGAGCCTGATGTATGGCCAAGTAGAATTGGCCGCGAAATATTCCCAACAGGACTGTAAATTAGACAACCTGTTAGATGGGATTGAAGAGGAGTACAATCAGTCAGTTTGACGATGTAATTTTAAAATGACATGTAAAATGCCTTCTAGCCAAATTGTAGATCGTTTGCCTTTGCGGACCTTTTCGCTTCAACCTCGGGACCCAACAGTCCGGAGTGTGTCCGAATACCCTTACGGTTATAAAAGAACCGGGGCATGCATGGAGACAAGGCGTAGGGGTCATAATTGCTTTATCAGACAAGTGCCCAACTAGCTATGTTATATTACATGGTTAGTAAGAAACATCTTCCAGGGAGAATAGTTCCGTTAAGGGTTCCTTTCCCTGGGAGGCATGCCCTAAAGTGCATGTCCGGACTGCGAAAATAGCAGAAAAAGCATCTGGGGGCAGATAAATAAGTAAGTAATAAATCATCTTTCAGGTCACCGACTGAATATTCCCTTAAGAACGCTAGCCTTCGGCTTCACCCAGTCTGAGGTACACATCCGGCTGACCCAGCAGTAACAATCGCAGAGGTGCTCCCTTTACCTCCTAGCCGAACAATCGGGAACGTAGGGATAAGCACAGGAGCTAGGCAACCCGGCTCGGCCAAAACTTAAGTCATATCGATGCATATAATGCTGATCAGAAGGCACATGCGGAAGTGTGACACATGTGTTGGGCATGAAGCCCATACAAATAAGCTTCTGTTAAAGAAGCCCCCAGGTATAACGAGTGCGAGTAGCACATCGAGTAAGTGCGAACAAAGCACAGATCAGCCCTAAAGAGGCTTGTACTGAAAGGGGGAGGAAAAAAAGGGGGGGAAACAAAGACAACAAAAAAATACGAAAGGTGGACGGAGGAAGGAGACAAACCCTGAGTCCGGCACTAGGCATAAAATCTTCGGAGACGGGCTGCGTTCCATGGGTTTGGCTCGAGTCGGTTGTCAGATGCGTTGCATAGACGGTATGCACCGCCGGTAAGGACTTGGTCGATGATGAAGGGACCTTCCCATTTGGGCTTAAGTTTGTCCTTTTTCTTGTCCGGCAGGCGTAGAACTAGCTCGCCAACATTGTAAGTTTTGGCCCGTACTTCCCTGCTTTGATATCTTTGAGTCTGCTGTTGATAGAATGCGGAACAGGATTTTGCCACGTCGCGCTCCTCCTCTAAAGCGTCCAAACTGTCCTGCCGATCCAACTCGGCTTCTCTTTCCTCGTACATGCGCACGTGAGGTGAGTCATGAATTATATCGCAGGGCAAAACTGCCTCAGCGCCGTATACCATAAAAAATGGTGTGAATCCGATTGTGCGGTTTGGCGTGGTCCGCAGCCCCCAGAGTACGGAGTCGAGCTCCTCTACCCAGTGCGTGTTAGATTCCGTGAGGGACCGCACTAATCTGGGTTTGATGCCGCTCATGATTAGACCATTTGCTCGTTCCACTTGACCGTTAGCTTGAGGGTGGTAGACTGAAGCGTAGTCGAGCTTGATGCCCATGTTTTTGCACCAGAGTTTCACCTCATCGGTCGTGAAATTCGTGCCGTTATCAGTGATGATGCTGTGGGGGACGCCAAAACAGTGTACTACCCCGGATATGAAGTCTATCACAGGTCCGGATTCTGCCGTTTTAACCGGCTTGGCCTCTATCCATTTGGTGAATTTATCCACCATGACCAATAAGTATTTGTGCTTGTGGGTTCCCCCTCTAAGGGGCCCAACCATGTCAAGCTCCCAGACCGCGAACGGCCAAGTGATGGGTATAGTTTTGAGAGCGGTGGGTGGCATGTGGCTCTGATTAGCAAAGAGCTGGCAACCGACGCATCGTTGGACTAAGTCCTGAGCATCTGCCCGGGCGGTCGGCCAATAAAATCCTGTACGGAAGGCCTTGCCTACAAGGGCCCGGGCGGCGGCGTGGTGCCCGCCGAGTCCGGCATGAATTTCAGCCAGGAGATTTCGCCCTTCCTCTTCGGAGATACACCTTTGAAGGACTTCGGTCGTGCTTTTCTTATAAAGTTCTCCCTCATGGACCTTGTAGGCTTTAGATCGCCGAACTATGCAGCGGGCCTTATTTTGGTCTTCGGGAAGTTCCTGCCTGATTAAGTAGGCTAGGAATGGTTCTGTCCACGGGGCAATTACTGCCAGTATTTCGTGGGCTGAATCTGTTATTTCATTGGCTGAGCCACCGATTGTGTCAGAATGTTCTGTGTTAGGTAATGTAGTTGGTTCCGGATTGTTATTTCCGGACTCCTCTTCCCATAATACGGATGGCTTAAAGAGCCGCTCCAGGAAGATGTTTGGAGGGACGGCGTCGCGTTTCGCGCCGATGCGTGCCAACACGTCTGCTGCCTGGTTATTATCCCAGGCTACATGGTGGAATTCGAGTCCTTCGAACCGGGCTGACATTTTTAGGATGGAGTTATGGTAGGCTGCAATTTTCGGATCCTTGGCGTCAAAGTCTCCATTTACTTGGGATATTGTGAGGTTTGAATCCCCGCGCACCTCTAGGCGTTGAATACCCATGGAGATTGCCATCCGGAGGCCATGTAGAAGGGCCTCATATTCGGCTACATTGTTGGAGTCCGTGTACATTATTTGAAGCACGTATTGGACTGTGTCTCCGGTTGGGGACGTCAAGACGACGCCAGCCCCCAAGCCAGCCAACATTTTGGAGCCGTCGAAATGCATGATCCAATTGGAGTATGCGCCGTACTCTTTAGGGAGTTCGGCTTCGGTCCATTCGGCGATGAAGTCAGCCAGAACTTGCGACTTGATAGCTCGCCGTGGTTTTTAGGTTATATCAAATGGTAAGAGCTCAATGGCCCATTTTGCAATCCTGCCCGTCGCATCGCGATTGTTTATAATGTCGTTGAGAGGTACTTCGGAGGCCACCGTTATGGAACACTCTTGAAAGTAGTGTCGCAGCTTCCGGGATGCCATGAACACCGCATACGCTATCTTTTGATAGTGTGGGTACCGGGACTTGCATGGAGTTAAGACAGTGGATACGTAGTACACTGGTTTTTGAAGAGGGAATTTGTGCCCTTCTGTTTCTCGTTCGACAACGAGTACCGCGCTGACAACTTGATGTGTTGCTGCGATATATAATAACATCGGTTCGCCCAGGTTGGGCGCGGCCAGGACCAGATTTGTTGCCAATACAGCCTTAATTTCTTCGAGTCCGGCCGTGGCAGCATCTGTCCATTCGAAATGTTCGGTGCGCCAGAGGAGGCGATAGAGGGGCAATGCCTTTTCTCCCAAACGGGAGATGAAGCGGCTTAGAGCCGCCACGCATCCAGTTAGTTTTTGTATTTGCTTGAGGTCTTTTGGGATATCCAATTGTGACAGAGCTTGGATCTTGGCTGGGTTTGCTTCAATTCCTCTACCGGATACAATGAAGCCCAAGAGCTTTCCGGCTGGTACGCCGAAAACACATTTTTCCGGGTTGAGCTTAATGTCATATGCTCGGAGGTTGTCGAATGTCACCCTCAAGTCGTCTACTAGAGTTTCGACGTGTTTGGTCTTGACGACCACATCGTCTATGTATGCCTCTACTGTTTTGCCTATCTGGGTGGCCAGACATGTCTGAATCATGCGCTGATATGTTGCGCCGGCGTTTTTGAGTCCGAAGGGCATTGTGTTGAAGCAGAATGGTCCGTATGGAGTAATAAATGCCGTTGCGGCCTGGTCTTTTTCTGCCATCTTGATTTGATGGTATCCGGAGTATGCGTCGAGGAAGCACAATGAATCGTGCCCTGCGGTAGCATCGATGATTTGGTCGATGCGAGGGAGAGGGAAAGGGTCCTTTGGACATGCCTTGTTGAGGTCTTTCAAATCGACACAAAGGCGCCAGGATTTGTCCTTTTTTGGTACCATTACCAGGTTGGCTAGCCAGTCCGGATGTTTTATATCTCTGATGAATCTGGCTTCTAAGAGTTTGGCTAGCTCCTCTCCCATTGCCTGTCTTTTGGGTTCGGAAAATCGCCGAAGAGCCTGTTTGACTGGCTTGAATCCTTTTAGGATGTTTAGGCTATGTTCTGCCAGCCTGCGTGGGATTCCTGGCATATCTGAAGGATGCCAGGCGAAAATGTCCCAATTTTCCCGAAGGAATTCTCATAGTGCGGCTTCTACATCAGGATTCAATTGTGCCCCGATGGAGGCCGTCTTTGTGGGGTCTGTTGGATGGACCTGGAATTTGACTACTTCGTCCGCTGGTTTAAAGGAGGTGGACTTGGACCTCTTATCGAGTATCACATCGTCCCTATCCACTGTGGAGCGTAGCGCAGTGAGTTCCTCTGCCACTAGGGCTTCGGATAATGCCTCTAGGGCCAGTGCGGCTGTCTTATTTTCAGCGCGGAGTGCTATATCTGGATCACTGGTGAGAGTGATTATTCCATTGGGCCCGAGCATTTTGAGCTTCATGTACCCGTAATGGGGTATAGCTTGAAAGATTGTGAATGCCTCTCGCCCTAACAAGGCGTGATATCCGCTGCCGAATGGGGCCACTTGGAACGTGACCTCTTCGGACCTGTAATTGTCCGGCGAGCTGAACACTACGTCTAGTGTGATTTTTCCTGTGCAACATACTTCTTGACTAGGGATTATTCCCCTGAAGGTTGTGCTGCTTCGCTCAATGCGGCTCCAGTCAATTTCCATTTTTTGAAGGGTTTCCTCGTAGATGAGGTTTAATCCGCTGCCGCCATCCATGAGTACCTTGGTAAGATGAAAGCCGTCCACTATCGGACTGAGGACCAATGCGGCTGGTGCTCGAGCTGTTCGGAATTTAGGCTCATCGCTGGCATTGAAGGTGATGGCCGTGTCGCTCCATGGATTTGTTGTTGCTACTTGGTAGACTTCGGCGAGGCTGCGGATTGTTCGCTTCCGCATGTTATTGATGCGAAAGTCTCGAAGACTGTTAATACCGTACTGGTACTGCTGGGCTGGTTGCCCGGGGCTAGAAAGCCTTCGCCACTTTTGGCCACCTGCCGTAGTATCCAACATGCTCGGAGGCTATGTATTGGAGTGGCGCCCTCCGTACTGTGGATTTTGCAGGGTCCGTTGAGCCATCCCTCCAGTACGATTCCGTGCCCTTTAGGGTTTTTTTGCTTTTTGGTTTTTAACCCAGGTGCTTGAGTATGACGCACCCTTTTATTTCGGACTGGGGTTGTATTTAGGGCCGGATTGTCCCCAAACCTGGTTTTGGTTTTCCAGGCGCTCGCCATCGCACAGTATTTTTGTACAATGGTCGCTAGGTCGGCGAAGCGTGTAACTTTGCGACGACTTATGGCGTTCATGATTCCCTTGTCCGTGCAATTGTTGTAGAAAATTGAAATCGCGCTTTCTTCACGGCAGTCCTTTATCCTGTTCATAACCAGGAGGAATCTGGCCCAGTAATGATGTACTGTTTCATCGGGCTCTTACCGTATTTGAGATAGATCGGTTATGTTTGGGTGGGCGGGTGGAATTAAGTTCGGAACCCCGCCCGATCTGAGGCTCAAAGGCCAAGAAGTTTCCGGATTTGGAAGCTTGGTTTGTTGGATGTTTTCCGACAAATCTGGTCCGATGCCTGACTTTAGGTTCAGTATTTGATTGACGTCCGTCCCTCCGCGGGAATCCGGCATGGAGGGATCGGGAATCCGGACATAGCTGGTTTTTAACATAGAAGAAGAGTCGCCGCATTGTTCCTCTACCACAACAACGTGGTGGGTAGCCTGGGGAGAGTTAATTTCTCTTAGATCGGTTTTAAGACCAATCTGATCGTAGTCTGTAGCGACTCCTAGGGCGGTGATGCGATCCAAGAGCTCGTTTACAGAGGAGAGCTCAATCGGATCTAGCTGCTCGGCGAATTCCGAGCTGACGTGAAGATCGCTTTTGATGACCTGAGAGGTCATCGTCGGGGCGGTGGCCGAACAGGCGGTCATAAGAAAACCACCTAGCCGGATAGTTTGGCCGGCGGCCAAAGCTCCCTTGACGACGGCGCCGTCTTTAAAGACGGGAAAAGGCATCCTTCCTGATTGCGACGACACAGAGGAACTCTCAATGAAAGCACCAATGTCGGTGTCAAAACCGGCGGATCTCGGGTAGGGGGTCCCGAACTGTGCGTCTAGGCGGATGGTAACAGGAGACAAGGGACACGATGTTTTACCCAGGTTCGGGCCCTCTTGATGGAGGTAAAACCCTACGTCCTGCTTGATTAATATTGATGATGTGTGTTACAAGAGTGGATCTACCACGAGATCAAGGAGGCTATACCCTAGAAGCTAGCCTATGGTATGATTGTTGTCCGTCCTACGGACTAAAGCCATCCGGTTTATATAGACACCAGAAAGGGCTAGGGTTACACAGAGTCGGTTACAATGGTAGGAGATCTACATATCCGTATCGCCAAGCTTGCCTTCCACGCCAAGGAAAGTCCCATCCGGACACGGGACGAAGTGTTCAATCTTGTATCTTCATAGTCTTGGAGTCCGGCCGATGATGATAGTTCGGCTATCCGGACACCTCCTAGTCCAGGACTCCCTCAAAGATATAGGGAGGTTTATGTGTGATAGGACGTATCGTATCACGGGGTTTGGATGCACCGGCGAAGTTTGCGCGAACTCTCAAGGTGAGAAAGGGCAATGCACGGTACCGAAGAGGCTAGCAAAGGCGGAAAGGTAAGAGTGCGTATAATCCATGGACTCAACATTAGTCAAAAGAACTCATATACTTATTGCAAAAATTTAGAAGTCATAAAAAACCAAGTACTATGCGCATGCTCCTAGGGGGATAGATTGGTAGGAAAAGACCATCGCTCGTCCCCGACCGCCACTCATAAGGATGCACAAGCCAGGTACACTTCATGTTTCAAATTTGTTACACAACTTCAACCATACATGCATGCTACGGGACTTGCTAACTTCAACATAAGTATTTCTCAGATTCATAATCACCCAACTAGCACGACTTTGATATTATCACCTCCATATCTCAAAAAATTATCAAGCATCAAACTTATCTTAGTATTCAACGCACTCAAAAGAAAGTTTCACATATCTTGAACACCAAGAATATTAACATTAAACAAATTACCATGCTATTAATGACTCTCAAAATAATCTAAGTGAAGCATGAGAGTTCATCTATTTCTTCAAAATAAAACTACCACCATGCTCTAAAAGATATAAGTGAAGTACTAGAGCAAAAATTATCAAGCTCAAAGGATATAAGTGAAGCACATAGAGTATTCTAGCAAATTCTAATTTGTGTAAGGCTCTCTCTCATTAAATAATTCAGATCTTGATACTTCATTCAAACAGAAAGCAAAGCTAAAGAAAACTACAATGCAAGGATATCACAACTCATGTGAAGAAGCAAAAACTTAGGCTCAACCGATACTAACCGATAGTTGTTGAAGAAGAAAGGTGGGATGCCTACCGGGGCATCCCCAAGCTTAGATGCTTGAGACTTCTTGAAATATTATCTTGGGGTGCCTTGGGCATCCCCAAGCTTGAACTTTTGTGTCTCCTTAATTCCTCCCATATCCTGATTTCTCTTTTTATCAAAAACTTCATTCACAACAAACTCAACAAGAACTCGTGAGATAGGTTAGTATAAACCAATGCAAAACCTTATCATATTCTACTGTAAAAAATCACTAAAATAATTATTCAACATTTCATACTAAATGCCTCTGCATATTTAATACTCCCATCATCAAATAGAATCATTAAACAAGCAAACATATGCAAACAATGCAACCATAACAGCAATCTGTCAAAACAATACAATCTGTAAAGAATGCAAGAGTATCAATACTTCCTTGACTCCAAAAATTATGAACTAAAATTCTCACTGTAATAAATTTATCATAGCTCAATATGCAAAAAGATTCAACATTAGACCAAGCTATGAATTTTCTAGGGAATTTTTGCAACAGAAGTAAACTTTCTGTTTTCAAACAGCAACATGCAAACTAGTCAAATAAGCATGACAAAGGCTATCCTTGAATTTTTTTATTGAAACTAAAGAATAAAAACACTATTCTAACTAACAGCAAGTAAAAAATAACAAAAGAAATTGACGCTCCAAGCAAAACACATATCATGTGGTGAATAAAAATATAGCTCCAAGTAAAGTTACCGATGAACGAAGAGGAAAGAGGGGATGCCTTCCGGGGCAGCCCCAAGCTTAGTTGCTTGTTTGTCCTTGAATATTACCTTGGGGTGCCTTGGGCATCCCCAAGCTTAGGCTCTTTCCACTCCTTATTCCATAGTCCATCGAATCTTTACCCAAAACTTGAAAACTTCAACCACACAAAACTCAACAGAAAACTCGTAAGCTCCGTTAGTATAAGAAAATAAAACAACCACTAAGGTACTGTAGTGAACTCATTCTAAATTAATATTGGTGTAATATCTACTGTACTCCAACTTATCTATGGTTCATACACTCCGATACTACTCATAGATTCATCAAAATAAGCAAAGAACACATAGAAAACAGAATCTGTCAAAAACAGAACAATCTGTAGTAATCTGTATCAAACGTATACTTCTGGAACTCCAAAAATCCTACCAAATTGGGAAGTACTAAGAAATTCGTGTACCAATCCAGAGAAAAAAGAATGGGATCAGAAGCACGTTTATGTTAGTTAACAAAACTAATTTACTGGGTGCAAAAGTTTTTGATTTTCAGCAGGATCAACACAACTATCACCGTAAGCCATCCTAAAGGTCTTACTTGGCACTTTATTGAAACAAAAATCTATAAAACATGATTACTACAGTAGCATAATCATGTGGACACACAAAAACAGTAAGGATAAATATTGGGTTGTCTCCCAACAAGCGCTTTTCTTTATTGCCTTTCTAGCTAGGCATGATGATGACAATGATGCTCACATAAAAGATAAGAATTGAAACATAACGGGAGCATCATGAAGCATATGACTAGCGCATTTAAGTCTAACCCACTTCATATGCATAGGGATTTTGTGAGCAAACAACTTATGGGAACAATAATCAGCTAGCATAGGAAAGTAAAACAAGCATAGCTTCAAAACTTTAAGCACATAGAGAGGAAACTTGATATTATTGCAATTCCTACAAGCATATATTCCTCCCTCATAATAATTTTCAGTAGCATCATGAATGAATTCAACAATATAACCAGCACCTAAAGCATTCTTTTCATGATCTACAAGCATAGAATTTTTAATACTCTCCACATAAGCAAACTTCTTCTTTATGGCATACGTATCAACACAATAATCATCATAGATAGGAGGCATGCTTTCATCATAGTAAATTTGCTCATCAAAGCTTGGGGGACAAAAAATATCATCTTCATCAAACATAGCTTCCCCAAGCTTGTGGCTTTGCATATCATTAGCATCATGGATATTCAAGGAATTCATACTAACAACATTGCAATCATGCTCATCATATAAAAACATTCTATAGATTTCTTCTTCTAGCACTTGAGCTCAATTTTCCTTCCCATCATACTCACGAAACATATTAAAAAGGTAAAGCGTATGAGCCAAACTTAATTCCATTTTTTTAATTTTCTTTTATAAACTATACAAGTGCTAAAACAAGAAACAAAAAGATTCGATTGCAAGATCTAAAGATATACCTTCACTTACCTAGCCTCCCCGGCAACAGCGCCAGAAAAGAGCTTGATGTCTACTACACAACCTTCTTCTTGTAGACGTTATCGGGCCTGCAAGTGCACAGGTTTGTAGGACAGTAGCAAATTTCCCTCAAGTGGATGACCTAAGGTTTATCACTCCGTAGGAGGCGTAGGATGAAGATGGTCTCTCACAAACAACCCTGCAACCAAATAACAAAAAGTCTCTTGTGTCCCCAACACACCCAATACAATGGTAAATTGTATAGGTGCACTAGTTCGGCGAAGAGATGAAGATACAAGTGCAAAATAGATAGTAGATATAGGTTTTTGTAATCTGAAATAATAAAAACAGCAAGGTAGCGAGAGGTAAAAGTGAGCGGAAACGGTATTGCAATGATAGGAAACAAGGCCTAGGGTTCATACTTTCACTAGTGCAAGTTTTCTCAACAATAATAGCATAGATAGAACATATGAAAATCCCTCAACATGCAACAAAGAGTCACTCCAAAGCCACTAATAGCGGAGAACAAACGTAGAGATTATGGTCGGGTACAAAACCACCACAAAGTTATTCTTTCGGATCGATCTATAAAAGAGTTGGTACTAGAATAACACCTTAAGACACAAATCAACCAAAACCCTAATGTCACCTAGATACTCCATTGTCACCTCAAGTATCTGTGGGCATGATTATACGATATGCATCACACAATCTCAG
Source organism: Triticum aestivum (assembly GCF_018294505.1). Classification (NCBI taxonomy): domain Eukaryota; kingdom Viridiplantae; phylum Streptophyta; class Magnoliopsida; order Poales; family Poaceae; genus Triticum; species Triticum aestivum. The sequence continues at coordinate 131,225,055 of NC_057801.1, forward strand.
ATTCATCCAACCAACATAAAAGTACTCCAAAGAGTGCCCCAAAGCTACTACCGGAGAGTCAAGAACGTGCGCCAACCCCTATGCATAGGTTTCCAATGTCACGAAACCCGCAAGTTGATCACCAAAACATACATCAAGTGGCACATGATATCCCGTTGTCACCACAGATAATCACGGCAAGACATACATCAAGTGTTCTCATAAAAGACTCAATTCGATAAAATAACTTCAAAGGGGAAACTCAATTCATCACAAGAGAGTAGAGGGGGAGAAACATCATAAGATCCAACTACAATAGAAAGCTTGGGATACATCAAGATCGTGCCATAGAGGGAACACGAGAGAGAACACGAGAGAGAGAGAGAGAGAGATCAAACATATAGCTACTGGTACATACCCTCAGCCGCGAGGGTGAACTACTCCCTCCTCGTCATGGATAGCGCCGGGATGATGAAGATGGCCTCCGGTGATGGGATCCCCCTCCGGCAGGGTGCCGGAACAGGGTCCCGATTGGTTTTTGGTGGCTACAGAGGCTTGCGGCGGCGGAACTCCCGATCTATCTTCTGTTCTGGAAGTTTTAGGGTACGTAGGTATATATGGGTGCAGGGGGTACGTCGGTGGACCTCCGGGTTGCTCACGAGGTAGGGGGGCGCGCCCAGGGGGGCACCCTCCACCCTCGTGGGCAGCCCGAGACTCCCCTGGCGTGCACTCCAAGCCCATCTGGTTGGTTTCCTTCCAAAATTAACTTCTCTAGTTGATTTCGTTCCGTTTTGACTCCGTCTAATATTCCTTTTCCTCGAAACATTGAAATAGGCATAAAACAACAAATCTGGGCTGGGCCTCCGGTTAATAGGTTAGTCCCAAAAATAATATAAAAGTGGATAATAAAGCCCAATATTGCCTAAAACAGTAGATAAAGTAGCATGAAGCAATAAAAAAGATATGTTGGAGACGTATCAGTAATTTCAAATATTTTCCTGCGATCACGCAAGATCTATCTAGGTGATGCATAGGAACGAGAGGGGAGAGTGTGTACACGTACCCTCATAGACCGAAAGCGGAAGCGTTTCAATAACGCGGTTGATGTAGTCGAACTTCTTTGCGATCCATCCGATCAAGTACGGAACGTACGACACCTCCGCGTTCAGCACACGTTCAGCTCGATGACGTCCCTCGTGCTCTTGATCTAGTTGAGGACGAGGGTGAGTTCCGTCAGCACGACGGCGTGGCGATGGTGATGATGATGTTACCGGCGCAGGCCTTCGCCTAAGCACTACAATGGTATGATCGAGGTGTGTAACTGTGGAGGGGGGCACCGCACACGGTTAAGAGAAACTTGTGTGTTTTAGGGTGCCCCCTAGCCCCGTATATAAAGGTGCAAGGGGGGAGGCCGTCCGGCCCTAGGGCGCGCCCAAGAGAGGAGTCTACTAGTCCTAGTAGAATTCCACCACAAGGGAGAAGGGGGAAGGAAAGGAGAGGGAGAGGGAGTAGGAAAGGGGGGGGGCGCCGCCCCCTTCCTTTGTCCTATTCGGACTCAAGGGGGGGGGAAGCCCTCCTGTGGCCCTCCTCTCTCTCCACTAAGGCCCATGGTGGCCCATTAGTTCCCCGGGGGGTTCCGGTAACCCCTCTGGCACTCCGGTTTTACCAAAAACTCTTCCGGTGTCCGAATAACATGGTCCAATATATCAATCTTTATGTCTTGACCATTTCGAGACTCCTTGTCATGTCCGTGATCTCATCCGGGGCTCCGAACAAAATTCGGTCATCAAAAACACATAACTCATAATACATATCGTCATCGAATGTTAAGCGTGCAGACCCTACGGGTTCGAGAACTATGTAGACATGACCGAGACTCATCTCTGGTCAATAACCAATAGCGTAACCTGGATGCTCATATTGGCTCCCACATATTCTACGAAGATCTTTATCGGTCAAACCGCATAACAACATACATTGTTCCCTTTGTCATTGGTATGTTACTTGCCCGAGATTCGATCGTCGGTATCATCATACCTAGTTCAATCTCGTTACCTGCAAGTCTCTTTACTCGTTCCGTAATACTTCATTCCTCAACTAACTCATTAGTCACATTGCTTGCAAGGCTTATAGTGATGAGCATTACCGAGAGAGCCCGAAGATACCTCTCCGAAACACGGAGTGACAAATCCTAATCTCGATCTATGGCAACCCAACAAACACCTTCGGAGACACCTGTGGAGACACCTTTATAATCACCCTTTTAGGTTGTGACGTTTGGTAGCACACAAAGTGTTCCTCCGGTATTCGGGAGTTGCATAATCTCATGGTGTGAGGAACATGTATAAGTCATGAAGAAAGCACTAGCAATGAAACTGTAACGGTCATAATGCTAAGCTAACGGATGGGTCATGTCCTGTTGGGGAACGTAGTAATTTCAAAAAAAATCCTACGCACACGCAAGATCATGGTGATGCATAGCAACAAGAGGGAAGAGTGTTGTCCATGTACCCACGTAGACCGAAAGCAGAAGCGTTAGCACAACGCGGTTGATGTAGTCGTATGTCTTCACGATCCGACCGATCAAGTACTGAACGTACGACACCTCCGAGTTCAGCACACGTTCAACTCGATGACGTCCCACAAACTCTGATCCAGCAGAGCTTTGCGGGAGAGTTCCATCAGCACGACGGCATGATGACGGTGTCGATGATGCTACCGATGCAGGGCTTCGCCTAAGCACCGCTACGATATTACCGAGGTGGAATATGGTGGAGGGGGGCACCGCACACGGCTAAGAGATCAATGATCAATTGGTGTGTCTAGAGGTGCCCCCTGCCCCCGTATATAAAGGAGGGAGGGAAAGGCCAACCTTAGAAGGGGCGCGCCAAGTGTGGGGAGTCCTACTAGGACTCCCAAGTCCTAGTAGGATTCCCCTTTCCTTTCCGGAGTAGGAGAGAAGGAAAGAGGGGGAGAGGGAGAAGGAAAAGGGGGCTGCACCCCTTGTCCAATTCGGACCAGAGGGGGGGCGCGCGCCTCCTTCCTTTTGGCCTCTCTCCTAATAAGGCCCATATACTCCCCGGCGAATTCCCGTAACTCTCCGGTACTCCGAAAAATACCCGAATTACTCGGAACCTTTCCGAAGTCCAAATATAGTCGTCCAATATATCGATCTTTACGTCTTGACCATTTCGAGACTCCTCGTCATGTCCCCGATCTCATCCGGGACTCCGAACTACCTTCGATACATCAAAACACATAAACTCATAACTTTAAGCATGCGGACCCTACGGGTTCGAGAACTATGTAGACATGACCGAGACACGTCTCCGGTCAATAACCAATAGCGGAACCTGGATGCTCATATTGGCTCCCACATATTCTATGAAGATCTTTATCGGTCAAACCGCATAACAACATATGTTGTTCCCTTTGTCATCGGTATGTTACTTGCCCGAGATTCGATCATCGGTATCATACCTAGTTCAATCTTGTTACCGACCAGTCTCTTTACTCGTTATGTAATGCATCATCCCGCAACTAACTCGTTAGTCACATTACTTGCAAGGCTTACAGTGATGTGCATTACCGAGAGGGCTCAGAGATACCTCTCCGACAGTCGGAGTGACAAATCCTAATCTCGAAATACGCCAACTCAACATGTACCTTCGGAGACACCTGTAGAGCTCCTTTATAATCACCCAGTTACTTTGTGACATTTGGTAGCACACAAAGTGTTCTTCTGGTAAACGGGAGTTGCATAATCTCATAGTCATAGGAACATGTATAAGTCATGAAGAAAGCAATAACAACAAACTAAACGATCAAGTGCTAAGCTAACGAAATGTTTCAAGTCAATCACATCATTCTCTAATGATGTGATCCCGTTAATATAATGACAACTCATGTCTATGGCTAGGAAACTTAACCATCTTTGATTCAACGAGCTAGTCAAGTAGAGGCATACTAGTGACACTGTGTTTGTCTATGTATTCACACATGTATTATGTTTCTGGTTAATACAATTCTAGCATGAATAATAAACATTTATCATGAAATAAGGAAATAAACAATAACTTTATTATTGCCTCTAGGGCATATTTCCTTCAGTCTCCCACTTGCACTAGAGTCAATAATCTAGTTCACATCGCCATGTGATTTAACACCAATATTCACATCTGTATGTGATTAACACCCATAGTCCACATCGTCATGTGACCAACACCCGAAGGGTTTACTAGAGTCAATAATCTAGTTCACATTGCTATGTGATTAACACCCAAAGAGTACTAAGGTATGATCATGTTTTGCTCATGAGAGAAGTTTAGTCAACAGGTCTGTCACATTCAGAGCCGTATGTATTTTGCAAATATTTTATGTCTACAATGCTCTGCATGGAGCTACTCTAGCTAATTGCTCCCACTTTCAATATGTATCCAGATTGAGACTCAGAGTCACCTGGATCGGTGTAAAACCTTGCATCGATGTAACTCTTTACGATGAACTCTTTTATCACCTCCATAATTGAGAAACATTTCCTTAGTCCTTACGAAGGATATTCTTGACCGCTATCCAGTGATCTACTCCTAGATCAAAACTATACTCCCTTGCCAAATACAGAGCAAGGTATACAATAGGTCTGGTACACAACATGGCATACTATATAGAACCTATGACTGAGGCATAGGGAATGACTTTTAGTTCTCTTTCTATTTTCTGCCATGGTCGGGTTTTGAGTCTTACTCAACTTCACACCTTGCAACACATGCAAGAACTCCTTCTTTGACTGTTCCATTTTGAACTACTTCAAAATCTTATCAAGGTATGTACTCATTGAAAAATCTTATCAAGCGTCTTGATCTATCTCTATAGATCTTGATGCTCAATGTGTAAGCAGCTTCACCGAGGTCTTTCTTTGAAAAATCTCTTATTCAAGTATTCTTTTATGCTATCCAGAATTTCTATATCATTTCCAATCAACAATATGTCATCTACATATAGTTTTAGAAATGCTATAGAGCTCCCACTCACTTTCTTGTAAATATAGGTCTTCTCCAAAAATCTGTATAAAACCATATGCTTTGATTAACTCATTAAAGCGTATATTCCAACTCCAAGATGCTTGGACCAGTCCATAGATGGATCGCTGGAGCTTGCACATTTTGTTAGCACCTTTAGGATTGACAAAACCTTCTGGTTGTATCATATACAAGTCTTATTTAATAAATCCATTAAGGAATGCAGTTTTGACATCCACTTGCCAGATTTCATAAATTGTGGCAATTGCTAACATGATTCAGACAGACTTAAGCATCAATACGAGTGAGAAAATCTCATCGTATTCAACACCTTGAACTTGTCAAAAAACTTTTGCGACAAGTCAAGCTTTGTAGATAGTAACACTACTATCAGCGTCTGTCTTCCTCTTGAAGATCCATTTATTTTCTATGGCTTGCCAATCATTAGGCAAGTCCACCAAAGTCCACACTTTGTTCTCATACATGGATCCAATCTTAGATTTCATGGCCTTCAAGCCATTTCACGGAATCTGGGCTCATCATCGTTTCATCATAGTTCGTAGGTTCATCATGGTCTAGTAACATGACTTCCAGAACAGGATTACCGTACCACTCTGGTGCGGACTGTACTTTGGAAGACCTACGAGGTTCTGTAGTAACTTAATCTGAAGTTTCATGATCATCATGATTAGCTTCCTCACTAATTGGTGTAGGCGTCACATGAACCGGTTTATGTGATGAATTACTTTCCAATAAGGGAGCAGGTACAGTTACCTCACCTAGTTCAATCTCGTTACCGGCAAGTCTCTTTACTCGTTATGTAATGCATCATCCCGCAACTAAATCATTAGTCACATTGCTTGCAAGGCTTATAGTGATGTGCATTACCGAGAGGGCCCAGAGATACCTCTCCGACAATCGGAGTGACAAATCCTAATCTCGAAATACGCCAACTCAACATGTACCTTCGGAGACACCTGTAGAGCTCCTTTATAATCACCCAGTTACGTTGTGACGTTTGGTAGCACACAAAGTGTTCTTATGGTAAACGGGAGTTGCATAATCTCATAGTCATAGGAACATGTATAAGTCATGAAGAAAGCAATAGCAACATACTAAACGATCAAGTGCTAAGCTAACTGAATGGGTCAAGTCAATCACATCATTCTCTAATGATGTGATCCCATTAATCAAATGACAAATCATGTCTATGCCTAGGAAACTTAACCATCTTTGATTCAACGAGCTAGTCAAGTAGAGGCATACTAGTGACACTGTGTTTGTCTATGTATTCACACATGTATTATGTTTCCGGTTAATACAATTCTATCATGAATAATAAACATTTATCATGAAATAAGGAAATAAATAATAACTTTATTATTGCCTCTAGGGCATATTTCCTTCATGTCCATCACATCTGTGGCACCCCGGCTCAAAGAAAACTGGAACGCCCCATATTCCAGCCTAGAGATCAAGGAGAAGTCATCTGGAACATGGCACTGCTTTGCATAGAACAAACCAGCCTTCTATTATTACACGAATATGAATACAAGGTCTCTGATATTACAACGAATAACATCGGTACGATGACACTACGCCATCCTCAGTTGCTCTATGCAAGCAACAGAACAACTCGAAGCAGCGGAATAACTCTAGAAGCGGAACAACAGCGACGGTGGTGAACTCCATTCCGCAGGGACTCTGACTGGAACGTTTATCCTAGCTCGCACGAACGGAAACCATTACAAGCAAGCAATCAAATCCGGCATGACCTGCAAGCTGGCATGACACGCCAGGTCAGTACATTGAATGTACTTGCAAGCTCACAATAACCAGAAGCATTCAAGACAAACAACAACATGGCAATTACAGGTTAAACAGGAATTTAACATGATATCATCAGAATAACATGGCATGACCATCATAAACATGATACAACTATCACAACATGAACATGGCATGAACATATTAATCCGACAATACTATCATGCAACATGATGACACTATATGCACCATTTATTCTGCTTGGTTACCTTGTAACCAGCACATGCATCACTTACCAACCTCGGACATCACACGATCATCTCAGGATCAAATCAAGCTTGGTATAAACAATACCGTAGTAATCAATAAATGACCATAAGGAGCTTGACCTTTACCCACGATTCTCGTACCACATCACAAATATACAACAACTCGGTATCCTCGATACCACCGTGATCCTTACGGCGATCACAACCCGACCAACACTTGGTCCCAAACCGTGATCCTTACGGCGATCACAACCTGACCAACACTTGACCCATGATCCTTATGGCGATCACAACCAACTTATCTCATTGTTATTAAGCACATTATTCTTATTACTGTTGACTCATGGTGTGACCTTCTCTCGACCTGGGTCCTTATCCGCGGGCGCGACTATCGATAGATTTAATATACACTCTGCAAGGGTTAGTACACTGTACCCACACTACGGAACCCATGGCCTTGCACTCCCATTCGGGTGGACCAACAGTGTTCCGATAAAACTGTCCTACTGCCATGACACTCTCCCGGCCACTCCGACTGACTCCTCACTGAGCTAAGTCATGGGTGGCCCCGTGCCTACCTCCAGACACAACGACCACCGTCGTGGCCCAAAACATAAACGATCCCACACGGGGATCCGCCGGCTATAACAACTACGGGCACACAAGGTTATGCTTGCCTACCGGGCCAGGGTACAACACGCCCATAACCTTCCCTCGTTGGAGGCACCGGCGAGAGGCACGACAATAGACCCAGTTAGGACCGTCCCATACCGGCAAGCGTGGTTGCACTGGTCAGCATCGATTCAGCGGCACCATGACTTAGCCAACAATTGTTCAAGTTCAGTTTAATCCGGTTAACTTGAATGCAAATATGCTGAGCCATGATAAAATGCATGAACATGATATCAACATCATCATGAGAGTATCACATAACTTTCCACCATATCAACAATAAATCATATCCACTGAACATCGCATACCAACTAGCATGACCATCTCCAACATCAACATGTACTACTAACAAGCAAAAACATATGAAAGGTAATACTAGCAGGTATAACATGATCACAGAGTATAAGACAACATAACACAAAAGTGAACATGGAAATCTGAACATCACCAGAATAACGATAACCATCTTTTCAACAAGCAAACATTTATTAAAGATTCAAGTTGAAAACCATTGCTACTGCATGACTATCATGTAAGTGGGTATTGTGGCTTGCCTGGGGATGAAGAAAACACCGGGGAGAAGTGCGGTGAAGCCGCGGAAAGAATCATCGGAAAACGTTCTCTCTCAGAGGGGGCTGAATAAGGGCAAGGGCATAAAGGTCATTTTCACAGTGTCAAACCATAGTGAAATCATGACCAACGGAAAGGGCTCAACGAGACGAAGAAGTGAGCGTTGGTTTCACCTTATTTGGAGTTACGGATAAGAAGATATAAGGGTTTTACTACTAGAGACCTATCTATAAAAATTTATTTTACAGACTGGGCCAAAACAGAAAAAGTGAAAGCGCATTTGACGAAATACGTCTCCACTTACGCTGACGTGGCTTGGACCGGTCAAAAGGGCAGAGGCGGGGCCGGCTTGTGTGGCTGACGGGTGGGGTCACGGGGCCCGCCTGCTTGGTCAACTCCCTCCTCTCTCTCTCTCTCCTCGCTCCTTCTTCCTCCTCCCGACGCGAAGAACAGAGGGGCGAGGAAGTGGTGCTGCCGGCGCTGGGCACGGCGGCTCCGGCCATCTCCGACTAGGGGAAGGACACCGGAGGCTTCAGGGCGGAGGCCCGCACCCATCCAGGGGCGAAACGGTCGCCGGGGAGTGGTGGAGCGGAGGGGAGGCCGCGACGACGGGGATTACAGAGGCGGCGGCTGGTCGAGGGACACGACCCTGGAGGGGCTCCGGCGAGGGTATGAGAGGGCAGGGAGGTTCGCCGGAGTGGTGGGGAGCTACTGGTGGTGGAGAAGGGGAGGGGGAAGCTCGGCTTCGGGCTAATTTAGCCGAGCCGAGGCAGCGGCCATGGCAATGGTTAGCGGCGAGGAGGCACTCCGGGGCTCGGGCAACTGGCTAGGCATGACCAGAGGAGGGTGGGAAGGTCTATGGAGAGCTCAGAGGGCTTGGGGGAGGCCATTTATAGGCGGGTCGGAGGAGATGGGCTCGGGTGCCGCCGTGCACGTCCGGCCGAGGCTCTGGCGATGGCCAGCGAGCACGGGGGGAACGGGGAAGGCGACGAAGGGGGGTGCGCACAAACTACAGAGGTCACGGAGACGAGCAGCGCCCGAGGACACGAGGAGGAAGAAGCCGAGCGCCATTAAGGCTCGGTCGGCCACAGTGCGCCCGTGGGCATGCGGCGACGACAGCTGACGGAGGGGCTGACGGAGGGGGAGAAGGCTCCAGGAGGACGGCGACGATGCGGTAAAACGGTGAGACATTCTCAAGAGCGCGAAGACGCCGAGAGGGAGAGGGGCTCGAGCACAAACGAAGTTCTGGCCGCGCACACTGCATGCCAAAACGGTGGTCACCACGCGAGCTGGTTCTCACAGTGGCACACAGCCTTCCAAACGATGTCCAGTAGATGGACCTTGGTGCCCTTAGTCCAACTAAAGAAATAAATAGGTCCAGGGGCAAAGAAGAGATTTGCACTTAGCTCCAAAAGTAAATCAGTAAGAAGGTGTTTGTAACTTTCTGTGGTTAAACCAGCTAGGGAAATCGGTAACTAGCTTGTCTGGGAGGTTTAGCTATCGAAGGACATTCATCCTGGAGGTTTTTAGGGTAAAAGGATCAAGTTTTACTGAAGTTGCTTCACAACTGCATACTTGGTCCAGAAATGAAGATCATGATGGTGCACTCACATGGAGTGTCCACTTGAGCTAAAGTTGGGCAAAGCTTGATCATTTGGTCATATGAAGATTCTGTAAAATTCTCATGCCAAATGGCCAAGACAAAATGGCACTTGCTTCACAAACACCTCTGCTGACCAGAAACTTGAAATAATTATGGTGATCAAATGGATCAATGAAATGATGCCAAATTGGGTATATAGATGTTTCATGGGTATAAGAATGATCTGGTAATTTATCAGGATTTTTGAAGCAATATAAAATATACTTGCTTCACAACCTAAAAATATTGCCAGAAACAAAGATTTGCTCCTGTGCTCACATAAATGATTTTATGGGGCTGAAAATGGGTGGAAGGGGTTAATATGAGCAAATTAAGGAGTGTGAAAAATTTCAACTCATTTGGGTACTCCTAGCTAGTACTTCCTTCACAAAGCCTTCTGTCTGACAGAAACTTTGAAAATTCACTGAGGAATATTGGCTAGGCAAATAAACTTGAACTTGTGCATGGGGCAATTATTTGGACATATAAACATTTGCAAAAAGGTTGGGAGTCAATAGGAGAAATATAAATGACACTTTTGTGAGTATCGGATCCGTACCAAATATTTGATTGTCTCCTATCGCGGCCAGCATAAAGGGTTTGGCCTGTATGATAATATCTGCAGACTTGGCTGACGGTGGTTCTGACGAATTTTTTTGTTCATGATAGGCTATCCATGATGATTCATATAAGTGAGGACTCAGGCTTTGATATTGTTATTCCTCTTACTGATTACTCATGCTGTAGGCATATCCATGTGGATCAATACTGACTTAGACTGTCCGGGGGATCTGCACCATGGGGGTCATGTACAATTTTCATACCTGCATCACTGGTCTTGCTCCTTCATTATTGTTTTCTTGGTCTGGATCCTTGGCTGAAAAAGCTGGCCATATTGTTTCTTTGTATGACCATAGGTACTGTCGGTGCAATTTTTCGGCAATTGTAGCTTATCCTCATTTTTCTTGACAGGGTAACCTATTAAATGACAGGTTCAACACCTCTCAAATTCCGATCGTTCGGAAATGATCATCCGAAACCTTTGCAAGAAATCGGCAAATAAGTCAGTAGCCACCAGAACGGGCTTTACAACTCAGATCTGGGACATTACTGAAATAACTCAACCACGGCTCAGGACGAAAAAGCAGCTCAGAGCATGAGACCGGGTCGATAAGAAGAAGGTGGCAGCTCCCTAAAATAGCCAAAAAGCAGCTATAGGGCTACTGTCACAAAAAGAAACTCAACAGCTGTACGAGACGGCCAAAAAGCAGCTCAGACTCGTGACAGTCGTTGAAGAGAGAAACAAAAATAGGCATCCACCCCGGATAGCTAGAAACAGCTCAGATCATAGGCGTGGTGCCGTCATTGGAGAAAAAGGGGACAAGGGCTCATCAGGATCATTTTCTAGGTTCACGGGTACTTGTATTGAGCTCATTGATGTCGTCAATCCTCATAATCCTTTGTCACACTATGGTGTATACTGGCCTTTATTCTCGTAATCATGCTCACGTGATTGTCAGATCCTCATCCGAGTGACTTGTAAGATCTTGATGGTAGGTCATTGCATATATATGAAGACCTGGTTCCGAGACAGACGTGTATTCTAACTGATTCTTGATTCTGACCAAAATGTTGCGGATCCGATTCTTGGGATTCACTGCCATATGTTGTCAATTCACAGCGTACTACATTGTGCCAATGTCTTACTGAGGAATATTTGCTGGCTTGTGCTCAAAACTTTCATCGGACAGCTTGCTGAAGAAGACTGAATATCGTGCTTCAGAAGCTTACCCCCTTAAAGACTTTGCTGGGGAATGACTCAGTACCTTATGCTGGAAGCTTTTGCGCTTGCGTATTGAAGAAGGCAGAGTACCTTGTAAGGGGAATCATCCATGTATCATACTGAGGAAGATAGATGAATCTTGCCTTGGAAGCTTCTCTGGTATCTTGCGAGGGAAAAATGGGTTGCTTCCACCAGAAGCTTCTTATTGTGAAATGCGGACCGATTTCCACATATATAACCATCGGAATATTTCTGATGTTGATTTCTTGTATGAAACAGGGTTTTACTGGACTATTTTCCTTTCTGAGTATATGCCATATTTTTGCTTGCTTCCAGGTACATCGAGTTCCAAAATCATCCTCAACGAAAAATTAAACTTGTATCTGAGCCATACCTTTGATACTCTTCTGCCAACCTTGCACATAATTTATCTTCTTGCTGATTTAATCATTTTGTTGTGATGAGTGCACGCTAATGCAAACTTGATACTAACGGTCCATCCAGGATTTCTTTTGCATCCAGACAAGATATTTCCAATTTCACTTCAGTCAGCTGATAATTCCATTCTGTTTAGCTGAATTTCCAAATATATGCATTTCTTGCTGACTCTTCGGGTCCAGTGTCGGTTGACGAGCAACTTTAATAGGGAAAAAATTTGTAACACTGAAGGCCCAAAGAAAAGAACAACAGAAACGACTAAAACAAAAGCACACAAGCATTCTACTAAGATAATTAATCAAGCAATCATCACATATTACTGCTACTCATACAATAATATGCATGCACACCTGAGCACACAAATCTCGCGGAAACTCCGGTACTACGATCTAACATGCTGTGATGATGTGCACGAGGACGAATAAATGTGTGGAAGAATTGGTGTAAACAGTGCTCCACCAAGTGTTAGCTTAGCCAAGGTGCAACCTGAACTAGCTTGGAGGCGAGGACGTACTCGGTAATCATGTAGTGGGACGCGAAGGTCGCAACCACAACATTATCAAGCGGACGGAAAAAGATCCGTACCCGTCCAAGAAATAGGATTGCGGGGAAAAACTGAGGCTGCTGACATTGCCCTTTCTTGATAACTAAGATCATTAAGGATTGCCAACACGACAAAAGAAAAGAATGATTCGGGATAGACGCATGTCCATCGTCGAAATGATAGACGGGACTAAAAGAAAGATATCGGCGTGATACCTGAGCACCATTTTTGCAAACAGTGTCGGGATCACTTGGCATCACTCTGCTGGGACAGAAAGGACGCCAAACACTGAAAGAAAAAGGAACTGGGAAATGCAAAGGTTGAGATGTAGTGGATCCGAACCGATGCCAGCTACACTCACCAGATAAACCGTTAGCGACTAAATAATAATCTATATGCATGCTATGCGGCAAACAAATGCAGCAATCAAGTGCAATAAACCAACTGGGGTCTATACTACCGCTTTCTAATGTTCGGATGGTCTAGGGCATCCTACAGCTAGACTTGCTCTGATACCAAGCGCCGTGGCACCCCGGCTCAGAGAAAACCGGAACGCCCCGTATTCTAGCCTAGAGATCGAGGAGAAGTCTTCTGGAATATGGCACTGCTTAGCATAGAACAAATCAACCTTCTATTATTACACGAATATGAATACAAGGTCTCCGATATTACAATGAATAACATCGGTACGGCGACACTACGCCATCCTCAGTTGCTCTATGCAAGCAACAGAACAACTCGAAGCAGCGGAATAACTCTAGCAGCGGAACAACGGCGACGGTGGTGAACTCCACTCCGCAGGGACTCTGACTTTAATGTTTATCCTAGCTCGCACGAACGGAAACCATGACAAGCAAGCAATCAAATCTGGCATGACCTGCAAGCTGGCATCAAATCAAGCTTGGTATAAACAATACCGTAGTAATCAATAAATGACCATATGGAGCTTGACCTTTACCCACGATTCTCGTACCACATCACGAATATACAACAACTCGGTATCCTCGATACCACCGTGATCCTTACGGCGATCAGAACCCGACCAACACTTGGTCCCAAACCGTGATCCTTACGGCAATCACAACCTGACCAACACTTGGCCCGTGATCCTTATGGCGATCGCAACCAACTTATCTCATTGTTATTAAGCACATTATTCTTATTACTGTTGACTCATGGTGTGACCTTCTCTCGACCTGGGTCCTTATCCGCGGGCGCGACTATCGATAGATTTAATATACACTCTGCAGGGGTTAGTACACTGTACCCACACTACGGAACCCATGGCCTCGCACTCCCATTCGGGTGGACCAACAGTGTTCCGACAAAACTGTCCTACTACCATGACACTCTCCCGGCCACTCCGACTCACTCCTCACTGAGCTAAGTCATGGGTGCCCCGTGCCTACCTCCAGACACAACGACCACCATCGTGGCCCAAAACATAAACGATCCCACACGGGGATCCGCTGGCTATAACAACTACGGGCACACAAGGTTATGCTTGCCTACCGGGCCAGGGTACAGCACGCCCATAACCTTCCCTCGTTGGAGGCACCGGCGAGAGGCACGACAATAGACCCAGTTAGGACTGTCCCATACCGGTAAGCATGGTTGCACTCGTCAGCATTGATTCAGCGACACCATGACTCAACACAAAAGTGAACATGCAAATCTGAACATCACAGGAACAATGATAACCATCTTTTCAACAAGCAAACATTTATTACAGATCCAAGTTGAAAACCATGGCTACTGCATGACTATCATGCAAGTGGGTATTGTGGCTTGCCTGGGGATGAAGAAAACACCGGGGAGAAGTGCGGTGAAGCCGAGGAAAGAATCACCGGAAAACGTTCTCTCTCGGAGGGGGCTGAATAAGGGCAAGGGCATAAAGGTCATTTTCATAGTGTCAAACCATAGTGAAAGCATGACCAACAGAAAGGGCTCAACGAGACAAAGAAGTGAGCATTGGTTTCACCTTATTTGGAGTTATGGATAAAAAGATATAAGGGTTTTACTGCCAGGGACCTATCTGTAAAAATTTATTTTATAGACTGGGCCAAAACAGAAAAAGTGAAAGCGCATTTGACGAAATATGTCTCCACTTACGCTGATGTGGCATGGACCGGTCAAAAGGGCAGGGGTGGGGCCGGCTTGTGTGGCTGACGGGTGGGGTCGCGGGCCCGCCTGCTTGGTCAACTCCCTCCTCTTTCTCTCTCCTCGCTCCTTCTTCCTCCTCCCGACGCGAAGAACAGAGGGGCGAGGCAGTGGTGCTGCCGACGCTGGGCACGGCGGTTCTGGCCATCTCCGACCAGGGGAAGGACACCGACGGCTTCAGGGTGGAGGCCCGCACCCATCCAGGGGCGAAACGGTCGCCGGGGAGTGGTGGAGCGAAGGGGAGGCCGCGGCGACGGGGATTACAGAGGCGGCGGCCGGTCGAGGGACACGGCCCTGGAGGGGCTCCGACGAGGGGATGAGAGGGCAGGGAGGTTCACCGGAGTGGTGGGGAGCTACTGGTGGTGGAGAAGGGGAGGGGAAAGCTCGGCTTTGGGCTAATTTAGCCGAGCCGAGGCGGTGGCCATGGCGATGGTTAGCGGCAAGGAGGCACTCCGGGGCTCGGGCAACTGGCTAGGCATGACCAGAGGAGGGTGGGGAGGTCGATGGAGAGCTCAGAGGGCTCGGGGGAGGCCATTTATAGGCGGGTCGGAGGAGACGGGTTCGAGTGCCGCCGTGCACGTACGGCCGAGGCTCTGGCGACGGCCAGCGAGCACGGGGGGCACGAGGAAGGCGACGAAGGGAGGTGTGGACGAACTGCAGAGGTCACGGAGATGAGCAGCGCTCGAGGACACGAGGAGGAAGAAGCCGAGCGCCATTAAGGCTCGGTCGGCCACAATGCGCCCGTGGGCACACGGCGACGACAACTGACGGAGGGGCTGACGGAGGGGGAGAAGGCTCTAGGAGGACGACGACGATGCGGTAAAATGGTGAGACATGCTCAAGAGCGCGAAGACGCCGAGAGGGAGAGGGGTCCGAGCACAAACGACGTTCTGGCTGCGCACACTGCATGCCAAAACAATGGTCACCGCGTGCACTGGTGCTCACAGTGGCACACGGCCGGCCAAACAATGTCCTGTGGATGGACCTTGGTGCCCTTAGTCCAACTAAGGAAATAAATCGATCCAGGGGCAAAGAAGAGATTTGTGCTTAGCTCCAAAAGTAAATCAGTAAGAAGGTGTTTGTAACTTGCTGTGGTTAAACCAGCTAGGGAAATCGGTAACTAGCTTGTCTGGGAGGTTTAACAATCAAAGGACATTCATCCTGGAGGTTTTGAGGGTAAAAGGATCAAGTTTTACTGCAGTTGCTTCACAACTGCATACTTGGTCCAAAAATGAAGATCATGATGGTGCACTCACATGGAGTGTCCACTTGAGCTAAAATTGGGCAAAGCTTGATCATTTGGTCATATGAAGATGCTGTAAAAAGCTCATGCCAAATGGCCAAGCCAAAATGGCACTTGCTTCACAAACACCTCTGCTGACCAGAAACTTGAAATAATTATGGTGATCAAATGGATCAATGAAATGATGCCAAACTGGGTGGAGAGATGTTTCATGGGTATAAGAATGATCTGGTAATTTATCAGGATTTTTGAAGCAATATAAAATAGGGACAATTGCATTTTTACCCCTAGTTGGTTCCTACCCACGGGTTTTGCCCTTACTTTTCGGGCTTGCTCAGTTTTGCCCTTACCTTTTCCGTCGAGATCCCTCGAATGCCCTTTGACCGTTTGAACAAAACTTTGAAAATTCATAACTAATTCATATGAACTCAGAAAAATGCAAATAAGATATCAAAGTGTTCAGATAAACATTAACTTTATGTGCATATCATTTGCATTCAGGACAAAGCATTGTTTAAACTACATGAGGTAATTAATGTTATTAACATTATTAAAAATAAAAAGGTATAAACAATATTTTTTTCATGAATAAAAATTACGTGCAAATGTAGGTGATGTTTTCTGAACATCCTGATATCTTATTTGCATTTTTCTGAGTTCGTATCAACTTGTTATGAAGTTTCCAAGTATTGGTCAAAGTCGTTAGAACATTCATAACAAGATGATACAAACTCAGAAAAATGCAAATAAGATATATGGATGTTCAGAAAACATCACCTACATTTGCATGTAATTTTTATTCATGAAAAAAATATTGTTTATACCTTTTTATTTTTAATAATGTTAATAACATTAATTACGTCAGGTAGTTTAAAGGGTGCTTTTGTCCTGAATGCAAATGATGCGCACATAAAGGTAATGTTTATCTGAACATTTTGATATCTTATTTGCTTTTTTCTGAGTTCATATGAATTAGTTAAGAATTTTCAAAGTTGTGGTCAAACGGTCAAAGGGCATTCGAGGGACCACGACGAAAAAAGTAAGGGCAAAACTGAGCAAGCTCGAAAAGTAAGGGCAAAACCCGTGGGTAGGAACCAACTAGGGGTAAAAATGCAATTGTCCCTATAAAATATACTTGCTTCACAAGCTGAAAATATTGCCAGAAACAAAGATTTGCTCCTGTGCTCACATAGATGATTGTATGGGGCTGCAAATGGGTGTAAGGGGTTAATATTATCACATTAAGGAGTGTGCAAAAGTTGAACTCATTTGGGTACTCCTAGCTAGTACTTCCTTCACAAAGCCTTCTGTCTGACAGAAACTTTGAAAATTCACTGAGGAAGATTGGCTAGGCAAATAAACTTGAACTTGTGCATGGGGCAATTATTTGGACATATAAACATGCCCAAAAATGTTGGGAGTCAATAGGAGAAATATAAATGACACTTTCTTCACAAAGTGCCATTCAGGGCAGAATAGAAAAAGGAATATTGGGGAATTATTTTTGAACATTGCAATGAGAATTTTTTCCATATTTGATCAAGATATGACCCAAACAATTTATGATAATTATTTGGGAATTTTTGGAGTGAGGGAAATATAGGTTGCTTCACAACCTAGGGCAATTTGAGTTATTCCTTTAATAGAAAAGGAATATTCCCAATAAAAGAATATTGGGATTTGGTCCAAGGTGGAAATGGAAAGGTCTAGGGAAGGGTTTGGGAATGGCAAGCCACTCTGGAAGCAAAGAAGAGGGCATCTTCTTCAGTTTCCAGACCACAAAGCCACGGAAAAAGAAAACTCAGGCAAAAACCTCGGAAAAACAAAAGAAAAAGAAAGGGCCAAAAATCAGGCTGTCACAACATCATTCTCCTAATGATGTGATCCCGTTCATCAAATGACAACACATGTCTATGGTTAGGAAACATAACCATCTTTGATTAACGAGCTAGTCAAGTAGAGGCATACTAGGGACACTATGTTTTGTCTATGTATTCACACATGTACTAAGTTTTCGGTTAATACAATTCTAGCATGAATAATAAAAATTTATCATGAAATAAGGAAATAAATAATAATTTTATTATTTCCTCTAGGGCATATTTCCTTCAGTCTCCCACTTGCACTAGAGTCAATAATCTAGATTACAAAGTAATGATTCTAACACCCATGGAGTTTTGGTGCTGATCATGTTTTGCTCGTGGAAGAGGCTTAGTCAACGGGTCTGCAACATTCAGATCCGCATGTATCGTGCAAATCTCTATGTCCCACTTCGACACTTGATGACGGATGGAATTGAAGCGTCTCTTGGCGTGCTTGGTTCTCTTGTGAAATCTGGATTCCTTTGCCAAAGCAATTGCACCAGTATTGTCACAAACGATTTTTATTGGACCTGATGCACTAGGTATGACACCTAGATCGGATATGAACTCCTTCATCCAGACTCCTTCATTTGCTGCTTCCGAAGCAGCAATGTACTCCATTTCACACGTAGATCCCGTCATGACGAGCTGCTTGGAACTGCCCCAACTGACAGCTCCTCCATTCAATAAAAATACGTATCCGGCCGGTTTGCGACTTAGAGTCATCCGGATTAATGTCAAAGCTTACATCAACGTAACCATTTATGACGAGCTCTTTGTCACCTCCAGAAACGAGAAACATATCCTTAGTCCTTTTCAGGTATTTCAGGCTGTTCTTGACCGTTGTCTAGTGCTCCACTCTGGGATTATTTTGGTACCTCCCTTCTATGCTTATAGCAAGGCACACATCAGGTCTAGTACATAGCATTGCATACATGATAGAACCTATGGCTGAAGCATAGGGAACGACTTTGATTTTCTCTCTATCTTCTGCAGTGGTCAGGCATTGAGTCTGACTCAACTTCACACCTTGTAACACAGACAAGAACCCTTTCTTTGACTGATCCATTTTGAACTTCTTCAAAACTTTATCAAGGTATGTACTTTGTGAAAGTCCAATTAAGTGTCTTGATCTATCTCTATAGATCTTGATGCCCAATATGTAAGCAGCTTCTCTGAGGTCTTTCATTGAAAAACTTTTATTCAGGTATCCCTTTATGCTATCTAGAAATTCTATATCATTTCCAATCAACAATATGTCATCCACATATAATATTAGAAATGCTACAGAGCTCCCACTCACTTTCTTGTAAATACAGGCTTCTCCGAAAGTCTGCATAAAACCATATGATTTGATCACACTATCAAAGCGTTTATTCCAACTCCGAGAGGCTTGCACCCGTCCATAAATGGATCGCTGGAGCTTGCACACTTTGTTAGCACCCTTTGGATCGACAAAACCTTTTGGTTGCATCATATACAACTCTTCTTCCAGAAATCCATTCAGGAATGCCGTTTTGACATCCATCTGCCAAATTTCATAGTCATAAAACAATTTCTAACATGATTTGGACAGACTTAAGCATCGCTACGGGTGACGAAGTCTCATCATAGTCAACTCCTTGAAATTGTCGAAAACCTTTTGCAACAAGTCAAGCTCTATAGACAGTAACATTACCGTCAGCGTCTGTCTTCTTCTTGAAGATCCATTTATTTTCTATGGCTTGCCGATCATCAGGCAAATCCACCAAAGTCCACACTTTATTCTCATACATGGATCCCATCTCAGATTTCATGGCCTCAAGCCATTTCGCAGAATCTGGGCTCATCATCGCTTCCTCATAGTTCGTAGGTTCACCATGGTCTAGTAACATGACTTCCAGAACATGATTATGATAACCCACAAGTATAGGGGATCGCAACAGTTTTCGAGGGTAGAGTATTCAACCCAAGTTTATTGATTCGACACAAGGGGAGCCAAAGAATATTCTCAAGTATTAGCGGCTGAGTTGTCAATTCAACCACACCTGAAAGACTTAATATCTGCAGCAAAGTAGTATGGAAGTAACGGTAACGGTGGCAAAAGTAACAATAACAGTTTTGTAGTAACCGTAACAGTGGCAACAGAGAAGTAACTAAGCAAAGAACAATATGCAAAAAGCTCGTAGGAAATGGATCAATGATGGATAATTATGCCGGATGCGATTCCTCATGCAATAGTTATAACATAGGGTGACACAGAACTAGCTCCAGTTCATCAATGTAATGTAGGCATGTATTCCGAATATAGTCATACGTGCTTATGGAAAAGAACTAGCATGGCATCTTTTGTCATACACTCCCATGGCAGGGGGGTTCCTACCAAAAACTAAGATATATTAAGGCCTCCTTTTAATAGAGTACTAGACCAAATCATTAGCACTTAGTGAATACATGAACTCCTCAAACTACGGTCATCACCGGGAGTGGTCCCGATTATTGTCACTTCGGGGTTGCCGGATCATAACACATATTAGCTGACTATTAACTTGCAAGATAGGATCAAGAACTCACATATATTCATGAAAACATAATAGGTTCAGATCTGAAATCATGGCACTCGGGCCCTAGTGACAAGCATTAATCATGGCAAAGTCATAGCAACATCAATCTTAGAACATAATGGATACTAGGGATCAAACCCTAACAAAAATACTATTGGGGAACTTTTATTTTCAGGGTATTTTTTATTGCATGGATAATTCAGAAAACATACAGAAAATACTATTTTTGCTTTATTTAAACTAAATAACAGAAAGTAAAAGGAGGGTACAAAGAGTTGTGCTTTTTAGCTTCATCCCTCTCATGCTCATCAAAAGGAATCCACTAACAAGGTTGATCAAGTCTTGTTAACAAACTTCTTCTGAATAACAAGAAACCAGAGAATTTTCGAATGATACTAGGTTTCCTCAACGGGGGTATGCATGTCCCCAACAATTAGAATATCATATTTCTTTTTGACAGTAGGAAGAGGGAATTTAAAACCTCCAATAGAAATCGTTGTAACTTTTCCAATAGAATTGATACTATGAACTTGAGGTTGTTTCCTCGGAAAATTTACCCTATGCTCATTACCATTAACATGAAAAGTGACGTTGCCTTTGTTGCAATCAATAGCAGCCCCTGCAGTATTCAAAAAGGGTCTACCAAGGATGATCGACATACTGTCGTCCTTGGGAATATCAAGAATAACAAAGTCCGTTAAAATAGTAACATTTGCAACCACAATAGGCACATCCTCACAAATACCGACGGGTATAGCAGTTGATTTATCAGAAATTTGCAAAGAGATTTTAGTAGGTGTCAACTTATTCAACTCAAGCCTATGATATAAAGAGAGAGGCATAACACTGACACCGGCTCCAAGATCACATAAAGCAGTTTTAACATAGTTTCTTTTAATGGAGCATGGTATAGTTGGTACTCCTGGATCTCCAAGTTTCTTTGGTATTCCACCCTTAAAAGTATAATTAGCAAGCATGGTGGAAATTTCAGCTTCCGCTATCTTTCTTTTATTTGTAACAATATCTTTCATGTACTTAGCATAAGGATTCATTTTAAGCATGTGAGTCAAACGCATACGCAAAAGATAGGTCTAATCATTTCAACAAAGCGCTCAAAATCCTCATCATCCTTTTTCTTGGATGGTTTAGGAGGAAAAGGCATGGGTTTCTGAACCCATGGTTCTCTTTCTTTACCATGCTTCCTAGCAACGAAGTCTCTCTTATCATAACGTTGATTCTTTGATTGTGGGTTATCAAGATCAACAGCAAGTTCAATCTCTACATCATAATTATTACTAGGTTGAGCATCAACATGAACATCATCATTAGCATTATGACTAGGTTCGTGTTCATTACCAGATTGTGTTTCAGCATCAGAAATAGAAACATCATTGGGATTCTCAGGTGTGTGTGTAACAGGTTCACTAGAAGCATGCAAAGTCCTATCATTTTTCTTTTACTTCTTCTTAGAAGGACTAGGTGCATCAACATTAGTTCTCTGAGAATCTTGCTCAACTCTCCTAGGATGCCCCTCAGGATACAAAGGTTCATGGGTCATTCTACCACCTCTAGTCATAACTCTAACAATATTATCATTGTTTTTATTATTTAACTCACTGAGCAAATCATCTTGTGCTTTAAGCACTTGTTCTACTTGAGTGGTAACCGTAGATGCATGTTTACTAATAAGCTTAAGGTCACCTTTAACTCTAGACATATAATCACTCAAGTGTTCAACCATATTAGCATTACGTTTCAATTGTCTATCAACATAAGCATTGAAGTTTTCTTGTTTAACAATAAAATTATCAAACTCATCCAAGCATTGTCTAGCAGACTTATAACGAGGGATATCACCTTCATCACATCTATAGAGAGAATTTACCTGTACTACCTGTATCGGGTTATCATGACCATGTATTTCTTCAATAGGTGGTAAATTCTTAACATCTTCAACTTTAATACCTTTTTCTTTCATAGATTTCTTTGCCTCTTGCGTATCTTCAGGGCTGAGAAATAGAATACCCCTTTTCTTCGGAGTTGGATTAGGAGTTGGTTCAGGAAGTGTCGAACCATTATCATTTCTCAATATATTATTCAATAGCAATTCAGCTTGCTCAACAGTTCTTTCCCTGAAAACACAACCAACACAAGTATCCAGGTGGTCTCTGGAAGCATCGGTAGTCCATTATAAAAGATATCAAGTATTTCATTTTTCTTGAGAGGATGATTGGGAAAAGCATTAAGTAATTGGAGAAGCCTCCCCCAAGCTTTTGGGAGACTCTCTTCTTCAATTTGCACAAAATTATATATTTCCCCTAAGGCAGCTTGTTTCTTTTGAGCGGGGTGATACGTCCATTTTGCATCATGCTTTTATATCAATATTTATTGCATTATGGGCTGTTATTACCATTATGTCTCAATACTTATGGCTATTCTCTCTTATTTTACAAGGTTTACCATGAAGAGGGGGAATGCCGGCAGCTGGAATTCTGGCTGGAAAAGGAGCAAATATTGGAAACCTATTCTGCACAGCTCCAAAAATCCTGAAACTCCACGGAAGTTATTTTTGGAATTAATAAGAATTATTGAGTGAAGAAAACACCAAAGGGGGCCCACACCCTAGACAGGAGGGTGGGGGGCGTGCCCCTGTCTCCTGGGCCCCCTGGTGGCCCTCCGGTTCCCATCTTCTGCTATATGAAGGCTTTTACCCTGAAAAAAAATCAAAAGCAAGCTTACGGGATGAAACTCTGCTGCCACGAGGCGGAACCTTGGCGGAACCAATCTAGGGCTCCGGTGGAGCTGTTCTGCCGGGGAAACTTCCCTCCGGGAGGGGGAAATCATCACCATCATCATCACCAACGATCCTCTCATCGGGAGGGGGTCAATCTCCATCAACATCTTCACCAGCACCATCTCCTCTCAAACCCTAGTTCATCTCTTGTATCCAATATTGTATCCAAAACCAAAAATTGGTACCGGTGAGATGCTTGTCCAAGTAAGGGCAGTACCCAAGCACCGGTCCACCCACATATCAAATTATCTAAGTGCCAAACGTGAATCATATGAGCGTGATGAAAACTAGCTTAATGATAATTCCCATGTGTCCTCGGGAGCTTTTTTCTCATTATAAGAAATTGTCCAGGCTTGTCCTTTGCTACAAAAAGGATTGGGCCACCTTGCTGCACTTTATTTACTTTCATTGCTTGTTACCCATTACAATTTATCTTATCACAAAACTATCTGTTACCTACAATTTTAGTACTTGCAGAGAAAACCTTACTGAAAACCGCTTGTCATTTCCTTCTGCTCCTCGTTGGGTTCGACACTCTTACTTATCGAAAGGACTACGATAGATCCCCTATACTTGTGGGTCATCAAGACTCTTTTCTGGCACCGTTTCCGGGGAGTGAAGCGCCTTTGGTGAGTGGAACTTGGTAAGGAAACATTTATATAGTGTGCTGAAATTTTCTGTCACTTGTTACTATGGAAACTAATCCTTTGAGGGGCTTGTTCGGGGTATCTTCACCCCGACCAGTAGAGCAAAGAGTTGCTCCTCAACCTACTGAACCTACTGAGAATATTTACTTTGAGATTCCTTCAGGTATGATAGAGAAACTGCTAGCTAATCCCTTTGCAGGAGATGGAACATTGCATCCCGATTTACACCTTATCTTTGTGGATGAAGTTTGTGGATTATTTAAGCTTGCAGGTATTCCCGATGATGTTATCAAAAGGAAGGTCTTCCCTTTATCTTTGAAGGGAGATGCATTGACATGGTATAGGCTATGTGATGATACGGGATCTTGGAATTATAAACGATTGAAGTTGGAATTTCACCAGAAGTTCTATCCTATGCATCTTGTTCATTGTGATCATAATTACATATATAATTTCTGGCCCCGTGAAGGAGAAAGCATCACTCAAGCTTGGGGGAGGCTTAAGTCAATGTTATATTCATGCACCAATCATGAGCTCTCAAGGGAAATGATTATTCAAAACTTTTATGCTCAGCTTTCTCTCAATGATCGCACCATGGTTGATACTTCCTATGCTGGTTCTTATATGATGAAGACTACTGAGTTCAAGTGGGATTTATTGGAAAGAATTAAACACAACTCTGAAGATTGGGGTTCCGACGATGGCAAGGAGTCAGGTATAACACCTAAGTTTGATTGTGTTAAATATTTTATGGATACTGATGCTTTTCGTGGATTTAGCGCTAAATATGGACTTGACTCTGAGATAGTAGCTGCTTTTTGTGAATCTTTTGCTACTCACGTTGATCTCCCTAAGGAGAAGTGGTTTAAATGTAATCCTCCCATTGAAGTAAAAGTAGTTGCACCTATTACAATTGAAGAAAAGATTGTCACTTATGATGATCCTATTGTTCCTACTACTTATGTTGAGAAACCTCCTTTTCCTGTTAGGATAAGGGATCATGCTAAAACTTCGACTGTTGTTTGTAAGAGTAATACTAGGACTTATACACCTCCTGAGCAAATCAAAGTTGAACCTAGTATTTCTATGGTTAAAAGATCTCCTGGATGATAATTTAGATGGGCATGTTATTTATTTCTATGGTGAGACTGCTAATATTGCTAGACCCGATGCTAAGATTCATAGACCTGTTGTAGGCATGCCTGTTATTTCTGTTAAAATAGGAGATCATTGTTATCATGGCTTATGTGATATGGGTGCTAGTGCTAGTGCAATACCCTATGACTTATATAAAGAAATTATGCATGATATTGCACCCGCTGAATTGGAAGGTATTGATGTTACTATCAAGCTTGCCAATAGAGATACTATTTCACCAGTTGGGATTGTTAGAGATGTTGAAGTCTTGTGTGGGAAGGTTAAATATCCTGCTGATTTTCTTGTTCTTAGTTCCCCAAAAGATGATGTTGTCCCATTATTTTTGGTAGACCCTTCTTGAATACTGTTAATGCTAGGATTGATTGCGAAAAGGATAGTGTTACAATTGGCTTAGGGGATATGTCTCATGAGTTTAATTTTGCTATTGCCGTGTTACTATTGCACTAGGGTATTGCTACTGATCCGTTACTAGGTGATCCTATTCTGAAACACAACTTACCTGTTGAAATCCTAGGGGATCCCCCTCCACCCAAGGGTGATCCCGTGTTTGGGCTCAAACCATTACCTGATAATCTTAAGTATGCTTATCTTGATGAAAAGAAAATATATCCTGTTATTATTAGTGCTAACCTTTCAGAGCAAGAAGAAGAAAGATTATTGAAAACTCTGAAGAAGCACCATGCTGCTATTGGATATACTCTGGATGATCTTAAGGGCATTAGTCCCACTCTATGCCAACACAAAATGAAAGTGGAGGAAGATTCCAAACCAGTTAGAGATCCTCAATGATGATTAAATCCTAAGATGAAGGAAGGGGTGAGGGAGTCCTGGATTAGGGGGTATCCGGACAGCCAAACTATATACTTTGGCCGGACTGTTGGACCATGAAGATACAAGACTCAAGACTTCGTCCCGTGTCCGGATGGGACTCTCCTTTGCGTGGAAGACAAGCTTGGCAATCCGGATATTATGTTTCCTTCTTTGTAACCGACTCCATGTAAACCCTAGCCCTCTCCGGTGTCTATATAAACCGGAGGGTTTAGTCCTTAGAGACGGAATCATAATCATCATAGGCTAGCTTCTAGGGTTTAGCCTCTATGATCTCATGGTAGATCAACTCTTGTAACACTCATATCATCAATATCAATCAAGCAGGAAGTAGGGTTTTACCTCCATCAAGAGGGCCCGAGCCTGGGTAAAACATCGTGTCCCTTGCCTCCTGTTACCATCAGCCTTAGACGCACAGATCGGGACCCCTACCCGGGATCCTCCGGTTTTGACATCGACATTGGTGCTTTCATTGAGAGTTCCTCTGTGTCGTCACTGCAAGGTTCGATGGCTCGTCTCATTGTCAAGGACAACATCACCTCTGGGGGAGCGTTGGCTGTAGGACAAACTCTCCGACTAGGTGGCTTCATCATGGCCGCCCGATCGGCTGTTGCACCGACGATGAACTCTCGGGTCATCACAAATGCCTCCACGTCAATTCAGAGCTCGCCGAACAGATGGATTCAAGGGAGATCTCCTCCCTTAATGAGCTCTTGGATCGCATCGCCGCTTTGGGAGTCGCCACATACTATGACCAGATCGGGCTTAAACTCGACCAAAGGGATATCAAATCCCCACTGGTCACCCACGAGATAGCGGTAGTGGAGGAGCCACATACGAATTATCCCTCTATTTTAAGGACGAATTATGTCTGGATTACCGAGCTCTCTCAGCCGGATACCCGCTCAAGGGAAGACATGACCTAGACCACGGACTTAGAATCGGGTATCGGGCCGGAAAAATTGGGCAGCGCCCCGGATCCCGAGCTGTCAAGCCCGGAAGCTCCCCTGCCCCAGGGCGTTAGATCGGATCAGAATCCAGATTCAGCTACACCCACCCACACGGACTTAAACCGCCTCTACCATATCAAACAAGAGCCCCAAGAGACAGTACATCGCTACTGGGCTCCTCCTTGTGCTAAACAAGGTCAAGGACTGACGTAAGGAGGACACAGTCTCACTTTTCTGCAAAAACTGCACGAACAAAGGGATCCTTAATGCTATAAGTCACCGTGACATAGTACACTTTGCTGACTTAGCAACCATAGTACAAAAGTACTGTGCGATGGAAAGCGCTTGGAAAACCCAAACAGAATTTTGGGATAGTCCGGCTCTCACTAAAACCTTTGTCCGAGCTAAACGGGCAAACCCTCATAAGTCAGCCGATCCAATCCCCAAGAAACCGAAGCCCACCCCAGGGCGTGGAACCGTATTGGAAGAATGGCTCAATAGGCCATGTAAACTCCACAACACGCCGGACACAACACCAACACATAGCTTTAGAGCATGTTGGATACTCCAGCAGGTAGCAAAAGGTGGCGAGGATCTTCTTGTAAGCCATAAAGCAGAACAACATCCCGCCAAAGAAAACAATACGGTACTAACAGTCTTCGAGACTTTCGCCTCAAATAATAGGCGCAAGCGAGCCCATCGAAATCTCGCTGAAATTTACCACGTGGCAGAAATAAACCCGTGGAACGACACTGCTATAACTTTCAATGCCGATGACGAACCCCAATTCCAGACGGTCCGGGAACCTGCTGCATTGGTCCTTAGCCCAATCGTGGACGGCTTTCGGCTCACTAAAGTACTCATGGACGGCGGAAGTGGACTAAACTTGATCTATGAAGAAACACTCAGCAAGATGGAAATGGACAAAAGTCGCATTGAGCAGAGCGGCACAACCTTCAGGGGAATCATCCCTAGTCGGGAGGCATGGTGTGCGGGAAAAATCACACTCGATGTGGTATTCGGCACACTGGACAATTACAGGTCCGAAGAAATCACATTCCAAGTGGCTCGTTTCAGCAGCGGATACCACACCCTTTTAGGGCGGGACGCATTCAAAAGCTTTCAAGCTATACTCCATTACAGATACATGAAGCTTAAAATGCCCGGACCCAATGGAATCATCACTCTAGCCAGTGACCTGGACGTAGCACTCCGTGCTGAAAATAAAACTGCAGCACTAGCACTGGAGGCATTATCCGAAGCCCTAGAGTCCAAAGAACTAACAACGCTGCGCGCCACAGTGGACAGGGACAACGTGATACTCGACAAACGACCCAAGTCTACATCATTTAAACCCGCAGACGAGATAGTCAAATTCCAGGTTCATCCAACGGACCCCACGAAGACAGCTTCCATCGGGACGCAGTTGAGCCCCACAATGGATGCCGCACTACGAGACTTCCTACGTGAGAATTGGGACATTTTTGCCTGGCACCCTTCGGACATGCCGGGCATCCCACGCAGGCTGGCTGAACATAGCCTAAATATACTGAAAGGACACAAGCCCGTCAAACAGACTCTTAGGCGCTTCTCAGGGCCCAAACGGCAAGCCATGGGAGAAGAGCTAGCGAAGCTACTTGAGACCGGATTCATCAGAGATATCAAGCATCCGGATTGGCTGGCAAATCTGGTAATGGTACTGAAGAAGGACAAATCCTGGCGCCTATGCGTCGACTTCAAAGACCTCAACAAGGCTTGCCCCAAGGATCCCTTCCCCCTCCCTCGCATCGACCAAATCATCGATGCCACCGCAGGACACGACTCACTGTGTTTCCTAGACGCATACTCTGGATACCATCAAATAAAGATGGCAGAGTCCGACCAAGCTGCAACAGCCTTCATAACGCCATATGCTCCTTTCTGCTTCAACACTATGCCTTTCGGTCTAAAAAATGCCGGCGCAACCTATCAACGCATGATTCAAACATGCTTGGAGAAGCAAATCGGCAAAACAGTGGAGGCATACATGGACGATGTGGTCATAAAAACAAGACACGTCGAAACCCTAATAGATGACCTGAGGCTTACATTCGATAACCTCCGAACATACGACATCAAGATAAACCCGGAAAAATGTGTTTTCGGCGTGCTCTCTGGGAAGCTTCTCGGCTTGATTGTTTCCAATCGAGGAATTGAAGCGAATCCGGCAAAAATCCGAGCTCTATCGCAGTTGCCAATCCCAACAGACCTCAAGCATATCCAGAAACTAACTGGATGCGTGGCTGCCTTAAGCCACTTTATCTCCCGATTAGGAGAAAAGGCATTATCTCTTTACCGCCTTCTTCGGTGCACCGAACACTTCATGTGGACGGATGCAGCCGCAGCCGGACTGGATGAAATAAAGACCTTATTGGCCAGTAATCCAGTCCTCACAGCGCCAAATACTGGCGAACCTATGCTATTGTACATAGCTGCAACACATCAAGTTGTAAGCGCAGTGCTCGTCGTCGAACGAGAGGCTGACGGATACAAATTCCTGCTCCAGAAGCTGGTATATTACGTATCCACGGTCCTCACCCCATGCAAATCCCGATACCCACACTATCAAAAGATAGCATACACAATATTCATGGCATCCCGGAAGCTACGACACTACTTCCAAGAGTGTTTGATTACGGTGGCCTTCGAAGTACCACTCAACGACATAATAAATAACCGCGATGCTACGGGCCGGATTGCTAAATGGGCCATCAAGCTCCTTCCGTTCGAAATAACCGCGATGCTACGGGTCGAATGGACTGAAGCCGAACTCCCTAAAGAGTACGGCGCGTACTCTAACTGGATCATGCACTTCGATGACTCTAAAATGCTGGCCAGATTGGGAGCAGGTGTAGTCCCGACGTTCCCCACCGGAACACGGTCCGGTACGTACTCCAAATATTATACACAGACTCCAACAACGCAGCCGAATACGAGGCTCTGTTGCATGGTCTTCGGATGGCAGTCTCTATGGGCATTCAACGCCTGGAGGTGTGCGGGGATTCAAACCTCGCAATATCACAAATAAACGGAGACCTTGACGCCAAGGATCCAAAAATGGCGGCCTATCATAATGCCGTTCTCAAAATGTCAGCTCGGTTCAAGGGGCTCGAATTCCACCATGTGGCTCGAGAAAACAATCAAGCGGCGGATATCCTCGCCCGCATCGGTGCTAAACGCGACCCTGTCCCACCTAACATATTCCTGGAAAGGCTGTTCAAGCCATCCGTGGTATGGGAATGGGAGTCTGGCAACACTAGCACGGATCCGAATACACCCCCAGATTCTGAACCATCAGACGTAATCGGAGGCTCCACCACAATAACACCTTCGGCCCACGAAATCATGACTGTAATCGCCTCGTGGACTCAGCCTTTCTTGGCCTACCTAAATAGGTAGGAGCTCCCCGAGGACCAAAATGAAGCATGTTGCATCATGCGATGTTCCAAAGCCTACAAAGTCCATGAGGGGGAACTCTATAAGAAAAGTGCGACCGGAGTGCTCCAAAGATGCATCTCCGAAGAGGAAGGGCGGCAGCTCTTGGCTGAAATCCATGCCGGACTCGGCGGACACCACGCTGCGGCTCGGGCACTTGTCAGCAAGGCCTTCCGCACAGGCTTTTATTGGCCTACAGCCCGAGCAGACGCACAAGACCTTGTCCAACACTGTGTCGGTTGCCAGCTCTTTGCCAATCAGAGCCACATGCCCCCTAGCACTCTCCAAACAATCCCCATCACTTGGCCCTTCGTGGTCTGGGGGCTGGATATGGTCGGACCCCTTAAGGGGGAAGCCATAAGAAAAAATACTTATTGGTCATGGTGGACAAGTTCACCAAATGGATAGAAGCCAAACTAGTCAAAACGGCCGAATCCGGACCAATGATAGACTTCATATCCAGGGTTGTACACCGATAAGGCGCCCCCCACAACATCATCACTGACAATGGCTCAAACTTCACAGCCGATGAAGTGAAAACTTGGTGCGGAAACATGGGCGTCAAGCTCGATTACGCCTCCGTCTATCATCCCCAAACAAATGGCCAGGTCGAACATGCAAACGGTCTCATCATGAGCGGCATCAAACCCAGACTAGTGCGATCCTTGACAGAATCGGACACACACTGGGTCGAGGAGCTCGACTCCGTACTCTGGGGGCTGCGGACCACGCCTAATCGCACCACCGGATATACACCATTTTTATGGTGTACGTCGCAGAAGCAGTACTACCTTACGACATAATACATGATTCGCCTCGTGTGCGCATGTACGAAGAGAAGGAAGCCGAGTTAGATCGGCAGGACAATTTAGATGCCCTGGAGGAGGAGCGCAACATCGCAAAAGCCCGTTCCGCATTCTATCAGCAGCAGGCTCGACGGTACCAAAGCAGAGAAGTGCGGGCCAAAACTTATAATATTGGAGAACTCGTTCTACGCCTACCGGAGAAGAAGAAGGACAAGCTCAAACCTAAATGGGAGGGTCCCTTCGTTATTGATAAAGTTCTCACCGGAGGAGCGTACCGCCTACGTAGTGCATCCGATAACAGACTTGAGCCGAACCCATGGAACGCGGCCAGACTCTGGAGATTCTACGCCTAGCGCTGAACTCAGTGTTCGTCTCCTTACCCCCTCCTTTTTTAATTTTGTTCCCTCCTTTTTCCTCTCTCGACCTTTTTCCTTCTTCACACAAAGTACTCAATACAGTGCGGATGCTCGGATCACTCCGGCCACACTATGTGTGTAAGCCATACCTGGGGGCTTCCTACAGAGAAGCTAAATATAATTACTTTAATGGCTTTTTGCCTATCACATATGCGTTCTTTTTCCATATGTGCCTTTTCTTCACCATTATATGCATCGATATGAATTAAGATGTGGCCATGCTGGGTTGCCTGGCTCTTGTGTTTATGCCCTACGTTCCCGTTAATTCGGCTAGGTCATAAGGGGAGCACCTCTGCGATTGTTACTGCCGGTTCAGCCGGATGTGTACCTCAGACTGGGTGAAGCCGAAAGCTAGCATTCTTAAGGGAATATTCGGTCAGTGAACAAAAGATGTTCCTTTCATTTAGTACAACGTGAATTCCCAGAAGTTTTGTATCCCGCATCTCTGTTCGCAGTCCGGACATGTACATCGATGCATGCGTATCAAGGGAAAGGAACCCCTCACGGAACTATTCTCCCTGGAAGATGTTTCTTACTATCCATGTAATATAACATAGCTAGTTGGGTACTTGCCTGTTCAAGCACTTATGACCCCTACGCCTGGTTTCCACGCATACCCTGGTTCTGCATAACTAAGTGGGTAGTCGGATACACCCCGGACTATCGGATCCAGGGGCTGAAGAGAAAAGGTCCGCCATGACAAATGATTTTTAATCCAGCTAGGGACTACGTATGTCCATTGAATTACATAGTCACTTGGACTGACTATATTCTTCCTCTATACCGTCCAATAGGCTATCTAGCTTGCAATCCTGTTTGGAAAACTTTGCGGCTAATGCTACCTGGTCGTACACCAGACTAACAGGAATTTCTTGCCCATCTGGCCCTGCCGGTCCGACTTTGGCCATATGGTTCTGGTCAGGCTTGGTGTAGCGCGTCTTCACCATGGCCCAGGCTTCTCTTGCACCTTGTCGGCAGACTGACATCTTCCACAATCGGAAGCGCCGCCGTGCTCCTTGGAGCACATCCACGAGCTCCCCCATGCCTTTTGGCAGGGAGGTGGATGGCCACAAGGCCAGGGCAATACCCTGCATCACCTGCCGAGCTTGCTCGTGCAGCTGTGAGAGGTATTGCAGCATATCACTTGCAGACGCGGGCATCTCCTCTTTAGGGCGGGGCTGGAAAAAAAGCTCGAAGCTCGCGAGCTAAACAAGTAGCTCGTGACTCGGCTCGAATCAACTCGAACTCGAAGAATAACGAGTCGAGCCGAGCTTTAGTTTAAGATCGTTTATAGACCAAGTTAAACGGGCCAATCTCACGAGTACTCGTGTAACTCGTTAGGCTCGATACAATAGATCAGCCCCTCCCAATACAAAGAAAGATCAGCCACTAAACAGCCTACGTCCTAGGCGCACAACCCAAGGCCGAGCAGTTGAAGGCCTAGCCTCCTAGGAGACTCACATGTTACAATTAAAATTGTATAGTGATATATATGTTTAATATATACATAATCATTTTTATCATATTTGAGGGCTTTATGTTTATATCTTAAACGAGCTTAACAAGCTAAACGAGCTAGCTCGCGAGTTATATGAGTCGAGCCAATCTTGGATTTGAGCTCGTTATAGTAACAAGTCGAGTCGAGCTAACTCGTTAACGAAACGAGCTCTAGCAAGTCGAGCCGAGCTGGCTCGACTCGGCTCGAATTCCAGCCCTACCTACAGACATAAACTTTTTCAATATGCTTCCTCACCGAGCTGTACTATAGTACGTCTAGGCACTCACCATAAATACTGCAACGAAGCCTTTTGTTCTCCTTTACAGAGTCCACCAGCTGAGCGCGAACATCTTTTAATTCGACGCCCAGCCGGACATTGGCATCTTGAAGATTGTTCTTCTCCTTCCTAACTTGCGTATGAACACGCTTGCCAGCTTTTAGCTGCCTTTGGAGATGTGACTCGTTATCTCTTACGACCTCCGGATTCACCCCGGGATTGTCTGCAGAATTTTCTGTTAGACTTATCATACAAGCCACTTACTAACTGGTACATTTCCGTACAATTGAGACAAATGTTACCAGATGAGGCCTTCTGGGATTCCTCTAACTTGGCAACCATGGCCCTCAGCTGGGTCTTGCACTCCTCCAGCTGTCGAGACAATTGGGCATTCTTATCTACAAGGACCTGTGCATAAATTGATCCTTAAAACAGTTGTTCCAACCGTTTCAAGTCTCAGGAGCTACTGCTATACATGCTTATCAAATTTTCTTACCCGTATATCTTTGGCATACTGGTCCGTCGCTCGGGCAAGCCCGCCTTGAGCAGTTCGGATGTATGCGTCTCCCGAATTGAAAGCATTAAATGCCTCTTCGGAAAAGATGTTATTGCGAAGTACGGCCCGTTGGCGCCGGTGATTCATGGCACTCTCTACTTCGGAATTTGTGGCGGAGAGCATATCCGCATCCTCTGTTGGAGGACAATTCGGCATCGGCCCCGCGTCCACCTCCTCTCTCGAAGCCGGTTCTGGAATCTGGCTGGCGGAGGCGTGATTGGCAGGATCTCCGGATATAGTCTGGCTACTCCTCTTTCTGCTAGGACATGAAGGACGCTGTTACATTTCAAGCACAATAATCACGGAGCAGGTTTTTACCATACCTCTGTAGCGGCGTTTTGGCCCTAACTACCTTCCTCTTAAGCCTTCCCGATCCAGACGCCCTTTGCCGATGAGCCCCCAGGGGCTCGGCGCCGCGTTCCGACGGTGGTCTCTACAAAAATATGATATTTCAGGCATGGAATCAGAAAGGAGTCCTCTTTGGAGGATAAGGTTTGGGCTTTGCTTACACACGATGAAGGCAGCTGTCCGGGATAGTCAGCGACAATAGCCACCGAGGCACCATCACAGCTGGCCTGGTAAAATGTCCCATTGACAAGCTCCAAAGTGATATTCGGATCTTCTTCAAGTCCGGCATGGAAGACCTTTCCGGGGTCCTCTGGCTGCGGGGAGGGGCTGTTGAACCCTTCTACGACCCTCCTTAGTTCCTGCTCGGAAATATTGATGTAAATAATCTTGGCGATGGACGCCAGAATGAATGAGGTGGGGGAAAGAGTAACGACTTACCCAGCTTGGGGGGTTGTACATAGAAAACCCATCCCATGGTTTAATATGAAGGAATTCTTCTTCTTCTTCTCCTTTATACAAATCGGACAATATCCTCGCCAGAGGGGTGGCGGAGTCCGGATCCTTACGACCACAACGGGTGGCATCATCTTCCCCGTTGTAGTGCCACATGGGCTTCCCCCGATATTGAAGCGGCTGCACTCCCTGCATTATGCATATTGCCATAACTTCGACTATTGTCAGCCCTGATTTGGCCAGTAACTTTATCCTGCTCATCAGGAAGTGTATTTCTATGGTATCCTCCTCTTGGGGGCCCCTAGGGCGCCAACTTCGGCGTGCCTTTGGTGGAGCATTACTGAACTCAGGGAGACCTGTCCGGACTGGATCTGGAAGGGGAACATCATCAACATAAAACCACTCTGAGCGCCAGTTCTCCGGTGCCTTCTTGGGAGTACCAGATAGGTATCCGGTCTCGGTGACGCGCCATACTTCGGCTCCGCCCACCTAACATATGGATTCCCCTGGTTTCAAGGAACGAGGCAGAACAACTTCTTCCATAACCCGAAGTGATCCTCGCAACCCAGAAATAGTTCACAAAGGGCGACGTATCCTGCTATATGCAGTACGGAGGTAGGGGTGAAGTTGTGCAACTGGAGACCATAGAACTCCAGGAGCCCGCGAAGGAATGTGTGGATTGGAAACCCGATGCCTCTTAGCAGATGCGGGATGAGGCATATTCGTTCCCCGGGGGATGGATTAGGAGATCTCTCCGCTTGCTCCCCGCCATTATAGGTGGCTATTCCTGCTTGGACGGGTACCATGAACGCCGGTGGAAGAAACCCTTGGGTCTGCAGCTTTATCAAACAACTTTGAGGAACTAAACACTCTTCCCAATCGCCTGGCTTGGAGCGAGGGGAACGAGAGGAAGAGCTGCGGCGACCGGCCATGTTGGAATGGTTTTTTCTAGAGCACTCTGTTGGATGCTTGCTCGGGGGAAGAGGGTGAGGCTTGGATCTGAGAATCCCTGCCTCTTCAAATAGACAGTTTGCCTGCCGGACCGGGGGTGGAAAATGCAAAACTGCCTCGGCTCCTCATATTCGCTCGACACGTGGAGATGGTCATTATTGAAGCACATAATCCGAGGAGTACAACATTGATGGGAAGCCGGACACTGTTCGTTGCAACAGGTACTTTGGAGTATTCGGAGATGGAACCCGCCTTCCAATGCCGAAGACAAACTGCGCGCCGGACTCATCGTCATTGAAGCCTGGTTCAGGGGCTACTGAGGGAGTCCTAGATTAGGGGATACCCGGACAGCCGGACTATATACTTTGGCTGGACTGTTGGACCATGAAGATACAAGACTCAAGACTTCGTCCCGTGTCGGGATGGGACTCTCCTTTGCGTGGAAGACAAGCTTGGCGATCCGGATATTATGTTTCCTTCTTTGTAACCGACTCCATGTAAACCCTAGCCCTCTCCGGTGTCTATATAAACCGGAGGGTTTAGTCCTTAGAGACAGAATCATAATCATCATAGGCTAGCTTCTAGGGTTTAGCCTCTACGATCTCGTGGTAGATCAACTCTTGTAACAATCATATCATCAATATCAATCAAGCAGGAAGTAGGGTTTTACCTCCATCGAGAGGGCCCGAACCCGGGTAAAACATCGTGTCCCTTGCCTCCTGTTACCATCAGCCTTAGACGCACAGATCGGGACCCCCTACCCGAGATCCGCCGGTTTTGACACCAACAAGGGGTAAGAAAGGAGATACTAAAGCTCCTTGAGGCAGGTATAATTTATCCCCTTGCTGATAGTGAATGGGTAAGTCCTGTCCATTGTGTTCCTAAAAAGGGAGGTATTACTGTCGTTTCTAATGATAAAGATGAATTGATCCCGCAAAGAATTATCACAAGTTATAGGATGGTAATTGATTTTCGTAAATTAAATAAGGCTACTAAGAAAGATCATTACCCTTTACCTTTTATCGATCAAATGCTAGAAAGACTATCCAAACACACACATTTCTGCTTTCTAGATGGTTATTCTGGTTTCTCTCAAATACCTGTGTCAGCGAAGGATCAATCAAAAACTACTTTTACTTGCCCTTTCGGTAATTTTGCTTATAGACGTATGCCTTTTGGTTTATGTAATGCACCTGCTACCTTTCAAAGATGTATGATGGCTATATTATATGACTTTTGTGAAAAGATTTGTGAGGTATTCATGGATGATTTCTCCGTTTATGGATCCTCTTTTGATGATTGCTTGAGCAACCTTGATCGAGTTTTGTAGAGATGTGAAGACACTAGTCTCGTACTGAATTGGGAAAAGTGCCACTTTATGGTTAATGAAGGCATTGTCTTGGGGCATAAGATTTCTGAGAGAGGTATTGACGTTGATAAAGCTAAAGTTGATGCTATTGAAAAGATGCCATGTACCAAGGACATAAAAGGTATAAGAAGTTTCCTTGGTCATGCCGGTTTTTATAGGACGTTCATTAAGGACTTTTCAAAAATCTCTAGGCCTCTGACTAATTTATTACAAAAAGATATTCCTTTTGTCTTTGATGATGATTGTGTAGAAGCATTTGAAATACTTAAGAAAGCTTTGATTACTGCACCTATTGTTCAGCCACCTGATTGGAATTTACCCTTTAAAATTATGTATGATGCTAGTGATTATGCTGTAGGTGCTGTTCTAGGGCAAAGAGTTGATAAGAAATTGAATGTTATCCAGTATGCTAGTAAAACTCTTGATACCGCCCAAAGAAATTATGCTACTATTGAAAAAGAGTTCTTAGCAGTTGTGTTTGCATGTGATAAGTTCAGACCGTATATTGTTGATTCTAAAGTTACTATTCACACTGATCATGCTGCTATTAAATATCTTATGGAAAAGAAAGGTGCTAAGCCTAGACTCATTAGATGGGTTCTCTTGCTCCAAGAATTTGATTTGCATATTATTGATAGAAAGGGAGCTGAGAACCCCGTTGCAGACAACTTCTCTAGGCTAGAGAATGTTCTTGATGACCCACTACCTATTGATGATAGCTTTCCTGATGAACAATTAGTGGTCGTTAATACTTCTCGTACTGCTCCTTGGTATGCTGATTATGCTAATTACATTGTTGCTAAATTTATACCACCTAGTTTCACATACTAGCAAAAGAAAAAGTTCTTTTATGATTTAAGACATTACTTCTGGGATGACCCACACCTTTATAAAGAAGGAGTAGATGGTGTTATTAGACGTTGTGTACCTGAGCATGAACAGGAATAGATCCTACACAAGTGTCACTCCGAATCATATGGAGGACACCACGCCGGAGATAGAACTGCACATAAGGTATTGCAATCTGGTTTTTATTGGCCTACTCTCTTCAAAGATGCTCGTAAGTTTGTCTTATCTTGTGATGAATGTCAAAGAATTGGTAATATTAGTAGACATCAAGAAATGCCTATGAATTATTCTCTTGTTATTGAACCATTTGATGTTTGGGACTTTGATTATATGGGACCTTTTCCTGCCTCTAATGGTTACACACATATTTTAGTTGCTGTTGATTACGTTACTAAGTGGGTAGAAGCTATTCCAACTAGTAGTGCTGATCATAACACTTCTATTAAAATGCTTAAAGAAGTTATTTTTCCGAGGTTTGGAGTCCCTAGATATCTTATGACTGATGGTGGTTCACAGTTTATTCATGGTGCTTTCCGTGAGATGCTTGCTAAGTATGATGTTAATCATAGAATCGCATCTCCTTATCACCCACAGTCTAGTGGTCAAGTAGAGTTGAGCAATATAGAGCTCAAATTAATTTTGCAAAAGACTGTGAATAGATCTAGAAAGAATTGGTCCAAAAAACTTGATGATGCATTATGGGCCTATAGAACTGCATATAAAAATCCTATGGGTATTGTCGGTGTACTAGAGTAGGGGTACCCTAGTATCCCGAACTCGTGCACGGGCAGTTGCAGCGCCCCGCGGCAAGGCTTGCCGGGTGACCGCCAAGACCCTCCGTGGTTCCCTTGAAGACCATTCAAGAACAAAGTACTCAAACCAAGGCCCCGGCAAGAGGAGCTTGCCGGGAAGGCCAACCCAGGCCCCGGCAAGAGGATCTTGCCGGGAAGAGACAAGACCCCGGCAAGAGGAGCTTGCCGGGAAGGCCACTCAAGGCATACCAAGAAAGCTTGCCGCGACGCGCCCTGCGTCCCGGCAAGGCCCGGTGAGCAACAAGCTCCCAAACACGACAAGACGACGACCGCGGCAAGGAGCTTGCCGCGGGAAACCCCCACTTCGTGCCCGCGCTCCAGCACACCTGCTAACGTGTCACTCTAGGACTCTCCCAAGCACACGTGGCAGGAGGCCGTGCAGCTAGGGGTGCGCGGTGGCAAGCGGAGATGAAGAGAAGGCCATCGTGGCAAACGGTGGCGCTCCTAACGGTCACTTTTTGCACTGTTTAGGCAACTCAGACAGGCATTCAATGACCTTGTCCCCTGCCGTCAGAGTTAGGTAGGGTACACTGTGTCCACAGTAGCGGTAGCTGCACCTACCGCATCCTTTTCCATTTTTACCCTCCTAATCTATGTTGCCACCTGTCGGTGACCCCTTGAAAGTATAAAAGGAGGCCCAAGTGCAACGTAGAGTGGGTTCGGCTCATTTGAAACACCAGAAACACTCTCACGCTCGGTCTGGCAGCGTCCATCGCTCCTGAGCAAGAATTCAATACACACAAACAAGGAGCAGTAGGGTTTTACGCATCCGTGCGGCCCGAAGCTGGGTAAAACTGCTCGCGTGTACTGCCTCGATCCGCTCTTTGTGCGACCTCCGCCCTCACCGAATTGAAAGGGGCTCGGTCCGCCGATCCCCATAGGTGTTCGTGGATCAGTTTCCCCGACATCTCTGGCGCGCTAGGTAGGGGGCGTCGAGATTGTGCGAACCCGATCCGGCGTGCACGCAAGCTAAATCTTCATCGTCTTCATCGACATGCCACCGAAGAAGAAGGATTCGGAGGTAGCTGTTCCGTCTGTGTCGCTTTCACCACCTCCGGAGCAAACGGGTGGTGGAGTGGACGCCGGCGGAAGAATGGGCATCGACGAGGGAGCTCTCAGTGCGGCCAAGTCCAAGGACAAGGCGGCACAGACCTCGGCGT
Organism: Triticum aestivum; assembly: GCF_018294505.1. NCBI lineage: Eukaryota > Viridiplantae > Streptophyta > Magnoliopsida > Poales > Poaceae > Triticum > Triticum aestivum. The sequence continues at coordinate 131,264,891 of NC_057801.1, forward strand.
CCATGCACGCACCGCGCCCCTCTCAGGAGGCGCGGGACCAGCAGCGTCATGGCGTTCGCAGCGCCATACGTCCGCTGGGCCAAGATCAAGCTGGTGGTTCTCGTGGCGCTCAAGACCAACATGCACGTCAACATGCTGGCTCGAGCGAAGTACGGTCGCCTGGACGGGGCACTGCTCCTTCTAACGTGGTTAGGAGTCCGAGCATGCCCCACTCCTCGCACCATTCACCTCCGCCGCCCACCACTCCAGCAGAAGCCTTGGCGCGAGCTCAACTGCTCCTAGACTATCCTCCGACGGCGGACAAGACCGACGAATGGAGGGCCACTATCCAGAGCCTCATCGGCTTCGCCAACGGCGACACTGCGCGGCAACCAAGCACCTCGCTGCCGCGGCAGGACAGCCGGACGCTAGCCGATGGCAACAAGACTGGGGGAGGTGCGACTTCCATGCACTCTCCACTACGAGGGCCAAAATCGCCGACTCGCCGGGTCCACCCCGACAGTGGCTCCACCGCGTCGTCGGGCCCACGAGCTCGTTGCGACCAGCGCCAAGTTCTCCATGAACGACAACAAGAAGACGCTCGAACCCGCATCGAGCGCCGAAGAGAAGCGCGACGTCAATCCGACAAGCGCGCTGGGCCCTCTGTTGACATGCATGCGCCAGGGGAACCAGGCGATCTGCCGTACGCGGTAGGTTGTCCTGCGTTCACCCGTGAGCTGCGGCAAGTCCAGTGGCCCAGCACAAAGAATTTCAAACCAGACGTACCAGAGAAGTACGACGGCAAGACGCATCCGTCGGAGTTTCTCAGCATCTACACCATCGCGGTGCAGGCTGCCGGGGGACGGGACGACAAGATCCTTGCCAACTACTTCTCGCTGGTACTCAAGCCCAACGTCAGGCCCTGGCTCATGCACTTGCCGGACAATTCCATCTCTTCTTGGGCAGATTTATGCCATCAGTTTGTCGGCGCCTTTACAGGCGGCCACAAGCCACATGGCCAAGAGAGCGATCTTCATCTGCTCGCCCAGAAGGAAGGAGAGCCACTGCGCAAGTACATTCAGAGATTCAGCCGTGTACAGCACAACATCCCGGACGTCCACCCTGCCGCGATCATCAGTGCGTTTCATCAGAACGTGCGAAACTGAAGGATGAGGGAGGAGATGGCGATGTGTAAGATCAGAGACGTCAGCGAGCTTTACGCCCTGGCCGACAAGTGTGCACACGCTGAAGAGGGGAGGAGGCTCCCCGGAGAGAGTACAGGAGCAGGAGGATCCGACAGTGAGGACGCCGCCCCGACAAGGAAAGGCCGACGGCGGAACAACAGAAGGAAAAAGGCCAAGGAAGTGCTAGCTGTCGAGCAGACCGGCAACGAAGGTGGCGCCAAGGAAGCTAAAGCTGGTGGCTCCGACAAGGAGGCCCAGCCTGTGGCGGCCTCCGACAAGCAGGACAGCTCCGGCAAGCAGTATTGTAAGATTCACCGCACCAAGGGTCACGATCTCTAGAACTGCAAGAAAGTCGAACAGCTTGTTGAGCAACAGAAAGCTGAGTACGAGCGGCGCGACAAGGAGAAGGCCCAAGAAGGAACTGGTGGATCCGGCAAGAAACGTCCCGGCCGAGGAGGACGTCGCGGCAAGGCCAAGCAGTGGCAAGGAGACAGACCTCCCCGCGGCCGCGACAAGGATGAAGATGACGACGACAATGACGAAAACGTGGATGATGATGAGGCCGATGAGCAGGAATTTCAGAAAGCTACAGAGGTCCTGTGCATTGACGGTGGCGCCTCTCTGCATACTTCACACCGCCAACTCAAGCAGTGGATGCGGGAAGTGAATGCAGCAGAGCCATCCATAGAGTCACGCAAGCCTCTGAAATGGTCCAGCACGCCTATCATCTTCAACATTGAGGATCACCCTGATCGCGTAACTGCGGTCGGGTGCTTGCCGATGTTGGTTTCACCAACTATCCGCAACCTCAAGGTCACGAAGATGCTAGTTGACGGCGGGGCCGGCTTGAATCTGATCTCCTCCGCGGTCCTTCAGAAACTCCAGATCCCTGACAGCGAGCTCGAAGAGACCGGCACATTCCAAGGAATCAACCCGGGAAGGAGCAAGCCGAAGGGGAAGATCACGCTGCCGGTCACATTTGGCAGCGAGCTGAACTTCAGAACTGAGAGGGTCACATTTGACGTTGCCGATTTTCCATTGCCCTACAATGGGATCCTTGGCCGTCCAGCGCTCGCCAAGTTTATGGCAGCCTCTCACTATGCATACAACGTGCTCAAAATGCCAGGCCCGATAAGTGTCATCTCTGTCCCCGGCGACAAGAAGGATGCCCTTATCTGCGCCGACAAGATCTACCGGGAAGCAGCAGCCGCAGCTGATCACAACACACTTGCCGCTGAAGCTCCCGGGGGGAAGAAGAAGACAAAGTCCGGCAAGAGCTCTGATGCCCACTCCGGCAAGCGCACCTCTTCGGAGTGCTGCGCTACCGTCGAGGACGCACCATCGAGCTCCACCGGCAAGTGCAAGAAGGCAATGGCAGCTCCACCTGAGACTAAGAAGGTGTCCGCCAAGGAGGATGGCACTGGTGGTACCTTCACCATCAGTGCCACGCTTGACCCCAAATAGGAAAGCGCGCTCATTGCTTTCCTGCGGGCGAATGTCGACGTGTTTGCATGGCAACCGTCTGATATCCCCGGTGTTCCCAGGAAAGTAATTGAGCATCACCTAGCCGTCTGTCCTCATGCGCGGCCCGTCAAGCAGAGAGTCAGGAAGCAGGCAGTGGAGCGCCAAGAGTTCATTGCAGAAGAGATCAGGAAATTGGAAGCAGCAGGCCTTGTCAGAGGAGTGCTCCATCCCACGTGGTTGGCCAATCCTGTAGTCGTGCGCAAGGCGAACGGGAAATGGAGGCTTTGTATAGACTTCACTGATGTCAATAAAGCTTGTCCCAAAGATCCATTTCCCTTGCCGCGCATTGACCAGATTGTTGACTCCACAGCTGGATGTGATTTGCTTTCATTTCTTGATGCATATTCAGGATACCATCAAATCTTCATGGCAGAAGAGGATGAGGAAAAAACCGCATTTATCACCCCTTGCGGCACATACTGTTTTGTACGGATGCCCTTTGGGTTGAACAATGCTGGTTCAACATTTGCATGGGTAGCCCATGTCGCTTTTGAGCCACAGATACACAGAAATGTGGAAGCCTACATGGATGATATAGTGGTCAAGAGCAAGGACAAGGCTACCCTGATCCAAGATTTAGAAGAAACTTTTGCAAATCTGCGCAGGATCAACCTCAAGCTCAACCCCGAGAAGTGCGTGTTTGGAGTCCCTTCCGGCAAGCTTCTCGGGTTCTTTGTGTCTCAGTGGGGAATTGAAGCCAACCCCGACAAGATTAAGGCCATCGAGCAGATTGAAGCACCGAAGCACGTCAAGGATGTGCGAAGGCTTGCCGGATGCGTGGCTGCTCTCAGCAGGTTTATCTCTAAGTCCGCAGAGCGCGCCTTGCCGTTTTTCAAAATATTGAAAAAGGCAGGTCCAATGAAATGGACTCCGGAAGCGGAGGATGCGCTGCAGGACTTGAAGAGGTACCTGTCCTCCACTCCAATACTTGTCGCACCTAAGCCACAAGAGAAGTTGCTGCTGTACCTAGCGGCAACCAATCAAGTGGTTAGTGCTGCGTTAGTAACAGAGAGGGAGGCGGATGATGAGCCAGCGACCGCGACAAGCGAATCCAGCGACAAGCAGGGGGCTTCTCCGACAAGCTCTGGCCCCGACAAAGTTGAGTCTGCGCAGGCATGCAAGGAGGTGCAGAAGAAGATGGTGCAGCGCCCAGTTTACTTTGTCAGCTCCCTTCTCCAGGGAGCTAGGTCGAGGTACTCTGGTGTGCAAAAATTGCTTTTCAGCCTTCTCATGGCCTCGAGAAAGCCGCGCCATTACTTCCAGGCACACGAGATCACAGTTGTCACTCGCTTTCCGCTGAAGAGGATACTGCAGAATCCAGAAGCAACAGGCAGGATTGTCGAGTGGGCATTAGAACTGTCGAGCTTTGGCCTCAAGTTTGAGAGCACTGCAACGATCCAAAGCAGGGCATTGGCAGAGTTCATAGCGGAATGGACGCCAACACCAGACGAAGAAATTCCAGAGACGAGCATCCCCGTCAAGGAGACAAGCAAAGAGTGGCTGATGTACTTTGATGGTGCCTTCTCGCTGCAAGGCGTCGGTGCTGGCGTGCTGCTTATCGCACCCACCGGAGAGCACCTCAAGTACGTAATCCAGATGCACTTTCCCAAGGAGCAAGCAACGAACAATACTGTAGAGTATGAGGGTTTGCTTGCCGGCCTCAGAATCGCAGCCGACCTTGGGATCAAGAAACTCATTGTAAGGGGTGACTCGCAGCTTGTCGTCCGCCAAGTGAACAAGAACTACCAGAGTCCATTGATGGAAGCTTATGTTGATGAAGTGAGAAAGCTAGAAGAACACTTTGACGGCCTGCAAATGGAGCATGTTCCGCAAGCTCAGAATGACATTGCTGACGGCCCGTCAAAGTGCGCGGCACTAAAGTTACCTATGGAACCAGGGATTTTTGTGCTCAAGCTGACTCAACCATCCGTAACACCGTCGACTGGACAGAATAAGAAGTGGAAGTTGGTTTCTGGTGACTACTTTCCGGCAGAGCTTCCCAAAGCCGCCGCCAAGAAGGTCCCCAAGATCAACGCCAAGAGTGCTGAGGAGCAGTCTGCTCTGGCGAACCTCTTGGTTTGTTCCGTTGAAGCAGACGCTCCCGACAAGTTTCGCTCTGGCAAGCTTGCCGGGGAATATCACGCTCCGGCCGAACCGCAGGTTCTTGCCATAGAAGCGGATGTTCCCGCAGCAACAGATACACCTTTAGTCCTTGTTGTCGAGCCACAAGCTCCAGCATGGGCGCAACAGATTGTCCGTTTCCTTCAGACAGGAGAGTTTCCCGAAGAGCAAGAAGAAGCTGAAAGAGTAGCCCGGCAGTCAAGTATGTACAAGTTTGTCGACAACACATTGTACAGAATAAGACTCAACGGTGTGAAATTGAAGTGCATTTGCCGGGAAGAAGGACAACAGCTGTTGGCGGAGATACATGGAGGCATATGTGGTCACCACATTGGCGCAAGAGCACTTGCCGGCAAAGCATTCCGACAAGGCTTCTTCTGGCCGACAGCCCTCCAGGATGCAACTGCACAAGTAACCAAGTGTGAAGCGTGCCAGTTCCATTCCAAATAGATACACCAGCCAGCTCAAGCTCTCCAGACGATCCCTTTATCCTGGCCATTTTCGGTCTGGGGGCTCGACATCCTCGGCCCCTTCCCCCGAGCTGTCGGGGGCTTTGAGTTCTTGTACGTTGCAATCGACAAGTTCACAAAGTGGCCGGAAGTGGAACCAGTGAGGAAGGTGACAGCACAGTCAGCAGTCAAGTTCTTCAGGTCGATTGTTTGCCGTTTCGGGATCCCTAACAGGATCATCACCGACAACGGCACGCAATTTACGAGCCGCACCTTCATGCAGTACGTCCAAGATCTTGGCGCCAAGGTCTGCTTCGCTTCTGTTGCTCATCCGAGAAGCAACGGTCAAGCGGAGAGGGCAAATGCTGAAGTGCTGCGAGGCCTCAAGACCAGAACTTTCGATAGGCTGCACAAGTGCGGAAGAAACTGGATCGAGGAGCTGCCGGTGGTTCTTTGGTCGATCAGGACGACACCAAATCGAGCCACTGGCCAGACACCCTTTGGTCTAGTCTATGGAGCAGAGGCAGTTCTCCCCACGGAACTCGTTTACGGGTCACCTCGAGTGCTCGCTTATGATGAGCTCGAGCAAGAGCAGCTGCGACAAGATGACGCGCTGCTCCTTGAGGAAGACCGTCTCCAGGCTGCTGTGCGAGCCGCTCGCTACCAGCAAGCTTTGCGTCGCTACCATAGCCGCAAAGTTAAAGCCAGGAGCTTCGAGGAAGGCGACCTTGTTCTTCGGCGTGTTCAGTCCGCCAAGAATTCCAACAAGTTGACGCCGAAGTGGGAAGGCCCTTATCGGGTGAAACGAGTCACTAGGCCCGGCGCTGTCCGCCTTGAGACCGAAGATGGCATTCCGGTGAGCAACTCCTGGAACATTGAACATCTTCGTAAGTTTTACCCGTAGGGCGCGGTTGTCGGAAGCTTTTCCGGCAACCACCTTTTGTACAAGTCTTGCCGCTGTTGCATGTAATCCTTTGTACAAAGCCGGGCACAGACCCCGTGCACCAGTAAAGTTCATGTGCCCTGCACATCTTGTCAGTTTTTCTTTATGCCATAATCCTTTTTCGCATATGTTATCTGACACTTTGTGCAGCACTAGACCCCGGTAAGCGGTAACGAGCCCAAGGCTCCATATCATTACTTTATTTCTCTGTTTCTTTCTCAAAAGAAGGAAGGTTCCCTCGCCCACAAGGTTTACCGGGGGGGGGGGAAGGAGAAGATAATGGTGTGGACCAGGCCGTTCAAGAAAGTTTCTCCTTGCCGGGAAGCAGACGACGGAAAAGCTAAGTTGCTAAAGCTTGAGCAATCAGTTTTTTAAATTTTTGAGTTATTTTCCTTGAACGACCGTGCTTTGTATGGAAAACCTGTGCGCGGAGGAACCAACTCGTAGCTAGTTGCGCCTTTACTTTGTTTCGAGTCCGCTCAACAACTTAAGTGAGCTGCTAGCGCCCTTACTTTGCTTCGAGTCCACTCAGCAACTTAAGTGAGCCGCTAGCGCCCTTACTTTGTTTCGAGTCCGCTCAACAACTTAAGTGAGCTGCAACTAGTTGCGACAAGGTTGCTTGTCGGTAGCGACCCCGCCAGCAGGCTGCTGAAGTTCCGCACTCGGCGCTCGCGGCAAGGGTGCCTGCACCGGCAAGTTTCCCTAGAAAGCGTAGGGCAGAACCATACAAAGCCAAGAGTCGAGTAAAGGAAGTAACACATCAATTTTTTTTGCCTAAGATAGAGTTATATTACAAAAATAACTTGTCGCGCCTCTAATAAAGTGTTCCCATGACATGACTGGCAGCGACAAGAAAAGAAGAAAACGGACGGCCTAATCTACGCGACCGCCGTCAACCCTTTTGACCTCGTTCACCCTGTCCACAATGGGTGCGACGAGGGCCTTAAGTGCGTCAAGATCAGCGTCCGCCGGCAGCTTCTTGAGGACGTTGGTGAGGTTGAGGCCCGGATTGCGAAAGGCCACCTTCACCATCACCTTCTCCAGAACTCCAGCACAAATCGAGCATGACTCGTCGGCCAATTGCTTTGGGATCCGTTCCCTGAGTTGCTGGAACGCCGCCGCCACGCCTTTGAAGAACAGAGTGAGCTTGGCGCTGGGTTGGAGGTTCTCGTAGGAGGAGTACCCGAAGCCTTCCACCCCCAATTGCACCAGCTCCTCTTCGATGACTGCAGCAATGTTCACGAGGCCCTCCATCCAGAGCTCCACAGTATCTCTGAGAAGATTCTGGGTTTCGGCGGCCCTCGCTAGCAGCGCCTCGTTGGCCTCGATGTCCTTCTTCAAGTCTGCCTCCCGTTTCCTGGCGCTGTCCAACGTCTCCGTCAAGGTGGCCAGCTTCAGCATCAGATCTGCGTTGGAATCCTTGGCGGCGCTCAGTTCCTTGCCCCTCTCGGCGAGTCGGCCCTGCAGCTCACCGTGGGCAAGGGCGTCCTTCTCGCTCTCTAGCTTGAGCGCGGCAAGCTCTTCGCCACCAACCTTCAGATCAGCTTCTAGCTGTGCCACCTTTGCCTCCAATTCTTTCTTGGCGGCCTCGGCAGCCGCAGCCGCATCCTTTGCCTCTTGGAGCGTCCCGCCAAGTGCCCGTTCACGCGTGGCAAGCTCCTCTTCGTGGCTGTCGAGGTTCACTTTCCGCTGGGTCAGCTCGCCTTCTCGCGCGTACAGCTTCTCGCCGGTGAGCCGCTGCTGCTCTTCAGCCTCAGCCTTCTCAAGGAGGAAGGCCTTCCGCTCCTCAGCAAGCTGCTCCCGCTCCTCCGCCAAGGCCCAGAGAGTTTCTTGGGGAAGACCCCAGAGCTCATCCGCACGCTTTTCTATGTCCACGCTCGCCCTCGCGACAAGCGCTTCCCGGGACTCCAACTTGACTTGGCGGGCGCGGTAGAGCGCCAGCAGCCTCCGTAGCAGCCGCTCCTCCTCAGGCTCGCCGCTGCTGCTTCCCGGCGCGTCAACGTTCGACAACCCGGCGGAGGCAAGCACCTCCCCATTCAGAGCTTCTCCTTCCATCGGCGCCCTGGAGCTTGACGCCCAAGGGAGCTTGATGAAGATGCCCTCGCCAGCCTTCAGATAGGCGCCGGGCTGGGGCTCCTCGGAGCCTGACGCTGCGGCAGCGGCGGAGGGATCGGCGGTCGGTGCAGCGCCTGGCGCTCCTGCGGCCTCAGGACCGTCAGTGCGATCGCCAGATCCCCCGCCAGCTTCTTCGGCAGCAGCCTTGGCGGCCTCTTCGCCGGCGGGCACGTCAGCGCCTGCTCCTTCTTCGGTGGCCGCGGCATCATCAGTATTGCCGCGTGCGTCCTCCTCACCGCCCGCTTCGGTCTCCATCGGATCCGCGGAGGGTGGGTCTGACGACCGGAGAAGAAGGAGAAATCAAACAAGTATCCGAGAAGAGAAATCAGCAGAAGACTACAAGGAAAGTTTCGGGCAAGAAGGACTACCTGTGCTAGGATCTGCTGTCATGACCTCCACCACCGGGGGATCGTTGGCGCTGTCCCTTGCCAGAGATTCCCCCCTTGCCGGAGACTCCTCCCTTGCCGGAGATCGCTTCCTTGCCGGAGAACGCTCCCTTGCCGGGGAGTCCGACCTTGGCGGCGTAGTCGAATCAGACGACGAGTCGGAGGTGACTACCACGCTCTCCTGATGAAGCTGTTCTGCTCCTGCATAAACAAACCAGTGATCAGATGTCAACAAAGGAAAAGAGCGACCGCGCGCACCCAGAAGCAGAAAGTAAACCATATACTTACGCTGGGGGCTGCGCTGGGGGCTGCTCTGCGAAGTGATGGCCGGATCCGGCAAGGTGGTCTCGGGCGCGCCTCCTGTCGTCGCAGTGGGCTCGTCCTCGACGACCACCACCTGAGCCTTGGCCCTCTTCGCCGCCCTCTGGGCCAGAGTACTGAAAAGGAAGAGTCCAGGGTGGGTCAGATCAGATGCAAGACAAGATCAGCAAGTTGAAGAACTACAAGAACAAGCAAGGGAATCTTACTCTTCTTCTTGCTCCTCCTCGTCGGAGCTGAGCGCGGAGAGGTCGAAGTTCGGCCCACTTCCGGCACAACGAGGTGGAGGGGTGGGATCCCTTGACCGCTTGGCGGGGACTGCGGCGCCAGCCCGAGATGACCCCGCTCCAGTGGCCACTGCGGCGGGAGGCGCACCCGCGGCAACCGTACTTGCCGCGGCGGAGCGCGTCGCGCGGCGCTGCGGCTGTTGACCAGCTTGCCGCCCTGCTGCGTCCCCGATCCTGCGGAGGCGCCTTCTTGGCTGCGCTGGGGGCTGTGTTCCGGGCCCTGTTCCCGGCAAGCTCCCCGGAGATGGCGGGCCGCTCGCACCCTCGGCGGACTCACTCAACTCGGCGTCGGGCGCGGCAAGCTCTTCTCCGTCTTCGGGCCACTCCCGCTCAGCAAGACTCATCGCCGATGCCGCGTCCGCTTCCTCCACCGTGAACCCAAATTCACCCGCGGCTGCGGCTGCCGCCGCCTCTTCCGCCCTGGTGGCGATGCGCTCCATCTCTTGATCAGTGGTGTCGCGGGTGAGGAGCTTCTTCTCGTCAGCATTGACCGCCACCTCCACTAGGCTGTCGAAGAACTGCTGCGCGACATCGCCGGCGGGCTCTTGCCAAGTTGGAGCGATCCCGTGCGAGTCACAGAACGGCATCATGGCGCAGATGTGGTCTCGCGAGGAGTTGTTACACAGAGGCACGACGCCTGCTGGCAACCTGAACCACTCGGGATGCTGCGGGTCATGCTTGAATATTTCCTTAAGTATCCCGTCCAATTCTATGACGGTGAAATTGAAGTTGAGGCCTGGGCGCAACCTCATGATGCCTGCCGGGCCTCCAAATTCCCAGGCGGGTCTCCCCTTCGCCTGCAGAGCGGCGATGCGGCGGCGGAGGAAATCTGCGCCGACAGCTCCTACAGTCAACCCGGCAAGCCTGAGGCGCAAGATCCGGGTGGTGGCGATCTTCAACTTGTCATCGTCCGTGGACAGAGTGCTCCAATCATTGCCTCGCACTGCTGGGGCTTGGCGCAGGGCGGTGAACGGCCGCGGGTTCTCCTCTACAACCCAGCACCAGTTTGCTCTCCACTCATCCCACTTGCTGCGGAGCTCCCCCTCCAGATAGGTCTCCTTCTTGCCGGCTCGCGAGATCCAGGCGATTCCCCCGGCAAGGGTTTCCCCTCTCTCGACACAGGGCATGAAGAAATGGCGGAAGAGAGCTATGTTGGGGTGGACTCCGACAAAGTTTTCGCATAGATGGGCGAAAACTGCCATGGTCAAGACGGCGTTGGGGGTAAAATCAAGGAGGTGGAGCCCGTAGGTGTTCATGATATCACAGAAGAAATCAGAGAACGGCGGGCAGAGCCCGCAGTAGAAGAACACGGCAAAGAAAGGGTACCCGCCAACTGGAGCTTCTTGCGAGGTGATGGCGGAGAGTACCTTTGTGCGCGGATGCGCCCGTGTCTCCGTCGACCAGAAGAGATAGTACCACTCCCTCAGATCCTTTGCGGAGAGCTCGGGGAGGAAGGTGGCCCGCTCTTTCCGCAGCGCCTCAAGCCGCTGCGCTTCGGTCGACTTCACAGCTTTCGCGGCCTTCCCCTTTCCGGGCTTCGGAGCCATGGCGGAGGTGGTGGGGGAGATCGACGGCGCTGGTAGTGGCGGCAGCGACGGAAGCGGAGCGCTTCTCTCTTTCGACTTTGGAAGCGGAGGAGGGCGGCGGAGATTTCTGAGATTGCAGCAGCGAAGGGCGAAAGTGGGGGAAATGCCCCTGTTTCCCCTGCTTATAAAGAGGGACGGGGCGGACATTTCGGCCTTCCAAATAAACAACCTCCCACAATCTCTCCCACGACGCCGCGTTTGACGCGTGCCGTTCTGGACGTGCGCGGTGGGAGCGGAGAGATATGCGGCGTGACCTAGGCCGCGCGTGCCCGTGCACTGTTTTGGGCCTGGCCCAACAGCGCTCGGCACCGTGTATGGCCCAGGCCCGGGGGCTCCTGTCGGTGTACTAGAGTAGGGGTACCCTAGTATCCCGAACTCGTGCACGGGCAGTTGCAGCGCCCCGCGGCAAGGCTTGCCGGGTGACCGCCAAGACCCTCCGTGGTTCCCTTGAAGACCATTCAAGAACAAAGTACTCAAACCAAGGCCCCGGCAAGAGGAGCTTGCCGGGAAGGCCAACCCAGGCCCCGGCAAGAGGATCTTGCTGGGAAGAGACAAGACCCCTGCAAGAGGAGCTTGCCGGGAAGGCCACTCAAGGCATACCAAGAAAGCTTGCCGCGACGCGCCCTGCGTCCCGGCAAGGCCCGGTGAGCAACAAGCTCCCAAACACGACAAGACGACGACCACGGCAAGGAGCTTGCCGCGGGAAACCCCCAGTTCGTGCCCGCGCTCCAGCACACCTGCTAACGTGTCGCTCTAGGACTCTCCCAAGCACACGTGGCAGGAGGCCGTGCAGCTAGGGGTGCGCGGTGGCAAGCGGAGATGAAAAGAAGGCCATCGTGGCAAACGGTGGCGCTCCTAACGGTCACTTTTTGCACTGTTTAGGCAACTCAGACAGGCATTCAATGACCTTGTCCCCTGCCGTCAGAGTTAGGTAGGGTACACTGTGTCCACAGTAGCGGTAGCTGCACCTACCGCATCCTTTTCCATTTTTACCCTCCTAATCTACGTTGCCACCTGTCGGTGACCCCTTGAAAGTACAAAAGGAGGCCCAAGTGCAATGTAGAGTGGGTTCGGCTCATTCGAAACACTAGAAACACTCTCACGCTCGGTCTGGCAGCGTCCATCGCTCCTGAGCAAGAATTCAATACACACAAACAAGCAGCAGTAGGGTTTTACGCATCCGTGCGGCCCGAAGCTGGGTAAAACTGCTCGCGTGTACTGCCTCGATCCGCTCTTTGTGCGACCTCCGCCCTCACCGAATCGAAAGGGGCTCGGTCCGCCGATCCCCATAGGTGTTCGTGGATCAGTTTCCCCGACAGGTATGTCTCCGTATAAGATGGTTTATGGAAAAGCATGTCACTTACCCCTTGAACTTGAACATAAAGCATATTGGGCTATTAAAGAGCTCAATTATGACTTCAAACATGCTAGTGAGAAGAGGTTGTTTGACATTAGCTCACTTGATGAATGGAGAACCCAAGCCTATGAAAATGCCAAGCTACTCAAAGAAAAAGTTAAACGGTGGCATGACAAAAGGATACAAAAGTGTGAGTTTAACATAGGTGATTATGTGTTACTATTCAACTCTCGTTTAAGATTTTTTGTAGGAAAACTTCTCTCTAAATGGGAAGGTCCTTATGTTATCGAGGAGGTCTATCGTTCCACTGCCATAAAATCAACAACTTCGAAGGCACAAGTCCGAGGGTGGTGAACGGTCAAAGAATCAAGCATTATATCTCAGGTAATCCTATCAATGTTGAAACTAATATTATTAAGACCGTAACCCCGGAGGAATACATAAGGGACACTTTCCAGAACGTTTCAGACTCCGAAAAGAAATAGGTATGTGGTACGGTAAGTAAACCGGCTCCAAAACAGTTCTAATGACAATTTTTCTCTGTTTTGGAATATTTAAGAATTTTAGGAAGAAAGAAGTAATCCGGGAAGGACACGAGGCCTCCACGAGGGTGGAGGGCACGTCCACCCTTACAGGGCGTGCCCCCCGTCTCGTGGGCACCTCGTGTGCCTCCCGGACTCCGTTCTCTTGCACGTTACGTATTTTGGTCGGTAAAAATTCATTATATAATCTCCCGAAGGTTTTGACCACCGTATCACGCAAATATCCTCTGTTTTCATTTCGAGCTATTTTTCTGACAGATCTAAAAGCACCATGACATCTCCAAGCGCTCCCAAGGACAAGTTTTTCGAGAGGGTCATCAACCCCTATCTCACGGAGGTGCTGCAACACCCTCAAACCATTGAGATGCGTGAGGGGGTGTTGTACATCCGCGATGTGGAGGGACCAAGGCGTACCGGAAGCGTGGAGACAAAGCTCAAAGCCATGGAGCAACAAGTTTTCAAGTGCCAAGGGAGGGTGGAGCGTGGAATCAACGCCAACCAGATGATGATCACGGAGTTCACCAACAACCACAAGCTAGATGCCAAGATCATTGGGGAGACCATCTTCAAGCTTCAAGAGAAAATCGAGCACCTCCAAGCCCAGATCTATGACCTGCAAAACCAAAACTGTGAGTATGAATATAGATTCAAGAGGATGAGTTTGGCTGCAGATTTGAGGATCCTGGAGACTCGATCATCCTTCTATGATGGTGAGCCTATGCCTTGGAAGACGGACGACAAGCCTACATCATCAACAACTCCTACTTCACCACCTCCGAGGACATAATTACATGGGTATGGGCACTCCCCTTGGCAACTGCCAAGCTTGGGGGAGGTGCCCCGGTATCGTATCACCATCACACTCCTATCTTTATCGTTTTACTTAGTTCGATCCTTTTAGTAATATCTTGATCTAGTAGATTGAAGTTTTGGTATCAAGTAGTTTTGAGTTTTGCTTTGTGATCTATTTATGTAACCGAGTCCATGAGCTATCTATAATAAAGTTTAGTGTTGAGTCAAGGGATTTGCTATCTTGCTATGATCTTGAGAAACTAGAAAGAAATAAAAAGAATAAAAGAGTTCATATTGATCTTATGGATAGTAATGACTTCACATATAAAAAGTATGAGGCATAAAAGTTGTTGAGAGTTGACAAACATAGTTTTGGTCATCATTGCAATTAATAGGAAGTAATAAGGAAAGAGAGGTTTTCACATACAAATATACTATCTTGGACATCTTTTATGATTGTGAGCACTCATTAAGTATGACATGCTAAAAGAGTTGATGTTGGACAAGGAAGACAACGTAATGGTTTATGTTTTCTCACATCTCAGTTAAAGTATATTGTCATTTATCTTCCCAACATGTTGAGCTTGCCTTTCCCCCTCATGCTATCCAAAATTCCTTGAACCAAGTAGAGATAGTACTTGTGCTTCCAAATATCTTTAAACCCAGTTTTGCCATGAGAGTCCACCATACCTACCTATGGATTGAGTAAGATCCTTCAAGTAAGTTGTCATGCTGCAAGCAATAAAAATTGCTCTCTAAATATGTATGACTTATTAGTGCGGAGAAAATAAGCTTTATACGATCTTGTTATGGAAGCAATAAAAGCGACAGACTGCATAATAAAGGTCCATATACAAGTGGCAATATAAAGTGACGTTCTTTTGCATTAAGATTTTATGCATCCAACCCTAAAAGCACATGACAACCTTTGCTTCCCTTTGTGAAGGGCCTATATTTTACTTTATGTTTTTACTTTATGCTTGAGTCAAGGTGATCTTCACCTTTCCCTTTTTCATTTTATCCTTTGGCAAGCTCCTCATGTCTGAAAGATCCTGATATATATATATCCAATTGGATGTAAGTTAGCATGAATTATTATTGTTGAATCACCCAAAGGTGAATATGTTGGGAGGCAACACAATAAGCCCCTATCTTTCTCAGTGTCCGGTTGAAACTCCATGAGTGTTAGCAATTGTAGAAGACTATATGATAGTTGAGTATGTGGACTTGCTGAAAAGCTCTATTCTTGACTCTTTCTGATGTTATGATAAATTGCAATTGCTTCAATGACTGAGATTATAGTTTGTTAGTTCCCAATGAAGTTTCTGAACCATACTTGACATTGTGAATTGATTGTTACTTGAGCATAGGAAACCATATGACAAAATCTATATATGTTGCTGCTATAAGAATGATCATGATGCCCTCATGTCCATATTTTATTTTTATCGACACCTCAATCTCTAAACATGTGGACATATTTTTCGATTTCGGCTTCCACTTGAGGACAAGCAAGGTCTATGCTTGGGGAGTTGATACGTCCATTTTGCATCATGCTTTTATATCAATATTTATTGAATTATGGGCTGTTATTACACATTATGTCTCAATAATTATGGCTATTCTCTCTTATTTTACAATGTTTACCATGAAGAGGGGGAATGCCGGCAGCTGGAATTCTGGCTGGAAAAGGAGCAAATATTGGAAACCTATTCTGCACAGCTCTAAAAATCCTGAAACTCCACGGAAGTTATTTTTGGAACTAATAAGAATTACTGAGTGAAGAAAACACCAGAGGGGGCCCACACCCTGGCCAGGAGGGTGGGGGGCGTGCCCACCCCTACTAGGCGCGCCCCCTATCTCCTGGCCCCCCTAGTGGGCCTCCGGTGCCCATCTTCTGCTATATGAAGGCTTTTACCTTGAAAAAAAATCAGAAGCAAGCTTACGGGACGAAACTCCACTGCCACGAGGAGGAACCTTGGCGGAACCAATCTAGGGCTCCGGCGGAGCTGTTCTGCCGGGGAAACTTCCCTCCGGCAGGGGGAAATCATCACCATCATCATCACCAACGATCCTCTCATCGGGAGGGGGTCAATCTCCATCAACATCTTCACCAGCACCATCTCCTCTCAAACCCTAGTTCATCTCTTGTATCCAATCTTGTATCCAAAACCAAAAATTGGTACCGGTGAGATGCTTGTCCAAGTAAGGGCAGTACCCAAGCACCGGTCCACCCACATATCAAATTATCAAAGTGCCGAACGTGAATCATATGAGTGTGATGAAAACTAGCTTGATGATAATTCCCATGTGTCCTCGGGAGCTTTTTTCTCATTATAAGAAATTGTCCAGGCTTGTCCTTTGCTACAAAAAGGATTGGGCCACCTTGCTGCACTTTATTTACTTTCATTGCTTGTTACCCGTTACAATTCATCTTATCACAAAACTATCTGTTACCTACAATTTTAGTGCTTGCAGAGAAAACCTTACTGAAAACCGCTTGTCATTTCCTTCTGCTCCTCGTTGGGTTCGACACTCTTACTTATCGAAAGGACTATGATAGATCCCCTATACTTGTGGGTCATCACGGGGAAATATTTAGCAGAGAAGTAATAAATCATATCCTGGGGACTACACATGCAACCAGGAGCAAGAGAATTAAACCATATTTTAGCATCACCCTTTAATGAGAAAGGAAATAATTTAAGGAAAATAACGATTTTTTCCTCATGAGTGAATAGGGTGGCTATATCATTCAATTTAGTGAGATGTGCCACAACAGTTTCAGATTTATAGCCATGAAAAGGATCAGATTCAACTAAAGTAATTAACTCAGGATCGATAGAGAAATCATAATCCTTATCAGAAATACAGATAGGTGAAGTAGCAAAAGCAAGGTCATATTTCATTCTAGCATCCAGAGACTTTTCTTTTAGCTTAGCTAACAGTTTCTTAAGATCAAATCTATCTTTGCAAGCAAAAAGGTCTCTAGCAGTTTCTTCATCCATAACATAACCCTTAGGTACATCAAGAAATTCATATCTAGGGGTAGAATCTTCATCATCACTTTCATCAATATTATCAGTTTCAATAATTTCATTCTCTCTAACCCTAGCAAGTTGTTCATCAAGAAATTCACCTAATGGCACAATATTATCAAGCATAGAAGTAGTTTCATCATAAGCATCATGCATATCAGAAGTGGAATCATCAATAACATGCGACATATCAGAATCAATAGTAGGTGCAGGTGTCGCAAGTTTACTCAAAACAGAAGGTGAATCAAGTTCAGAGCTAGATGGCAGTTCCTTACCTCCCCCTGTAGTTGAGGGAAAAATCTTGGTTCTTTCATCTTTCAAGTTCCTCATAGTGATCAACAGATATAAATCCCAAGTGACTCAAAGAATAGAGCTATGCTCCCCGGCAACGGCGCCAGAAAATAGTCTTGATAACCCACAAGTATAGGGGATCACAACAGTTTTAGAGGGTAGAGTATTCAACTAAAATTTATTGATTGAACACAAGGGGAGCCAAAGAATATTCTCAAGTATTAGCAGCTGAGTTGTCAATTCAACCACACCTGAAATACTTAATATCTACAGCAAATTATTTAGTAGCAAAGTAGTATGGAAGTAACAGTAACGGTGGCAAAAGTAACAGTAGCTGTTTTGTAGTAATCGTAACAGTGGCAACGGAGAATTAACTAAGCAAAGAACAATATGTGAAATGCTCGTAGGCAATGGATCAATGGTGGATAATTATGTTGGATACGATTCCTCATGCAACAGTTATAACATAGGGTGGCACAGAACTAGCTCCAGTTCATCAAGGTAATGTAGGCATGTATTCGGAATATAGTCATACATGCTTATGGAAAAGAACTTGCATGGCATCTTTTGTCCTACCCTCCCGTGGCAGCGGGGTCCTAACAGAAACTAGGGGATATTAAGGCCTCCTTTTAATAGAGTACCAAACCAAAGCATTAGCACTTAGTGAATACATGAACTCCTCAAACTACGGTCATCACCGGGAGTGGTCCCGATTATTGTCACTTCGGGGTTGCCGGATCATAAGACATAGTAGGTGACTATTGACTTGCAAGATAGGATCAAGAACTCACATATATTCATGAAAACATAATAGGTTCAGATTTGAAAATTATGGCACTTGGGCCCTAGTGACAAGCATTAAGCATGGCAAAGTCATAGAAACATCAATCTTAGAACATAATGGATACTAGGGATCAAACCCTAACAAAACTAACTCGATTACATGGTAAATCTCATCCAACCCATCACCGTCCAGCAAGCCTACGATGGGATTACTCACGCACGACGGTGAGCATCATGAAATTGGTGATGTAGGATGGTTGATGATGATGATGGCGATGGATTCCCCTCTTCGGAGCCCCAAACAGACTCCAGATCAGCCCTCCCGAGGAAGATTAGGGCTTGGCGGTGGCTCCGTATCGTAAAACGCGATGAATCCTTCTCTCTGATTTTTTTCTCCCCGAAAGTGAATATATGTTGGGGTTGAGGTCGGTGGAGGTCCAGGGGGCCCACGAGGCAGGGGGCGCGCCCCGGGGGGGCGCCCTGCACCCTCATGGACAGGGTGTGGGCCCCCTGACGTTGATTCTTTCGCCAATATTTTTTATTAATTCCAAAACATGTCTCCGTGGATTTTCAGGTCATTCCGAGAACTTTTACTTCTGCACAAAAATAACACCATGGAAGTTCTGCTGAAAACAACGTCAGTCCAGGTTAGTTCCATTCAAATCATGCAAGTTAGAGTCCAAAACAAGGGCAAAAGTGTTTGGAAAAAGTTGATACATTGGAGACGTATCATATTACCGTACCACTCTGGTGCGAATCTCACTCTGGAAGACCTATGAGGTTCAGTAGTAACTTGATCTAAAGTTTCACGATCATCATCATTAGCTTCCTCACTAATTGGTGTAGGAATCACTGGAACTGATTTTTGTGATGAACTACTTTCCAATAAGGGAGAAGGTACAATTACCTCATCAATCTCTACTTTCCTCCCACTCACTTCTTTCGAGAGAAACTCCTTCTCTAGAAAGGATCCATTCTTAGCAACAAAGATTTTGCCTTCGGATCTGTGATAGAAGGTGTACCCAATAGTTTCCTTTGGGTATCCTATGAAGACACACTTCTCTGATTTGGGTTCGAGCTTATCAGGTTGAAGTTTTTTCACATAAGCATCGCAGCCCCAAACTTTAAGAAACGACAACTTTGGTTTCTTGCCAAACCATAGTTCATAAGGCGTCGTCCCAACGGATTTTGATGGTGCCCTATTTAAAGTGAATGCAGCCGTCTCTAAAGCATAACCCCAAAACGATAGCGGTAAATCAGTAAGAGACATCATAGATTGCACCATATCTAATAAAGTACAGTTATGATGTTTAGGCATACGATTTTGTTATGGTGTTCCAGGTGGCGTAAGTTGTGAAACTATTCCACATTGTTTCAAATGAAGACCAAACTCGTAACTCAAATATTCACATCCACGATCAGATCGTAGAAACTTTATTTTATTGTTACGATTATTTTCCACTTCACTCTGAAATTCTTTGAACTTTTCAAATGTTTCAGATTTATGCTTCATTAAGTAGATATAACCATATCTGCTCAAATCATATGTGAAGGTAAGAAAATAATGATACCCGCCACGAGCCTCAACACTCATTGGACCGCATACGTCTGTATGTATTATTTTCAATAAGTCAGTAGCTCGTTCCATTGTTCCAGAGAACATAGTTTTAGTCATCTTGCCCATGAGGCACGGTTTGCAAGCACCAAGTGATTCATAATCAAGTGATTCCAAAAGTCCATCAACATGGAGTTTCTTCATGCGCTTTACATCGATATGACCCAAACGGCAGTGCCACAAATAAGTTGCACTATCATTATCAACTTTGCATCTTTTGGCTTCAATATTATGAACATGTGTATCATCACAATCGAGATTCAACAAAAATAGACCACTCAACAAGGGTGCATGACCATAAAAGATATTACTCACATAAATAGAACAACCATTATTCTCTGATTTAAATGAATAACAGTCTCACATCAAACAAGATCCAGATATAATGTTCATGCTCAACGCTGGCAACAAATAACAATTATTTAGGTCTAAAACTAATCCCGAAGGTACATGTAGAGGTAGCATGTCGATGATGATCACATCGACCTTGGAACCAGTTCCCACGCGCATCGTTACCTCGTCCTTAGCCAGTCTTCGATTAATACGTAGCCCCTGTTTCGACTTGCAAATATGAGCAACATAATCAGTATCAAATACCCAGGCACTACTACGAGAGAATTACTAAGGTACACATCAATAACATGTATATCAAATATACCTTTCACTTTGCCATCCTTCTTATCCGCCAAATACTTGGGGCAGTTCCGCTTCCAGTGACCAGTCCCTTTGCAGTAGAAGCACTCAGTTTCAGGCTTAGGTCCAGACTTGGGTTTCTTCTCTTGAGCAACAACTTTCTTGTCATTCTTCTTGAAGTTCCCCTTCTTCCCTTTGCCCTTTTTCTTGAAACTAGTGGTCTTGTTGACCATCAACACTTGATGCTCCTTCTTGATTTCTACCTCCGCAGCCTTTAGCATCGCGAAGATCTCGGGAATAGTCTTGTTCATCCCTTGCATATTATAGTTCATCACGAAGCCTTTATAGCTTGGTGGCAGTGATTGAAGAACTCTGTCAATGACACTATCAACAGGAAGATTAACTCCCAGCTGAGTCAAGTGGTTATGGTTCCCAGACATTCTGAGTATGTGTTCACTGACAAAACTATTCTCCTCCATTTTGCAGCTGTAGAACTTGTTGGAGACTTCATATCTCTCAACTCGGGCATTTGCTTGAAATATTAATTTCAACTCTTGGAACATCTCATATGCTCCATGATGTTCAAAACGTCTTTGAAGTCCTGATTCTAAGCCGTAAAGCACGGCACACTGAACTATCGAGTAGTCATCAGCTTTGCTTTGCCAGACATTCTTAACGTCATCAGTAGCATCTACAGCAGGCCTGGCACCCAACGGTGCTTCCAGGATGTAATTCTTTTGTGTAGCAATGAGGATAATCCTCAAGTTATGGACCCAGTCCGTGTAGTTGCTGCCATCATCTTTCAACTTAGCTTTCTCTAGGAACGCATTAAAATTTGAAGGAACGGTAGCACGAGCCATTAATCTACAATAACATAGACATGCCAAATACTATCAGGACTAAGTTCATGTTAAATTAAAGTTCAATTAATAATATTACTTAAGAACTCCCACTTAGATAGACATCTCTCTTGTCATCTAATTGATCACGTGATCCAAATCAACTAAACCATGTCCGATCATCACGTGAGATGGAGTAGTTTTGAATGGTGAACATCACTATGTTGATCATATCTACTATATGATTCACGTTCGACCTTTCGGTCTCAGTGTTCCGAGGCCATATCTGCATATGCTAGGCTCTTTAAGTTTAACCTGAGTATCCTGCATGTGCAAAACTGGCTTGCACCCGTTGTATGTGAACGTAGAGCTTATCACACTTGATCATCACGTGGTGTCTCGGCACGACGAACTGTAGCAACGGTGCATACTCAGGGAGAACACTTATACCTTGAAATTTAGTAAGGGATCATATTATAATGCTACCGCCGTACTAAGCAAAATAAGATGCATAAAAGATAAACATCACATGCAATCAAAATATGTGACATGATATGGCTATCATTATCTTGTGCTCATGATCTCCATCACTGAAGCATCGTCATGATCTCCATCGTCACCGGCGCAACACCTTGATATCCATCATAGCATCGTTGTCGTCTCGCCAACTATTGTTACTACGACTATCGCTACCGCTTAGTGATAAAGTAAAATAATTACATGCCGATTGCATTGCATACAATAAAGCGACAACCATATGGCTCCTGCCAGTTGCCGATAACTTTGTTACAAAACATGATCATCTCATACAACAATTTATATCACATCATGTCTTCACCATATCACATTACAGCAAGCCCTGCAAAAACAAGTTAGACGTCCTCTACTTTCTTGTTGCAAGTTTTACGTGGCTGCTACAGGCTTCTAGCAAGAACCGTTATTACCTATGCATCAAAACCACAACGATTTTTCATCAAGTGTATTGTCTTAACCTTCAACAAGGACTAACCATAGTCAGACTTGATTCAACTAAAGTTGGAGAAACAGACACCCACCAGCCATCTATGTGCAAAAGCACATCGGTAGAACCAGTCTCATGAACGCGGTCATGTAATGTCGGTCCAGGCTGCTTCCTCCAACAATACCGCCGAATCAAAGTAAGACGTTGGTGGTAAGCAGTATGACTATTATCGCCCACAACTCTTTGTGTTCTACTAGTGCAAATAACATCTACACATAGACCTGGCTCTGATGCCACTATTGGGGAACGCGACAATTTCAAAAAATTTCCTACGACCACGCAAGATCTATCTAGGTGATGCATAGCAACGAGAGGGGAGAGTGTGTCCACGTACCCTCGTAGACCAAAAGCGGAAGCATTTCAATAATGTGGTTGATGTAGTCAAACTTCTTCGTGATCCAATCGATCAAGTACGGAACGTACGCACCTCCGCGTTCAGCACACATTCAGCTCAATGAAGTCCCTCATGCTCTTGATCTAGTTGAGGACGAGGGTAAGTTCCATCAGCACGACGACATGGCGACGGTGATAATCATGTTACCGGCGCAGGGCTTCGCCTAAGCACTAGGATGGTATGATCGAGGTGTGTAACTGTGGAGGGGGCACCACACACGGTTAAGAGAAACTTGTGTGTTCTAGGGTGCCCCCTGCCCCCATATATAAAGGAGCAAGGGGGAGGCCGGCCGGCCCCTAGGGCGTGCCCCAAGAGAGGAGTCCTACTAGGACTACTAGCCCTAGTAGCATTCCAACACAAGGGAGAAGGGGGAAGGAAAGGAGAGGGAGAGGGAGTAGGAAAAGGGGGGCGCCGCCCCCCTTCACTTGTCCTATTTAGACTCGGGGGGGGGGGGCAGCCGTCTTGCGGCCCTCCTCTCTCTCCACTAATGCCCATAGTGGACCATTAGTTCCCTGGGGGGGGGGTTGGTAACCCCTCCGGCACTCCGGTTTTACCTGAAACTTCCCGGAACTCTTCTGTTTTTCGAATAACATGGTCCAATATATCAATCTTTATGTCTCGACCATTTTGAGACTCCTTGTCATGTCCGTGATCTCATCCGGGACTTCGAACAAACTTCGGTAATCAAAAACACATAACTCAGAATACATATCGTCATCGAACGTTAAGCGTGTGGACCTTATGGGTTCGAGAACTATGTAGACATGACCGAGACTCATCTCTGGTCAATAACCAATAACAGAAACTTGATACTCATATTGGCTCCCACATATTCTATGAAGATCTTTATCGTTTATGACATCCCAAATTTCCAATTTGGAATGTTATACATTAGATCATCATTGCATATAATATTTTATTGCATTTTTGGTTGATCCTAGAAATTTTACACAACTCAAGGAACCACAGAGAGAGTTGGGGATTTCGTTATTTTCATATTTGAGTTTTCTCAAATTTTGAAAAGAGAATCATTTGGTTTTAATTATTTTTCTCTCCGAATATTTTCTATATGAAAATAAAAGAGAGAGGATAAAATGACTTCTCCAAAATAAAGAAATATTGGAGGAAAAATATTAAAATCAAATAAGAATTTTATTCTGAGTTTTATTGCTATTTTATTTGAATTAGAAAAATGCAGATTTCAAAATTGCATTTTTAGGCCAAGAAAGTGTTCACCTTGTTCTAAATATTCCATTTAGACGGTGAAAATTTGTTTTGGCATTTTTAGATTTTTTTAAATATTTCTTAGGATTTTTTTCCATCCGGTGG
The DNA here is from genome assembly GCF_018294505.1 of Triticum aestivum. Lineage (NCBI taxonomy): Eukaryota > Viridiplantae > Streptophyta > Magnoliopsida > Poales > Poaceae > Triticum > Triticum aestivum. Next base: position 131,288,417 of record NC_057801.1, read on the forward strand.
AATATATTAAAAAAAAGATCCTGCCCGACTGGGCCGAAGCCCAGCCGGCCCGCCTAGCGCCGCCACCACCGCGTGCCGTATCCGCGCCGGACTCCGGCTGGAGTACGGGTCGCCGCCGCCCGCTGCTGCCCCCTCTCCCAAGTCGGAGAGCACCGGGGGGGGGGGGGCTTTATAAGCCGCCACCCCGGGCCCCTCTCGCCACCTCGCCGCCGCCGTCATCTCGCCACCCCCGAGCCGTCCCGCCACCCGACGCCTCCACCGCTGCCTGCCAGAGCCCCGCCGCCGCCGCGCCACCTCGCCGCCGCCGTCACCTCGCCACCCCACCGCCGACCCGCGCCGCCCCGAAACCCCGCCGCCGTAGCTGAGCCTCCCGGAGCCGCCCCGCCTCGCCGGAGCTTCGCCGTAGGTATACGCCGCCGCCGCCGTCATTCGGTTTTATTTTAAAATCGTCCAGTTTTGTTAGAAACCCTAGATTCATATTTTTTATAGATCGGTTTTATTTTTTCCAGTTTATCTAAATAGCGGACGTTCATTCATTAGCCTATTCGTCAGTTTTTCTTTTTCTAGGGTTTTCCGCGATTATTTTCGATCGCGATTTCTGCCCTGATCTTCGTTGTAGTTTATCTTTTCGCTCATTTACCGGATCAGGTGATTCAAGCGCCTAGATCTTCGTCTCGAAGCCCTCTTTCTGTTTAAACAACTTGAACAAGATTTTGGTACTGTAAAATTTGACTTTAGTCCAGATTAGTAAAGGGATCTTGTTTCTTTCGCAGTTTGAGTTTCGTTGCTCCGCTTGATTTGATTTTTTTTGCAAACCGGAGTTCTTAAGTTGAACTTTCTGGTTAGATCTCTTATTTGAGTTTTACCCGTGCTTCTAGATGAGTGCTTATGTATGTTATTGTTTGTTTGTGATAGAGTACCCGGAGTGCTAAGCGTGCTACTACGAGTCTCTTGGTTTTGCGGATCATCAGCAAGGCAAGTAACACTTTGATCATACCTCCTTACTACCCAGTTTTATTGCATTAGATCAACCCTCAAACATTGCATGGTTAGGATGTGATTAACATGTGGGTTTTGGGAAGTAGATGATGAGGTAGAACCTATTGTCCTGTTTATTATTAAACCTTTGGGAGTTACTTCTACGTATGCTTATATTGCTATGCTATGCTCGTAGACATGGTTTTGGTGAGTGTATCCATGATAGATGTGAGTATTGTTAACTAATGGTTAAATAAGGTGGCTACTTAAATACACATCTGGGTGGACAGCTTGAGGCACCCTGGAGTACCCAGTGGTTGTCAGGGCACCTGGAGAATCCAATGTTATCCTAGGATATCCCGGAGTACCCGTGTGATCATCCTACGGTCCACCACCCAGGCTCAAAGGGATCATAAGATTATTCATGCTAGAATCTATGTGCAGCCACAAGCCAATATCGGCTCTAGCATAGTTGAGTAAGTTTCGTGAAGCTCTTGAAGAGGTAGACTAGCAGATGTAGTGGGTCGTAGGTGGTACTGTCTATCCAGAGTAGAGAGTTAATGATTTAGAAAGACTGTGTCTCGAATCTCCGACCATGGATGTATTTGAGTCTTGTGGGGAAAAGGGCGCAAACCTCTGCAGAGTGTACAAACTAATCATGGTTAGCCGTGTCCCCGGTTATGGACATCTTGAGTATCTGGTTCTTGGATTATCAAGTTGATCTCATCACTCTAAAACTAATTTGATTGGATTTAATGATGATGCTTAATTGGGATTGAGTTGGAGGAACCTTCTCAATGTTTAACAACCACCATGATAGTTAAATAAAATTTATTCCTTTGTTGTAGGGAAAAATTGGCTTTATGCAATACTGTAACCATAGAGCTTTCCACCAGCCATATATGCATGTAGTGATAGTATTCATTCTGTTCATTACTCTATGTGTTACATTGCCATCACATTCCATGTGCTGACCCGTTTTGGGCTGCAACATTTCATGTTGAAATGTTGCAGACTTTTCAGACGATGAGTAAGGTGCCATAGGTCGCTGTCTTTCATTCAGCTATGCCGTTGGAGTTGATGGACTCACTTTATCTTCCAAGCCTTCCGCTGTTATCGTTTTTAGATGGCCTTAAGCCATATTATTGTAATAAGTTCTCTTTTGAGACATTTGATGTAATAAGTGTGTGATTGAAACTCTGTTATATATCCTCAAGTACTGTGTGTGTCAGCATTACTGATCCAGGGATGACACTGATGCACAGAGACTAGACTGTTTGAGGTCTGGTCGCTACAAGATGGTATCAGAGCACACGCTGACTGTAGGGCACGACCACTAAGCTAAAACCCTAAATCACTACTCTCTTCTCATTTCTGACTCCTCTCCTTTTCTACTCTATGGATGGCGGATGCAAGGAACACATTCACGCAACCGAATGAAGATACCCCTTTTGGGAGACACTTGAACGAAGTTACTAGATACCTGAACATCGGAGTACCAAGCTTCACCGGGACCTACATCGGCACTTTACCAGGATAGGAGCATTGGATGATTCGAGTTCAAGTTCCAGGAAGGACGTTCATGCCAGTCGCCGATCCCATAGAGTTTTCCTTTGATGCACCAACCTGGAGTCTAGGAAAGAGCATGGCAGCCCACATCACCATGGGACGCATTGGAGAAATTTACCACAAGGATCTCAACGATACTATCTACCAGATTTGTGGGCGGCGAGATGAGCAATGGGAGATGATCAACACCAGGAGGGATAGGTCCATTGCAGCTTTCATCCAGGAGTTAAATCAGCACATTCGACGCCAGGAGAACCAGATGTGCGCAGGCATGATATATCTGAAGAAGGCAATGACGAGGATCATGAAGCTGGAGGAAAAACTCAAGTCTACACGCGATGGATACGAGGAGGAAATGATGATACTCGTGGACAAGAATGACGATTTGACAAGGAAGCTAGGAGTATTCATGGGAGACCCCGCGCTAGGAGGTTAAGACGATGATTCCACTTGTCCGAAAAACTACATCATCATCGATGACACCGACTCGGACCCCGATGATATGTCTCCAACGTATCTATAATTTTTGATTGTTCCATGCTATTATATTACCCGTTTTGGATGTTTATGGGATTTACTTTACACATTTATATCATTTTTGGGACTAACCTACTAACCGGAGGCCCAACCCGTATTGCTGTTTTTTTGCCTATTTCAGTATTTCGAAGAAAAGGAATATCAAATGGAGTCCAAATAGAATGAAACCTTCGGGAGCGTGATTTTTGGCATGAACATGATCCAGAGGACTTGGAGTGCAAGTCAAGAAGCAGTCGAGGCGGCCACGAGGGTGGAGGGCGCGCCCACTATCTCGTGGGCCCCTCGGGCGGCCACTGACCTACTTCTTCCTCCTATATATACCCATGTACTCCGAGAACATCAAGGGAGCCAACAAAAACCTAATTCCACCGCCGTAACCTTCTGTATCCGCGAGATCCCATCTTGGAGCCTTCGCCGGCGCTCCGCCGGAGGGGGAATCGGCCATGGAGGGCTTCTACATCAACACCATAGCCCCTCCGATGAGTTGTGAGTAGTTTTACCATAGATGTTCGGGTCCATAGTTATTAGCTAGATGGCTTCTTCTCTCTTTTTGGATCTCAATACCATGTTCTCCTCGATCTTCTTGGAGATCTATTCGATGTAACTCTTTTTGCGGTGGTGCTTGTCGAGATCCGATGAATTGTGGGTTTATGATCAAGTTTATCTATGAGAAATATTTGAATCTCCTCTGAATTGTTTTATGTATGATTGAGTTATCTTTGCAAGTCTCTTCGAATTATCAGTTTGGTTTGGCCTACTAGATTGATCTTTCTTGCAATGGGAGAACTGCTTAGCTTTGGGTTCAATCTTGCAGTGTCCTTTCCCAGTGACAGCAGGGGCAGCAAGGCACGTATTGTATTGTTGCCATCGAGGATAAAAAGATGGGGTTTATATCATATTGACTGAGTTTATCCCTCTACATCATGTCATCTTTCTTAATGCGTTACTCTATTCTTATGAACTTAATACTCTAGATGCATGCTGGATAGCGGTCGATGTGTGGAGTAATAGTAGTAGATGCAGGCAGGAGTCGGTCTACTTGTCACGGACGTGATGCCTATATACATGATCATGCCTAGATAATCTCATAATTATTCGCTTTTCTATCAATTGCTCGACAGTAATTTGTTCATCCACCGTAATACTTATGCTATCTTGAGAGAAGCCACTAGTGAAACCTATGGCCCCTGGGTCTATCTTTTATCATATAAGCTTTTCAATCTACTTTTATTTGCATCTTTATTTTTCCAATCTATATTATAAAATACCAAATATATATTTATCTTATCATACTATCTCTATCAGATCTCACTTTCGCAAGTGGCCGTGAAGGGATTGCCAACCCCTTTATTGCGTTGGTTGCGAGTTCTTTGTTTGTTTGTGTAGGTGCGTGGGACTTTTGAGGAGCCTTCTACTGGATTGATACCTTGGTTCTCAAAAACTGAGGGAAATACTTACGGTACTATTTCTGCATCACCCTTTCCTCTTCAAGGAAAACCAACGCAAGCTCAAGACGTAGCAAGAAGGATTTCTGGAGCTGTTGCCGGGGAGGTCTTCGCTAGTCAAGACATACCAAGTACCCATCACAAACTCATCTCCCTCGCATTTACATTATTTGCCATTTGCCTCTTGTTTTCCTCTCCCCCACTTCACCCTTGCCGTTTTATTTGCCCTCTCTTTCCCAATCTCCTCTCTCTTTTTCGCTTGTCTTTTGTTTGCTCGTCGTTATGGCTAGTTCCTTATCCGCTCCTATGTCTCCCAAGTTTGAAGTTCTTCACTTCAAGCAAAGGCAAGGAGAAAACTTAAAAGATTATTGGTATAGGATGATGGAATCTTATCGCAATTGCACCCTAGAGGTGAATTTTAGAATTCTACTTCGCAATTTTTATGTTGGGCTAAATATGTCGCATAGACAACTCTTGGATTGCATTGCCAAGGGAAATTTTATTGAAATTGATCCTAGTATTGCACATGAAATTATAGAGGGAATAGTGCGAACACTACCTCAAAAAGGGGGGCCACATCCTACCCAAGAAAAAACACAAGTGTTTGGAAAGATTTGCGAAGTAACAAAAATATTACAAAAGTCTCTTGAGCCTCTTAAAAGTGTTAGCGGAAACCTTCACCGCATGAATATGTTGATTACTCTTTGCAATAAGAGGTTGGATTCTTTAAATCTAAAAATTTCCGAGTATGAAGGGAAACGTAAAGAACCTCCCGGATTCGAGCATGACTCCGCTAAAAAACTGAAAATTAAAGATGGCACTACTTAGATCTATCCCCGCTTTTATGCCAAGCTAGGGGCGTTAAACGATAGCGCTAGTTGGAAGGCAACCCAATTTATTTGTGTTTTTGTTTTTGTTTCTGTTTAGTAATAAATTTTGCATCTACTCTCTGTTTAGATGTGTTTTTATATTTTAGTTAGTGTTTGTGCCAAGTAGAACCTATAGGATATCCTATGGTGATAGTTAATTTGATTCTGCTAAAAAACAGAAACTTTGCACGCACGAAACTAGTTTTGTTAATTCACATAAACGTGCTTTTGCGGTGATTCTTTTTGATGTAGATCAATAGAAAAATTTCCCAGGACTTCCTATTGTGGTAGGATTTTTAGAGTTCCAGAAGTATTTATGGGTTACAGATTTCTATAGACTGTTCTATTTTTGGCAGATTCTGTTTTTCGTGTGTTGTTTGCTTATTTTGATGGATCTATGGCTAGTATTAAGTGGTATGAACCATAGAGAACTTGAAATACAGTAGGTTTAACACCAATATAAATAAAGAATGAGTTCATTACAGTACCTTATGTGGTGGTTTTGCTTTCTTTTACTAATGGAGCTTATGAGATTTCCTGTTGAGTTTTGTGTTGTGAAGTTTTCAAGTTTTGGGTAAAGATTTGATGGACTATGGAATAAGGAGTGGCAAGAGCCTAAGCTTGGGGATGCCCATGGCACCACAAGATATTCAAGAATAGCTAAAAGACTAACCTTGGGGATGCCCCGGAAGGCATCCCCTCTTTCGTCTTTGTTTATCGGTAACTTTACTTGGAGCTATATTTTTATTCGCCACATGATATGTGTTTTGCCTGGAGCGTCTTGTATGATATTAGTATTTGCCTTTTAGTTTTACACAATCATCCTTGCTGTACACACCTTTTGGGAGAAGCCCACTTGATTAGAATTTATTAGAATACTCTATGTGCTTCACTTATATCTTTTGAGCTAGATAGTTTTTGCTCTAGTGCTTCACTTATATCTTTTAGAGCACGGCGGTGGCTTAATTTTGTAGAAATTGCTAGTCTCTGATGCTTCACTTATATTATTTTGAGAGTCTCTTATAACAGCATGGTATTTGCTATGGTTATAAATTTGGTCCTAGAATGGTAGGCATCCAAGTTGGGTATATTAAAACTATCATAGGAAGTGAATTGGATGCTATGATCAATTTGATACTTGATAATTGTTTTGAGATATGGAGGTAGTAATATTAAAGTCATGCTAGTTGGGTGATTATGAATTTAAAGAATGATTGTGTTGAAGTTGGCAAGTCCCGTAGCATGCACATATGGTAAAAGTTGTGTAACAAATTTATTGCATAGGGTGCTCTTTTGATTGCCTTCCCTTGAGTGGAGGTCAGGGGCGCGCGATGGTTAACTCCTACCAACCTCCCCCCTAGGAGCATGCGTAGTAGTACCTTGCTTCGAGGGCTAATAAAACTTTTGCAATAAGTATATGAGTTCTTTATGACTAATGTTGAGTCCATGGATTATACACACTTTTACCTTTCCATTATTGCTAGCCTCTTCAGTACCGTGCATTGCCCTTTCTCACCTTGAGAATTGGTGCAAACTTCGCCGGTGCATCCAAACCCCGTGATACGATACGCTCTATCACACATAAACCTCCTTATATCTTCCTCAAAACAGCCACCATACCTACCTATTATGGAATTTCCATAGCCATTCCGAGATATATTGCCATGCAACTTTCCACTGTTCCATTCATCATCATGACACGCATTACTATTGTCATATTTCCATTGCATGATCATGTAGTTGATATTGTATTTGTGGCAAAGCCACCATGCATAAATTTTCATACATGTCACTCTTGATTCATTGCCCATCCCGGTACACCGCCGGAGGCATTCATATAGAGTCATATCTTGTTCTAGTTTTGAGTTGTAAATCAATAAAAGTGTGATGATCATCATTATTAGAGCATTGTCCCCAAATAAAAAAAAGAAGGCCAAAAAGAAAAAAGGAAAGGCCAAAAAAAAAGAAGGCCAAAAAGGAAAAAAAAAGAAAGGCCCAAAAAAAGAAAATAAAAGAAAATAAAAAGGGGGCAATGTTACTATCTCTTTTTCCACACTTGTGCTTAAAAGTAGCACCATGTTCTTCATATATAGAGTCTCATATATTGTCACTTTCATATACTAGTGGGAATTTTTCATTATAGAACTTGGCTTGTATATTCCTACGACGGGCTTCCTCAAATGCCCTAGGTCTTCGTGAGCAAGCAAGTTGGATGCACTCCCACTTAGTTTCTTTTGTTGAGCTTTCATACATTTATAGCTCTAGTGCATCCGTTGCATGGCAATCCCTACTCCTCATGTTGACATCAATTTATGGGCATCTCCATAGCCCGTTGATTAGCCTCGTCAATGTGATACTTTCTCCTTTTTTGTCTTCTCCACACAACCTCCATCATCATATTCTATTCCACCCATAGTGCTATATCCATGGCTCACACTCATGTATTGCATGAGAGTTGAAAAAGGCTGAAGCGCGTTAAGAAGTACGAACCAATTGCTTGGCTGAAACCGGGGTTGTTCTTGATGGGAGTATTTTGTGTGATGAAAATGAAGCATAGCCTAACTATATGATTTTGTAGGGATGAACTTTCTTTAGCCATGTTATTTTGAGAAGACATGATTGCTTTGATTAGTATACTTGAAGTATTACTATTTCTTATGTCAATATGAACTTTTATTTTGAATCATTTGGATCTGAACATTCATGTCACAGTAAAGAAAATTACATTGAGAATTATGCTAGGTAGCATTCCACATTAAAAATTATGTTTTTATCATTTACCTACTCGAGGACGAGCAGGAATTAAGCTTGGGGATGCTTGATACGTCTCCAAGGTATCTATAATTTCTGATTGTTCCATGCTATTATATTACCCATTTTTGGATGTTTATGGGCTTGACTTTACACATTTATATCATTTTTGGGACTAACTACTAACCGGAGGCCCAACCCGTATTGCTGTTTTTTTGCCTATTTCAGTATTTCGAAGAAAAGGAATATCAAACGGATTCCAAATGGAATGAAACCTTCGGGAGTGTGATTTTTGGAACGAACGTGATCCAGAGGACTTGGAGTGCAAGTCAAGAAGCAGTCGAGGCGGCCAGGAGGGTGGAGGGCGCGCCCACCCCTACAGGGCGCGCCCCCTATCTTGTGGGCCCCTCGGGTGGCCACCGACCTACTTCTTCCTCCTATATATACCCATGTACCCCGAGAACATCAAGGGAGCCAACGAACACCTAATTCCACCGCCGTAACCTTCTGTATCCATGATATCCCATCTTGGAGCCTTCGCCGGCGCTCCACCGAAGGGGGAATCGAACATGGAGGGCTTCTACATCAACACCATAGCTCCTCCGATGAGTTGTGAGTAGTTTTACCACAGACCTTCGGGTCCATAGTTATTAGCTAGATGGCTTCTTCTCTCTTTTTGGATCTCAATACCATGTTCTCCTCGATATTCTTGGAGATCTATTCGATATAACTCTTTTTGCGGTGTGTTTGTCGAGATCCGATGAATTGTGGGTTCATGATCAAGTTTATCTATGAGAAATATTTGAATCTCCTCTGAATTCTTTTATGTATGATTGAGTTATCTTTGCAAGTCTCTTCGAATTATCAGTTTGGTTTGGCCTACTAGATTGATCTTTCTTGCAATGGGAGAAGTGCTTAGATTTGGGTTCAATCTTGCGGTGTCCTTTCCCAGTGACAGCAGGGGCAGCAAGGCATGTATTGTATTGTTGCCATCAAGGATAAAAAGATGGGGTTTATATCATATTGCATGAGTTTATCCCTCTACATCATGTCATCTTTCTTAATGCGTTACTCTGTTCTTATGAACTTAATACTCTAGATGCATGCTGGATAGCGGTCGATGTGTGGAGTAATAGTAGTAGATGCAGGCAGGAGTCGGTCTACTTGTAATGGACGTGATGCCTATATACATGATCATGCCTAGATAATCTCATAATTATTCGCTTTTCTATCAATTGCTCGACAGTAATTTGTTCACCCACCATAATACTTATGCTATCTTGAGAGAAGCCACTAGTGAAACCTATGGCTCCCGGGTCTATCTTTTATCATATAAGCTTTCAATCTACTTTTATTTGCGTCTTTACTTTTCCAATCTATGTTATAAAATACGAAAAATATATTTATCTTATCATACTATCTCTATCAGATCTCACTTTCGCAAGTGGCCGTGAAGGGATTGACAACCCCTTTATTGCGTTGGTTGCGAGTTCTTTGTTTGTTTGTGTAGGTGCGTGGGACTTTTGAGGAGCCTCCTACTGGATTGATACCTTGGTTCTCAAAAACTGAGGGAAATACTTACACTACTATTGCTGCATCACCGTTTCCTCTTCAAGGAAAACCAACGCAAGCTCAAGACGTAGCACCCGACGATAGTGATGATGACTATGTTGATGAAGCTGGAGCAGATATCATGGAGTCTTCCACCGATTAAACTTCTAGTCGACCACCATATCAGTAGTAGTATTCCCCCATGTACATAGTATAGACCGAGCACTTTTGTAACGATAGTTAGACCGATTGTATGCCCTTGTTTGAATTGATTGAGGTGATATGTTTGTATTTGTCTCATGTGCATGTGGGTAGTGTTTTTCCCTCTAGACCTCATTCTATTGTATTTTCTCATCTTTTCTAAACCCATCAGATGCTTCCAAGACATGACAATGGATTTGCTTTCCCACCGGAGCTCACTCAGTTGATCCAGTAGCAGAATACCCTGATGCAGCTACTAGTCCAGAATCAGAACCAGGGGAACAACAACAACAACAACCCACCACCACCACCACCTGTTGATCACTTAGCCCATTTCCTAAGGCTGAATCCACCGGTGTTCTCTAGTAGCACCGAGCCGATTGTTGCAGATGATTGGCTCCGTAAGATTGGAAGGGAGTTGACCACTTCAGGATGCACAGATGCGGAGAGAGTGCGTTTTGCCGCAAATCATCTTGATGGACCTGCAATATCATGGTGGGAGAATTTCACAGCCACTTACCCCATCGACACTGTCACATGGGACCAGTTTCAGCAGGCTTTTCGCACTGCCCATGTTTCAGCAGGAGTTATGGCCATGAAGAAACGCAAGTTTCGCAACTTGCGCCAAGGAGGACGCACAGTGGGCCATTATGTGTATGACTTTAGTAAGCTAGCACATTATGCCCCAGATGACGTTGCTACAGATACCGCTAAGCAGGAGAAGTTTCTGGAAGGGCTGAATGATGAGTTGAGCATGCAATTGATGGTGGCAATATTCAACAACTACCAGGAGTTGGTAGATAGAGCTCTCATGATTGAAGGGAAGCAGCAGCAGATTGACAACCGCAAGAGGAAGTATGGACAAGGGAAGTACAATGCAGGAGCTCAGCAGAGGCCCTGTTTTACCCCGAACTCGGGAGGACACATTCACCATAACCATGGAGGCCATAATTCCAATGGAGGAAGTTCACACAACCATAGTGGCCCCAAGAATGGGAATGGGAATGGAGGAAGTAACAGCCAGACCCGTTCCAACCTAGCAATGCCCACCAAGAAGGATCTAAGTCACATTACTTGTTTCAAGTGTGGGAAGAATGGACATTATGCCACGGAGTGTTCTGAAGCAAAGAATTGAAATGGCAATGGAAACTCTGGGAAGAAGCCCAACCCTTTCAACAAGGGACAAGTGAACCACGTTAGCGTGGAGGAGGTTGAAGCGCAACCAGATGCAGTAATAGGTAAGTTTTTGGTGAAGTCATTTACTGCAATCGTTCTTTTTGATACTGGTGCATCACATTCATATATATCAAGGGGATTTGTGGATAAGTATAACCTGCCAACCCAAGCCCTTAGGTCACCCATGTTAGTAACCTCGCCAGGTGCAGAGTATATGGCTAGCCTATGGTGTGATCGGTTATCATTAAGGTTGGTAACTACGTGTTCCCCTCAGACCTAATAGTATTGGAGTCACAAGAACTGGATGTAATATTAGGCATGGATTGGTTATCAAAGTATGGAGGGAACATTGACTACGCCAGTAAGTCGATTTTGCTCACTACTCCAGAAGGAAGAAGGATTAAGTATGTATCCCGGCATGTGCCGAAGAGGACTCAAGTGAATTCCTTATCAGGAGTTGTATAGGAGGAAGTACCAGTGGTGAAGGATTTCCTTGATGTATTTCCAGAGGAGTTGCCAGGCATGCCACCAGATAGAGACATCGAGTTTTTGATTGAGCTTTTGCCAGGAACAGGGCCAATATCTAAGAGACCATATCGGATGCCCGCAAAGGATTTGGAAGAAATTAAGAATCAGATTAAGGAGTTACTGGACAAAGGCTATATTCGCCCAAGTTCGTCACCTTGGGGATCACCAGTGCTTTTAGTGGAGAAGAAGGATGGATCGTTGAGGATGGTTGTTGATTATCATGGATTGAATGAAGTGACGATCAAGAACAAGTACCCACTGCCGATGATCAATGATTTGTTTGACCAGTTGCAGGGAGCTAAAGTATTTTCCAAGATCGATCTATGATCAGGATACCACCAGCTGAAGATTCAAGAGCAGGATATACCTAAGACAGCTTTTACCACAAGGTACGGGCTATATGAGTATACCGTTATGTCATTTGGTCTGACTAACGCACCTGCATATTCCATAAACATGATAAACAAGGTGTTTATGGAGTTTTTGGATAGGTTCATCATAGTGTTCATCGATGATATTCTGGTCTACTCAAAGAATGAAGAGTAGCATAAGGAGCATTTGCGTTTGGTACTTGGGAAGCTCAGAGAACATCAGTTATATGCCAAGTTCAACAAGTGTGAGTTTTGGTTGAAGGAAGTTGGATTCCTCAGACATGTTATATCCGGAGAAGGAATAGTAGTAGACCCCACCAAGGTTGTCACTGTGACTAATTGGGAAGCGCCCACGTCAGTTGGAGAGATCCGGAGTTTTCTCGGACTCGCAGGATACTACAGGAGGTTCATTGAGAATTTCTTGAAGATTGCAAAGCCCATGACGGAGTTGTTGAAGAAGGACACCAAATTCAAATGGACTGAGGAATGTGAGGCCAGTTTTCAGGAGTTGAAGAAACGTTTGGTTACAGCTCCAGTGTTGATTCTTCCAGATCAACACAAGGATTATCAAGTGTATTGCGACGCTTCTCGTCAAGAACTTGGAGCAGTGCTTATGCATGAGGGTAGAGTTGTTTCATATGCCTCACGACAGCTTAAACCCCATGAGTTGAATTATGCTACACATGATTTGGAGTTAGCTGCCATAGTGCATGCGTTGAAGACATGGAGACATTTTCTCATTGGAAACCATTGTGAGGTGTACACGGATCACAAGAGTTTGAAGTATATTTTCACGCAGAAGGAATTGAATCTCAGGCAGAGGAGATGGTTGGAGCTCAGTAAGGATTATGATATGAGGTTGCACTATCATCCCGTAAAGGATAATGTAGTAGCCGATGCGTTGAGTCGCAAGAGTCATGTCAATACACTCATGACCGGAGGATTATCTAAGGAGTTAGTAGAGATCTTCACGAGCTATGTTTGGAAATAGTTCCGAGAGGCTATGTAGCATCGTTGGAAATTCAGTCTACTTTGATGGATAAGATCAGAGAAGCTCAGAAGACGGACAAAGAGATTGCCGAGATAAAGGAAAGGATGAGCAAAGGAAAGGCTAAAGGATTTCGTGAGGATGAGCACAATACCTTATGGTTTGAGGATCGCGTATATGTACCTAATGACCCCGAGATCAGGAAGTTGATTCTGCAGGAGGCCCATGATTCACCATATTCGATTCACCCCAAAAATACCAAGATGTATCTGGATTTGAAGGACAGTTTCTTGTGGACCGGAATGAAGAAGGATATTGCTGAGTATGTAGTAGTTTGTGATGTATGACAGAGAGTGAAGGTAGAGCATCAGAAGCCAGCAAGATTACTACAGCCATTGCCGATACCCGAATGGAAGTGGGATAAGCTAGGCATGGATTTTATCACGGGATTGCCCAGGACTCGTTTAGGCTATGACTCGATCTGGGTTGTAGTCAATCGTTTGACGAAGGTAGCTCATTTCATCTCAGTGAAGACCACTTACACCAGTGCTAAGTTGGCCAAGATATACATGACCAGGATCGTATGTCTGCATGGAGTTTCGAGGACCATTGTATCAGATAGAGGAACCCAGTTTACCTCGAAGTTTTGGAATCAGTTGCATGAGACTTTGGGTACCAGGCTAGAGTTTAGTACAACCTTTCATCCATAGAGAGATGGACAGACCGAGAGAGTCAATCAGATTCTGGAGGACATGTTGAGAGCTTGTGCGCTAGATTATGGATATAGTTGGGACGACAATTTTCCATATGCAGAGTTCTCTTACAATAAAAATTATCAAGCTAGTTTGAAGATGGACCCTTTTGAAGCGTTGTACGGAAGGAGGTGCAGGACACCGTTGTTATGGGATGACGTTGGAGACCGTCAGTTGTTTGGACCTGATTTGATTAAGGAGTCTGAAGAGAAGGTTAAGTTGATTCGTGATAGACTCAAGGTAGCCCAGTCCAGGCAGAAGAGCTATGAGGATTCTAAACGCAAGGAGACATTTTACGAAGTCGGAGACATAGTTTATCTTCTTGTGTCCCCACTTCGAGGAGTTAAGCGTTTTGGAGTTAAGGGAAAGTTAGCACCACGTTTTGTGGGACCATACAAAGTTCTGGAGCGTATGGGAGAAGTTTCTTACAAGTTGGAATTGCCAGAAGGAATGTCAGGAGTTCAATGATGTGTTCCACGTTTCCCAGTTGAACGAATGCCACGCAGAGATGGCTGATATTCCTCTAAGAGATATAGTGCCGCTAGAAGCGATTCAGTTGGATAGCAATTTGACCTATGAGGAGAAACCAGTGAAGATTCTTGAGTTTGCCAGCCGAGTCACACGCAGCAAGGTTATCAAGTTCTGAAAAGTTCAGTGGAGCCACCATACCGAGGACGAAGCCACCTGAGAACGAGAGGAAGACCTACGGAAGGATCACCCGCACCTATTTTTTAGCCAACCCGAATCTCGAGGGCGAGATTCATCTTAAGGGGGTGTAGGTTTGTAACATCCCAAATTTCCAATTTGTAATGTTATACATTAGATCATCATTGCATATCATATTTTATTGCATTTTTGGTTGATCCTAGAAATTTTATTCAACTCAAGGACCCACGGAGAGAGTTGGGGATTTCGTTATTTTCATATCTGAGTTATCTCAAATTTTGAAAAGAGGATCATCTGGTTTAATTTATTTTTCTCTTCGAATATTTTCTATATGAAAATAAAAGAGAGGGGATAAAATGACTTCTCCAAAATAAATAAATATTGGAGGAAAAATTAAAATCAAATAAGAATTTTATTCTGAGTTTTATTGCTATTTTATTTGAATTAGAAAATTACACGTTTTTGAAATTGCATTTTTAGGCCAAGAAAATGTTCACCTTGTTCTAAATATTCCATTTAGATGGTGATTTTTTTTTGGCATTTTTAGATTTTTTAATATTTCTTAGGATTTTTTTTCGTTTGGCAGAATATATATATATATATATATATATATATATATATATATATATTAAAAAAGATCCCGCCCGACTGGGCCGAAGCCCAGCCGAGCAGGCCGGCCCGCCTAGCGCCACCGCCACCGCGTACCGTATCCGCGCCAGACTCCGGCTGGAGTCGAGGTCACCGCCGCATGCCGTTGCCCCCTCTCCCAAGTCGAAGACCATGGGGGGTGGGGGAGAGAGGGTGGGGGGGGGTGGGGGGGGCTTTATAAGCTGCTGCCCCGGGCCCATCTTGCCACCTCGCCACCGCCGTCATCTCTCCACCCTGAGTCGCCCCGCCACCCGCCGCCTCCGCCGCCACCTGCCGGAGCCCCACCGCCGCCGCCGCGCCACCTCGCCGCCGCCGTCACCTCGCCACCCCTCCGCCGACCCGCGCCGCCCCGGAGCCCCGCCGCCATAGCCGAGCCCCCTGGAGCCGCTCCGCCTCGCCGGAGCTTCGTCGGAGGTATACGCTGCTGCCGCCGCCGTTGTTCGGTTTTATTTTAAAACCGTTCGGTTTTTTTAGAAACCCTAGATTCGTTTTTTATAGATCGGTTTCATTTTTTTCGGTTTAGCTAAATAGAGGACGTTCGTCCGTACGTTCCTTTTACCGAATGAAGTTCACCCGTTAGCCGTAGACAGCGAACGTTCGTTCGTTAGCCTGTTCATCAGTTTTTCTTTTTCCAGCGTTTTCCGCGATTATTTTTGATCGCAATTTCTGCCCCGATATTTGTTTTAGTTTATCTTTTCGCTCGTTTATCGGAATCAGACTACTTAAATAATTGTTAAAATAAGGTGGCTACTTAAATACACATCTGGGTGGATTGCTTGAGGCACCCTAGAGTACCCAGTGGTTGTCAGGGCACCTGGAGAATCCAGTGTTGTCCTAGGATTTCCCGGAGTACCCGTGTGATCATCCTACGGTCCGCCATCCAGGCTCAAAGGTATCATAAGATTATTCATGCTAGAAACTTCCGTGTGCAGCGACAAGCCAATATGGGCTCTAGCATAGTTGGGTAAGTTGTGTGGAGCTCTTGAAGAGGTAGATTAGCAGATGTAGTGGGTTGTAGGTGGTACTGTCTATCCAGAGTAGAGAGTTAATGCTTCAGAAAGAATGTGTCTTGAATCTCCGACCATGGATGTATTCGAGTCTTTTGGGGAAAAGTGCGCAAACCTCTGCAGAGTTTACAAACTAATCATGGTTAGCCGTGTCCCCGGTTATGGACATCTTGAGTATCTGGTTCTTGGATTATCATGTTGATCTCATCACTCTAAAATCAATTTGATTGGGTTTAATGATGATGCTTAATTGATATTGAGTTGGAGGAACCTTCTTAATGTTTAACAACCACCATGATAGTTAAATAAAATTTATTCCTTTGTTGTAGGAAAAAATTGGCTTTATGCAAAACTGTAACCATAGAGCTTTCCACCAGCCATATATGCATGTAGTGATAGTATTCATTCTGTTCATTACTCTATGTGTTACATTGCCAGCATACTCCATGTGCTGACCCGTTTCGGGCTGCAACATTTCATGTTGCAGACTTTTCAGACAATGAGTAAGGTGCCATAGGTCGCTGTCTTTCACTCAGCTATGTCGTTGGAGTTGATGGACTCACTTTATCTTCCAAGCCTTCCGCTGTTATCGTTTTTAGATGGACTTAAGCCATATTATTGTAATAAGTTCTCTTTTGAGACATTCGGTGTAATAAGTGTGTGATTGAAACTCTGTTATAAATCCTCAAGTACTATGCATGTCAGCATTACCGATCCAGGGATGACACTGATGCACAGAGACTAGACTATTTGAGGTCTGGTCGCTACATCGGTCAAACCACATAACAACATACGTTGTTCCTTTTGTCATCGGTAGGTTACTTGCCCGAGATTGGATCGGCGGTATCATCATACCTAGTTCAATCCCGTTACTGGCAGGTCTCTTTACTCGTTCCGTAATACTTCATCCCGCAACTAACTCATTAGTCACATTGCTTGCAAGGCTTATAGTGATGAGCATTACCGAGAGGGCCCAGAGATACCTCTCCGAAACACAGAGTGACAAATCCTAATCTCGATCTATGGCAACCCAACAAACACCTTCGGAGACACCTGTGGAGCACCTTTATAATCACCCTTTTACGTTGTGACGTTTGGTAGCACACAAAGTGTTCCTCCGGTATTCGGGAGTTAATCTCATAGTCCGAGGAACATGTATAAGTCATGAATAAAATAGTAGCAATGAAACTATAACGATCATAATGCTAAGCTAATGGATGGGTCATGTCAATCACATCATTCTCCTAATGATGTGATCTTGTTCATCAAATTACAACACATGCCTATGGTTAGGAAACATAACCATCTTTGATTAACGAGCTAGTCAAGTAGAGGCATACTAGGGACACTATGTTTTGTCTATGTATTCACACATGTACTAAGTTTCCAGTTAATACAATTCTAGCATGAATAATGAACATTTATCATAAAATAAGGAAATAAATAATAACTTTATTATTGCCTCTAGGGCATATTTCCTTCAAGTTTGAGGGTCAGGTTGGAGATGCCCTAATATCATGAAGCCTATAAAGTTGAAAAATAAAGTTTGACATGTATGCATGTTCTTGCTCCTTGGGCACTAAAGTTATCTCTACTTATGTAACATTTTATGTATGCTCAAGTGTAAATGTGTGATAGAGTTTCACATCTATGCATGTTCTCTGTCAAAAGGCTTGAGATGTTTTATAGTGTGTGTTTGTGCTAGCAAGCCTAAAGGTCTCGGGAGCCACCATAGTCAGCAACCGAGTTACGACGATTGCACTTTGACCTATGTCTCCCCTTCAAGAGCTTTATGATTTTGATGTGTTGAAGGCGTTGTAAGACGACGTAGTTACATGTGAGGAAATAGAAGAATAGAATATGAAGGGAACCTAAAACCCAAAAGAGAAGTAATAAAAACTAAAAGGAAAACCACATTAGCAAAAAACAACAACAATAATACAATAGCCAGGAAATCATAGTAAAATGGGGCTAGCTAACCCTAGGGAGAAATGTGTCACACATCCCCTGCCCTACCCCTCACACGAATAGTTGCTCCCGTAAATAACCCCTCATTCCGAGACCATTATGAAGACCTTGTCTACGATAATAACCAGCTCCCGTCTTGCTTATCTTTATGTAACATCCCAAATTTTCAATTTGGAATGTTATACATTAGATCATCATTGCATATAATATTTTATTGAATTTTGGTTTGATCCTAGAAATTTCACGCAACTCAAGGACCCGCGGAGAGAGTTGGGAATGTCGTTATTTTCTTATTTGAGTTTTTCTCAAATTTAGAAAAGTGATCATTTGATTTTAATTATTTTATCTTCAAATATTTCAATTATAAAAATAAGAGAGAGGGAATAAAATGACTTTCCCAAAATAAAGAAATATTGAGGTTTTAATATTAAAATCAAATAAGATTTTATTTCAGAGTTTTTTTGCTATTTTATTTGAATTAGGAAAGATGAGCATTTTTCAAAATTGCATTTAGGCCCCAAATAAATGTTCATCTTGTCCGGCTTATTTTTAGAGGACGGGGAAAATTTATTTCGGGATTTTTGGAGTCCGTTTAGTATTTCTTTTCTTTCTTTTTCTGCACGTCCGAATTTAAAAAAACGAAACCGACCTTGGGCTGTTTTCGGCCAGGACTCCGCCCGGCCGGCCCCCTTTAAATAGTGCCCCCCGAACCGCCCTAGCCCAGCCCACCCAGCCGCCCTAACCCTACCCACCGCCAGCCGCCGCCGCCGCCGCCGCCGATCGCCGCCGGCCCGCCGGAGCCGACCGTCGCCGCCGCCCGTTGACCCGCCGCCGTCGCCCGTTGACCCGCCGGAGGTAGTCGCCGCCGCCGCCGCAGTTTTCAAAGAAACCCGTCGGTTTTTTAGGAACCCGGTTTATTTTTTTTATAGATCGGTTTTATTTTTTCCCGGTTTAGTTATTTAGTGGACGTTCGTCCGTACGTTCGTTTTAACAAACAGTTTTTGTCTTTTAGCCGCAGATAGCGAACGTCCGTTCGTTAGCCTGTTTGTCCATTTTTCCTTTTCTCGGATTTTCGATCGCGATTATTTTCGATCGCGATTTCTGATCCAATTTTCGTTCTAGTATAACTTTTCGCTCGTTTATCGGAATCAGGCGATTCAAGCGCCTAGAGTTTCGTCTCGAAACCCTCTATCCGTTTAACCAACTCAAACAAGTTTTTGCTACTGTAAAAATTTGACTTAAGTCCAGATTAGTAAACGAAGCTTGTTTCCTTCGCCGTTTGACTTGATTCTTTTTGCAAACCGGAGTTATTAAGTTGAACTTTCTGGTTAGATCTCTTATTTGAGTTTTACCTGTGCATTAGATGAGTGCTTATTGTATGCTTGTTTGTTTGCAATAGAGTACCCGGAGTGCGCCGCTTGCTACTATGAGTCTCTAGGTTCCACGGATCATCAGCAAGGCAAGTAACACTTTAATCATACCTCTTTACTACCCAGTTTTATTGCATTAGATCAATCCTCAAAACAATGACATGGGTAGGATCTGATTAATATGTGGGGTTTTGGGAAGTAGATGAGGTAGTACCTATTACCTGTTTATTATCAAACCTTTGGGAGTTACTTCTATGTTTGCTTATATTGCTATGCTATGCTAGTAGACGTGGATTGGGTGAGTGTATCCATGACAGATGTGAGATTGTTAATTAATTGTTTACTTAAGGTGGCACCTTTAATTCACATCTAGGTGGATTGAGGCACCTGGGGAACCTAGTGTTGCATGTATTTTTGGAAATCCCGGGGTACCGTGTGATTCTCCTATGGACCGCCACCCAGGCTCAAAGGGATCATGAGATTATTCTTGCTAGAAACTTCCGTGTGCAGCCGCAAGCTACTATGGGCTCTAGCATAGTTGATTAAGTTGTGTGAACTCATACAGTGGTAGACTAGCAGATGTAGGTGAAAGTAGGTGTAACTGTCTACCCATCGTAAGGTGCAAACGCTTCCGAAAGACTATGTCTCGGTCATCGATTTCTCAAACACCATGTAGTGCGAGAATTACAACGGAGGAGATCGAGTCTTGCGGGGAAAAGTGCGCAAACCTCTGTAGAGTGTACAAACTAATCATGGTTAGCCGTGTCCCCGGTTATGGATGTTTTGAGTATCTAGTACCTGGATTATCATGTGAATCTCATCATGTTCTTTAATTTAATTTGTTGGGTTTTAACGATGATGCTTAAGTGGGATTGAGTTGGATGAACTTTCTCAATGTTTGACAACCACCATGGTAGTTAAATAAAATTTATTCCTTTGTTGTAGGGAAAAATTGGCTTTATGCAAAACTGTAACCATAGAAATTTCCACCAGCCATATATGCATGTAGTGATAGCATATTCTGTTCATTACTCTCTATGTGTTACATTACGAGCATATTCCATGTGCTGACCCATTTTCGGGCCGCAACGTTCATGTTGCAGACTTTTCAGACGACGAGTAAGGTGCCTTAGGTCGTGGTCTTATACTCAGTGATGCTGCTGGAGTTGATGGACTCGCTTATCTTCCAAGTCTTCCGCCGTTATCGTTATTAGATGGCCTTAAGCCATATTATTTGTAATAGGTTCTCTTTTGACACATTCGATGTAATAAGTGTGTGATTGTTACTCTGTTATAAATCCTTCAAGTACTATGCGTGTCAGCATTACCGATCCAGGGATGGCACTGATGCATAGAGATCAGACTGTTTGAGGTCTGGTCGCTACAAGATGGTATCAGAGCACATGCTGACTCTAGGACACGACCACTAAGCTAAAGCCCTAGATCACTACTCTCTCTTATCATTTCCGACTCCTCTTCTTTTCTACTCTTTTAGGATGGCAGATGCAAGGAACAAGTTCATGCAACCGGATGAAGATACACCCTTCGGACGCCACTTGAAGGAAGTCACCAGATACCTGAACATAGGAGTACCAAGCTTCACCGGGACCTATATCGCCACTTTACCAGAAGAGGAGCATTGGATGATTCAAGTTCAAGTTCCAGGAAGGACGTTCATGCCCGTCACTGAGCCCATAGAGTTTTCCTTTGATGCACCAACCTGGAGTCTAGGAAAGAGCATGGCAGCCCACATTACCATGGGATGCATTGGAGAAGTTTACCACAAGGATCTTAAGGACACCATTAACCAGATTTGTGGGCGCCGAGATGAGCAATGGGAGATGATCAGTACGAGGAAGGATAGATCAATTGCAGCTTTCATCCAGGAGCTAAACCAGCACATTCGTCGCCAGGAGAACCAAATGTGCGCAGGCATGATAGATCTGAAGAAGGCATTGACCAAGATCACAGAGCTAGAAGAAGAACTCAAGTCTACATGCGATGGATATGAGGAGGAAATGACGCCACTCGTGGAGAAGAATGATGATCTGAAGAAGAAGCTAAAAGTATTCATGGGATTCGCCGCGATTGGTGGAGAAGACGATGATTGCACTTGCCCGGAGAACTACATCATCATCGATGACACCGACTCGGACCCACACGATAGCGATGATGACTTTGTTGATGAAGCTGGAGCAGATATCATGGAGTCTTCGACCGATCAAATTTTCTATTCGACCACCATAACAGTAGTAGTATTCCCCCCATGTATATAGTATAGTCCGAGCACTTTTGTGACGATAGTTAGACCGTTGTATGCCCTTGTTTGATTTGATTGAAGTGATATTGTTTGCATTTGTCTCATGTGCATATGGGTAGTGTTATTCTCTCTAGACTTCATTCTATTCTAAAATCTCATCTTTTCTAAACCCTCAGATGCCTCCGAGACGTGACAATGGATTTGTTTTCCCATCGGAGCTCACTCAGTTGATCCAGCAGCAGAATGCATTAATGCAGATGCTAGTCCAGAATCAGAATCAGGGGAACAACAACAACAACAACCCACCACCACCACCACCTGTTGATCACTTAGCCCGTTTCTTGAGGCTGAATCCACTGGTGTTCTCTATTAGCACCGAGCTGATAGTTGCAGATGATTGGCTCCGCAAGATGGGAAGGGAGTTGACCAATGCAGGATGCATAGATGCGGAGAAGGTGCATTTTGCCGCACATCAGCTTGCTGGACCCGCAACATCATGGTGGGAGAATTTTAGAGCCACTTATCCCATCGACACTGTCACATGGGATCAGTTTTAGCAGGCTTTTCGTACTGCCCATGTTTCAGCAGGAACTATGGCCATGAAGAAGCGTGAGTTTCACAACTTGCGCCAAGAAGGACGTACTGTTGGCCAGTATGTGGATGACTTTAGTAAGCTAGCACGTTATGCCCCAGATGACGTTGCTACGGATGCAACTAAGCAGGAGAAGTTTCTGGAAGGACTGAGTGATGAGCTGAGCATGCAGTTGATGGTAGCAACCTTCAACAACTACCAGGAGTTGGTAGACCGAGCTCTCATGATTGAAGGGAAGCAGCAGCAGATTGACAGCCGCAAGAGGAAGTATGGACAACGGAAGTACAATTCTAGAGCTCAGCAGAAGCCTCATTTTACCCCGAACTCGGGAGGACCTTTTCAGCATACCCATGGAGGAGGGAGTTCGTACAACCATAGTGGCCCCAAGAATGGTAATGGGAATGGAGGAAGCAACGGGAAGAATCGTGCCAACCCATCAACACCAGCCAAGAGGGATCTAAGCCACATTACCTGCTTCAAATGCCAGAAGAATGGACATTATGCCACTGAATGTCCTGAAGCAAAGAATGGAAATGGCAACGAAAGCTCTGGGAAGAAGCCTAGCCCTTTGAACAAGGGAAAGGTGAACCACGTTAGTGTGGAGGAGGTTGAAGCCCAGCCAGATGCAGTAATAGGTAAGTTTTTGGTGAAGTCATTTACTGCAATCGTTCTTTTTGATACTGGTGCATCGCATTCATACATATCAAGGGGATTTGTGGATAAGTATAAACTGCCAACCCAAGCCCTTAGGTCACCCATGTTAGTAACCTCGCCAGGACCTGAGTATATGGCTAGTCTGTGGTGTGATCGGTTACCACTAAGGATTGGTAACTATGTGTTTCCCTTAGACCTAATAGTATTGGAGTCGCAAGGACTGGATGTGATATTAGGCATGGACTGGTTATCAAAGTATGGAGGGAACATTGAATGCGCCAGTAAGTCGATTTTGCTTACCACACTAGAAGGAAGAAGGATCAAGTATGTATCCCGGCATGTGCCGAAGAGGACTCAAGTAAATTCCTTATCAGGAGTTGTACATGATTAAGTACCAGTGGTGAAGGATTTCCCTGACATATTTCCAGAAGAGTTGCCAGGCATGGCACCGGATAGAGACACTGAATTTTTGATTGAGCTTTTGCCAGGCATAGGGCCGATATCTAAGAGACCGTACAGGATGCCCGCAAAGGATTTGGAGGAAATTAAGAAGATGATTAAGGAGTTACTGGATAAAGGCTATATTCACCCAAGTTCGTCACCTTGGGGATCGCCAGTGCTTCTAGTGGAAAAGAAGGATGGATCATTGAGAATGGTTGTCGATTATCGAGGGTTGAATGAAGTGAAAATCAAGAACAAGTACCCATTGTCGATGATCAATGACTTGTTCGACCAGTTGCAAGGAGCTAAGGTATTTTCCAAGACCAATCTTCGGTCAGGATACCACCAGTTGAAGGTTCGAGAGCAGGATATACCTAAGACGACCTTTACCACTAGGTACGGGCTGTATGAGTATACCGTTATGCCATTTGGTCTGACTAACGCACCTGCCTATTTCATGAACATGATGAACAAGGTGTATATGGAGTTTTTGGATAAGTTCGTCGTGGTGTTCATTGATGATATTCTGGTCTACTCAAAGAATGAAGAGGAGCATAAGGAGCATTTGCGTTTGGTACCTAGGAAGCTCAGAGAACATCAGTTATATTCCAAGTTCAGCAAATGTGAGTTTTGGTTGAAGGAAGTTGGATTCCTCGGACATGTTATATCCAGAGAAGGAATAGCAGTAGACCCCACTAAAGTTGTCACTGTGACAAACTGGGAAGCACCCACGTCATTTGGAGAGATCCGGAGTTTTCTTGGACTCGCAGGATACTACCGGAGGTTCATTGAAAATATCTCGAAGATTGCAAAGCCCATGACGGAGTTGTTGAAGAAGGACACCAAGTTCAAATGGGCTGAGGAATGTGAGGCCAGTTTCCAGGAGTTGAAGAAACGTTTGGTTACATCACCGGTGTTGGTTCTGCCAGATCAGCGCAAGGATTATGAAGTATATTGCGATGCTTCTCGTCGAGGACTTGGAGCAGTGCTTATGCAGGAGGGAAGAGTTGTTTCATATGCCTCATGACAACTTAAGCCTCATGAGTTAAATTATGCCACGCATGATTTGGAGTTAGCAGCCGTAGTGCATGCATTGAAGACATGGATACATTTTCTCATCGGAAACCATTGTGAGGTGTACACGAATCACAAGAGTTTGAAGTACATCTTCACATAGAAGGAGTTGAATCTTAGGCAAAGGAGATGGTTAGAACTCATTAAGGATTATGATATGAGATTGCATTATCATCCCGGAAAGGCTAACATAGTAGCCGATGCATTGAGCCGCAAGAGCCATGTCAACACACTCATGATTGGAGAGTTACCTAAGGAATTAGCCGAGGATCTTCGTAAGCTAAGTTTGGAGATAGTCCCGAGAGGCTATGTAGCAGCATTGGAGATTCAATCCACTTTGATGGATAAGATCAGAGAAGCTCAGAAGACTGACAAAGAGATTGCCGAGATAAAGGAGAAGATGAGCGAAGGAAAAGCTAAGGGATTTTGTGAGGATGAGCATGATACCTTATGGTTCAAGGACCGCATTTATGTGCCTAACTATCCGGAGATCAGGAAGTTGATTCTACAAGAGGCCCATGATTCGTTGTATTCGATTCACCCAGGAAATACCAAGATGTATCTGGATTTGAAGGATACTTTCTGGTGGACCAGAATGAAGAAGGATATTGCGGAGTATGTAGCAGTTTGTGATGTATGTCACAGAGTGAAGGCAGAGCATCAGAAGCCAGCAGGATTGCTACAACCATTGCCGATACCCGAATGGAAGTGCGATAAGCTAGGCATGGATTTTATCACAGGATTGCCCAGGACTCGTTCAGGCTATGACTCAATATGGGTTGTAGTCGATCGTTTGACGAAGGTAGCTCATTTCATCCTAGTGAAGACCACTTACACCAGTGCTAAATTAGCGAAGATATACATGACCAGGATCATATGTCTGCATGGAGTTCCGAGGACCATTGTATCAGATAGAGGAACCCAGTTTACCTCAAAGTTCTGGAATCAGTTGCACGAAACTTTGGGTACCAGGCTAGAGTTCATTACAGCCTTTCATTGACAGATAGATGGACAGACCGAGAGAGTCAACCAGATTCTGGAGGACATGTTGAGAGCTTGTGCGCTAGATTATGGATCTAGTTGGGACGACAATTTGCCATATGCAGAGTTCTCTTACAACAACAGTTATCAATCCAGTTTGAAGATGGCCCCTTTCAAAGCTCTGTACGGAAGGAGGTGCAGGACATCGTTGTTGTGGGATGAAGTTGGAGACCGCCAGTTGTTTGGACCAGATTTGATTAAGGAGTCTGAACAGAAGGTGAAGTTGATTCGCGATAGGCACAAGGTAGCCCAGTCCAGGCAGAAGAGCTATGCAGATTCTAAATGCAAGGATACAATTTACAAAGTTGGAGACCGAGTTTATCTTTGTGTATCCCCACTTTGAGGAGTTAAGCGTTTTGGAGTTAAGGGAAAGCTAGCGCCACGTTTTGTAGGACCATACAAAGTTTCGGAGCCTAGGGGAGAAGTCGCTTACAAGTTGGAATTGCCCAAAGGATTGTCAAGAGTTCATGATGTATTCCACGTTTCCCAGTTGAAGAAGTGCCATGCGGAGATGGCCGATATACCGCTGAGAGATACAGTGCCTCTGGAAGCAATTCAGCTGGATAGTGATTTGACCTATGAGGAGAAACCCGTTAAGATTCTCGATTTTGCCAGCCGAGTCACGCGCAACAAGGTTATCAAGTTTTGCAAAGTCTAGTGGAGCCACCATACCGAGGATGAAGCCACCTGGGAGCGAGAGGAAGATCTACGGAAGGACCACCCTCACCTATTTTCTAGCCAATCTGAATCTCGAGGGCGAGATTCATCTTAAGGGGGGTAGGTTTGTAACATCCCAAATTTTCAATTTGGAATGTTATACATTAGATCATTAGTGCATATCATATTTTATTGCATTTTGGTTTGATCCTAGAAATTTCACGCAACTCAAGGACACGCGGAGAGAGTTGGGAATTTCGTTATTTTCTTGTTTGAGTTTTTCTCAAATTTAGAAAAGGGATCATTTGATTTTAATTATTTTATCTTCAAATATTTCAATTATAAAAATAAGAGAGAGGGAATAAAATGACTTTCCCAAAATAAAGAAATATTGAGGATTTAAAATCAAATAAATTTTTTTCCAGAGTTTTTCTCGCTATTTTATTTGAATTAGGAAAAATGCGTGTTTTTCAAAATTGCATTTAGGCCCCAAATAAATGTTCATCTTGTCCGGCTTATTTTTACAGGACGTGAAAAATTTATTTCGGGATTTTTGGAGTTTGTTTAGTATTTCTTTTCTTTCTTTTTCTACACGTCTGTTTTTTTAAAAAAACGATACGGACCTAGGGCCGTTTTCGGCCAGGACTCCGCCCGGCCGCCCTCCTTTAAATAGTGCGCCCCCGAGCCGCCCCAGCCCAGCCCACTCCGCCGCCCTAACCCTAGCCGCCGCCAGCCGCCGCCTCCAGCCGCCACCGCCGTCGATTGCCGCCGCCCCGCCGGAGCCGACCGCCACCGCCGCCGATCGCCGCCGCCCCGCCGGAGCCTGCCACCACCGCCGCCGTTGACCCGCCGGAGGTAATCGCCGCCGTCGCCGCGGTTTTCGAGAGAAAGCCGTCGGTTTTTTAGGAACCCAGTTTATTTTTTATATAGATCGGTTTTATTTTTTCCCGGTTTAGTTATTTAGCGGACGTTCGTCCGTACGTTCATTTTAACGAAAAGTTTTTGTCTTTTAGCCGCAGATAGCGAACGTTCATTCGTTAGCCTATCCGTCCATTTTTCTTTTTCTCGAATTTTTAGTGATTATTTTCGATCGCGATTTCCGATCCGATTTTCGTTCTAGTATAACTTTTCGCTCGTTTATCTGAATCAGGCGATTCAAGCGCCTAGAGTTTCTTCTTGAAACCCTCTATCCATTTAACCAACTCAAACAAGTTTTTGCTACTGTAAAATTTGACTTAAGTCCAGATTAGTAAACGAAGCTTGTTTCCTTCGCCGTTTGACTTTCGTTGCTTCGTTTGACTTGATTCTTTTTGCAAACCAGAGTTCTTAAGTTAAACTTTCTGGTTAGATCTCTTATTTGAGTTTTATCTGTGCATTAGATGAGTGCTTATTGTATGCTTGTTTGTTTGCGATAGAGTACCCGGAGTGCGCCACTTGCTACTACGAGTCTCTAGGTTTCACGGATCATCAGCAAGGCAAGTAACACTTTGATCATACCTCTTTACTACCCAGTTTTATTGCATTAGATCAATCCTCAAAACAATGGCATGAGTAGGATCTGATTAATATGTGGGGTTTTGGGAAGTAGATGAGGTAGTACCTATTACCTGTTTATTATCAAACCTTTGGGAGTTACTTCTTCGTTTGCTTATATTGCTATGTTACGCTAGTGGACGTGGATTGGGTGAGTGTATCCATGACAGATGTGAGATTGTTAATTAATTGTTTACTTAAGGTGGCAACTTTAATTCACATCTAGGTGGATTGAGGCACCTGGGGAACCCAGTGTTGCCTGTATTTTTGGAAATCCCGGGGTACCGTGTGATTCTCCTATGGACCGCCACCCATGCTCAGAGGGATCATGAGATTATTCTTGCTAGAAACTTCCGTGTGCAGCCGCAAGCTACTATGGGCTCTAGCATAGTTGATTAAGTCGTGTGAACTCTTACAGTGGTAGACTAGCAGATGTAGGGGAAAGTAGGTGTAACTGTCTACCCATCGTAAGGTGCAAACGCTTCCGAAAGACTATGTCTCGGTCATCCGTTTCTCAAACACCATGTAGTGCAAGAATTCCAACGAAGGAGATCGAGTCTTGCGGGGAAAAGTGCGCAAACCTCTGTAGAGTGTACAAACTAATCATGGTTAGCCGTGTCCCCGGTTATGGACGTTTTGAGTATCTAGTACCTGGATTATCATGTGAATCTCATTATGTTCTTTAATTTAATTTGTTGGGTTTTAATGATGATGCTTAATTGGGATTGAGTTGGGTGAACTTTGTCAATGTTTAACAACCACCATGGTAGTTAAATAAAATTTATTCCTTTGCTGCAGGGAAATATTGGCTTTGTGCAAAACTGTAACCATAGAGCTTTCCACCGGCCATATATGCATGTAGTGATATCATATTCTGTTCATTACTCTCTATGTGTTACATTGCCAACATATTCCATGTGCAGGCCCGTTTTCGGGCTGCAACGTTCATGTTGCAGACTTTTCAGACGACGAGTATGGTGCCTTAGGTCGTGGTCTTATACTCAGTGATGTCATTGGAGTTGATGGACTTACTTATCTTCCAAGTCTTCCGCTGTTATCGTTATTAGATGGTCTTAAGTCATATTATTTGTAATAAGTTCTCTTTTGAGACATTTGATGTAATAAGTGTGTGATTGCTACTCTGTTATAAATCCTTCAAGTACTATGCATGTCAGCATTACCGATCTAGGGACGACACTGATGCACAGAGACCAGACTGTTTGAGGTCTGGTCGCTACACTTTACCCTTCTGGAATTGTAAGAAACATTTAGCAGACTGGGTGTATTCATCACTACAAAAAAAATACACTTCCGTGATGATACATGTTTGTCACAGTAGGTCACGTTTTTTGTCATGCATGTACGTCCATGACGATTTTATGACAGAATCAAGATAGTCATACTTGTGCTGTCGTAGAAGTGTTCGATGATATTACCAAAATTATCATCATGGAAGTGTCCACTTCCATGACGATAAATCGCGCGTCATAGAAGTGCTTCCGTTAAGGGTGACTGACACGTGGCATCCACCGTAACGGATCGCCATTAAGCTATCGGGTCTGGTTTTGGATCCGATAACCCGTTAATAGCCCCGACCAATGGGGATTTTCCATGTGTAAAATCATCATTGGCTAGAGGAAACACGTGTCGGCTCACCGTTGGGATAGATGTCATCCACTCATTGGACTGAAGGAGCCTATGATACATCGACATGTGGCATGACCCAACAGAGGCCCATTCCCGTGAAAAGGCCGGCCTGTTTGACTTGGTCAAAAGGTGGCGGGCTGGCCCACAGAAAGCCTGTTAACGGCGTGTTCGCATATAGCCCATTTACAACCCACTAACCCATGGCCCGTTATGAACTATCCGAATTAGGCCCAGTAGCGTCATCTGGGCCGTCCAATATGATTCTAGCCCGTTTTAACTTCCGTCTCATGTATGGCCCATGACGTCTTTCGACCCATATGAGGCCCTCTGTAACTCTTGGCCCATTAATGGCCTGTGGTGAAACTAGCCCGTAATGAACAGTGTATCACTTTATACCCATTAACGTCCCATTATTCCATTGGGCCGTTTCCAGCCCATATTATCTTTCGGCCTTCTCAGGGCCCATTTATTCTTGGGCTCATTTCCAGCATTCGGTTACTTACGACCCGTTACTATCATTTTCTGCTTGTGGGCCAAATTCAGCCTATGGTTACAGTCGGCCCGTTTGTGGCCTGTTAATACGTTCGGCCGTTTTCATAGCGTCATCAAATTCAACCGATTAACGACGACCCGTTATGGTCGGCCCATGAACGGATGATTCCAACTCTAGCCCGTTTACGACAATAATGCGGTCTGTTATTGTCCCATGTTTGGCCAATCGATCATACGGCCCGTATAAGGCCCATTGATGATACGACCCGTAGAAGGCCCATTGTGTCTATGGCCTGTAGAAGGCCCATTGTTTCTACGACCCGTAGAAGGCCCATTGTTTCTACGGCCCATAGAAGGCCCATTGTTTCTACGGCCCGTAGGAGGCCAAGTGTCACTACAGTAAATATGTAGCCCATGTTTACTGTGGCCTAGTTTTAAAAAATAGGTTATTGCGGCCACTAGCAAACCGCGGAAAAAGAACTGTGCTGACTACAAGCAAACAAATAAAGAAGACAACAAGGAAATAAATAAGCAAGCAACTTACACTAGGCTATCACGGCTATTACACATATTACATTCACTGGGCATCAAAGTTCGCCACCAGTGCAAATATAGGGAACAAAGCAGCATATAAACGCTGCAGCAAAACAAGTCCAGAACTGAAACCACTTCAGAAGAGCTCAAGAAATAATATCCTGGGTACCCATAATGCTGGCAAGATGCTTAGCAAGCTTATTAACTTCCTCTTTTTTGGCGCTTAAATCCTCCAGTGCTTGCTGTGCACAAGAATGTATGCATCTGAATTCTGCAGGGACGTCCTTAGTCCTTCGGCTTCTTGCCATAGCACAACTGACTGATGCCTTTCAAATTGTAGCTGAGACTGAAGAAGCTGAAGTGATTCAGGCAGCGAGTTTGAAGAGCTTGTGCCAGTGGTACTGGCTAGTAACTCAAACACTACATCAACGCAGGACTGTGGGGTTTTCTCACTGTGTACAAGATCGTTTTTATCACCTTTCTTGGAGACCAACAGGGTTGTCTCACTATCTTGAACCTTATCTGCATTACTTTCTCTACCATTGCATAGTGGGGTGCTCTTCTCCAACATTCTGTTCACATACTACAAGAGAAACAACCAGGCACATCACAGGTTTAGCATGTAGTATACGAAACTCATTTTGGTAAACAGGTTCAGTAGTAAGGTGGACAGGATAACAACATGAAACAAACATATATATGTACTATGGTCACTGTATTATCCATATCATTCTAGTTTATGTTGACTAATCAAGATAGAGACACAGTTCAACTCATATATTTTTAAGACACAGCAGCATAGACAGAATATAAGTGTGAGAAACTACACAACATTGGCAACACTTGTAATGTGCATCACATGATAACATAACTGTTTATACAACTGAAACTGAAATCAACATAGATCAAGAAGTTAGAACAACAATCCAGTTAAAGAAATAGGTTTAAAACATAGCTGTTGCGCCATTGGAGTTTCAATTGGATCCTTCAAATCCGAAAGTAGTTGGTATGAGTAAATATAGTGATGCAACAACAAAGGAGTATGGACCATAGCTACGGAATCTAACCTGAGAATAGTTGCTCTTTTGCTTTAAACATGGAGTTTGGGTTCGCTATGGTGGTCTTCATGATTTGGGCACTGCATTTGCTTTACAAACTGCTTGTGTGGGGGAACTCTGTGGTGGACATGGTGCTTTGTCAACTAGAATTGGGTTACTATCCGCTGGGGTTGCGGTTAGATGGGTTGTAGCTTGTTCTCTGACCAACAGTGTAAGAGTGCAATCTAGAAGAGTCTCGATTATGTGTGGTGGGGCTAGTTTGTGGGCCAGTACAACCATGGTTCTATCTGCATCGACGGGTAGCACTATCTTTTGTGAAGAACGGGTTTTTGCTCCCTTAGATACTGCCATCACCCCTTCCAATTCAAATGGTTGATAAACAAGAAAAGAAATTGAACGTACAGACATTATATGATAGACAGATGTGATAATTCACATATATGTTGTCTAACCAAACAGGACAACATGACACAATTTCACATATATGATGCCTAACTAAATAGGATAGCATGACACAATTTCAGATATATGATGGATAACTTAACAGGATATAATGGCATAATTCAACATATGATGAGTATCTAAACAGGATGACATGAAAAAACTATATGATTTCTTTCTAAAATAGGTTGGGATGAAATAATTCACATACATATTGTTTAAGTATACATGATGGCATGATATAATTGACACAATTGATTCATATACTAAGCAGCTGGCACTCGCATGTATGATCTCTAAACTAAGCAGATGGAATTCAATATTGTGCATATGATGTCTAAACTAAGCAATGCAATACACCATATGCATGATATGAGAAATATAAACATTACAACTTAGAGCATACACCTTAGGTGGGAGATAGGACTGGTCATCTGTCTCTGAATCCTCCTCTGAGGAGCTCCCTGTAACCATCGAGATATATGCTTCAATAGGTACCATTGCCTGCTCTGAAGACCTTGTTTTCACTCCAGATTTTTCCATAACTGGATCAAATGGCTGATACACATGAAGAGTAGTTCAATATACACAGACTGTCCACAAATGGTATACGTAATGAAAAAAAAGATGGCATGAGATAATTCACATATATGATGCCTGGCTACATGGCGGTGCATAATTCACATATATGATAACTCGCTGAAAAACATGGGAAAATTTTGTTTTTGCCACTCTAGATTTTGCCAATTTTCCTTATGCCACTCTAGATTTTGACATTTCACTTTTGCCACTCTTTGTTTTTGACAATTATCACAATTGACATTTTGTGGCAAAAGCAAAATAATTTTATTTCATTTTTGCCACTCTTAGCTTTTGATAATTATCACAATTGCCACTCTGAAAATTTTGCTTTTGCCACGAGAATGACAATTGTGATAATTGTCAAAAACTAAGAGTGGCAAAAGTGAAATGTCAAAATCTAGAGCGGCATAAGGAAAATTGGCAAAATCTAGAGTGGCAAAAACAAAATTATCCCGAAAAACATGGCATTGCATAATTCACATATCTGATATAGAAAGCTAACAGGAGGAATTCACACAAACCATGTCTAATCTAAGCAGATGGCATGGCAATGCAAGACACCATATGCATGATATGAGCAATATAACCCTGCCAAGTTAGAGCATGCACCTTGGGGGGGGGGGATACGACTGGTCATCTGTCTCTGAATCCTCTTCTCAGGAGCTATCTGTAACCAGCAAGAAATCTGCATCGACAGGTAGCACTGGCTGCTCAGAAGACCTTGTTTTCACTCCAGATTTTCCCATGACTGACTCAAATGGCTGATGCACTAGAAGAGTAGATGAATGTATAAACATTGTTGACAAATGGAATACATTATGAAAAAAATGGCACGATACAATTCACATATACGATGACTAACTAAACAGGATGGCATTGCATGATTCACGTATATGATGCCTGGCTAAAGAAGATGGCATTGCATAATTCCCACATACTCCTTCCATTCCTAAATATTTGTCTTTTTAGATATTTCAAATGGACTACCACATACGGATGTATATAGACATATTTTAGAGTGTAGATTCACTCATTTTGCTCCGTATGTAGTCACTTGTTGAAATCTCTAAAAAGATAAATATTTAGGAATGGTGGGAGTATGATATAGAAACCAAATAGGTGGCATTCACACAAAGAAAATCTAAACTAAGCTGATGACATATAAGATGTATATTGTAAGCAATGCGAGGCGCCATATGCATTATATGACCAACATCAACATGCCAGGTTAGAGCAAACACCTCAGGTGGTAAATAGGAGTGGTCGACTCCCTCTGAATCCCCATCTGAACAGTTATCTTCCTCTAGAATACAATCTGGAATGGCAGGAGGGGGGGGGGGCACTTCGCTCACCATGGAGCAGCGTCTGCATGACATTATATTCCCATGCAATGGTCTTCTCCTTTTCTCTACATGTTCAGTACGATTGTGTACAATAACTGACATGCGTAATAAAAAATAGTTAGATTTTGTAAGGCCTAAGGGGTCCATGCAAAAATCTAGATTGATGGTAGCAAACGAGTGGATAGATCCAAAACTAATGATAGCAGGTAGATTATAACTTCAGTTTAAAAATATAGACAATGGATCATCTACTATTTTTTGCCCACCCAACATGAACCACATAGAAGACCCTAGATGAACCAGATAGTAGATAGATACTATTCGTTGCTGCCTCGATATGAGACCCACGGTCATTTTAAAACTCAAGTTTGAACAATTAACTAGCAGGTAATAATAACCGATGTATAACGCAAGCAAACACGAAAGATTGCGACCTCTCTTTCGGAACTGTGTAGTTCTCAGGTTCATCTGCTCAGTCGATGATGGTAATGCAGTTGGCGTGGCTGCCGGCACGGGGAAGATGATATGAGGTGGCGAAAGAAAGTCTGCAGGGGGAATCTCTGTTGCAGTGAATGCTTCTGTTGATGGTGCACCTCAGGTGGGGTGGATGATGGCACGGCAGGAGCAGGACATAACACATAGAGTTTTCTTTGACGCCTATCTGAAAATGAAGTAAATCTGTAAGGGCTCCTTAGAATTGGAGGATTCTATAAACGCATGGATAGGAAAAACACATGAATAGGGTAGGAATGCACGTGCAAAACAGAGCATTTGGAAACATAGGATTTCTGTCAACCTGGGTGTTTGGTTCACATGAATTGGAAGAACACAGGAATGGAGAAACATGGTCAAATTAAAGTCAAACCACGTGAAAATGAAAAAAAAAGAATCCTATTATGCCAGTAATGCAATTAGTTCTGTTCTTCATGCATATTAATTTGAAAAGGACGTCCAAGTGAATATAAATTCCTACGTTTTTTCTTTGAAAGAGACACCAAAGGAAAAATCCTCCAGTTTTGCTTTGCTTCACTCCTTCTAACCAAATGCACGAATAGTAGTACCATAGTAGTTCCATAGCAAAGGATCCCTGAGGGATCGACATGAGTGCAGAGTAACAAAGTGATGCAATGAGTGTACAACCTCTTTGGCATAGCCTTGTGGACCTTAGCATCATTGGGTTGGACGTGGAGGATGGTGAGCTGGTGTGACTGTCGGAGGCGGGGACGAAGATCTGAGGCCTCTAGAATCGGCGCCAAGGGTACTGCTCTGTGATACGTCCATTTTGCATCATGTTTTCTTACTATTATTTATAATGTTTTTATCCATAATAATGCTTTTGGAGTAATTCTAATGCCTTTCCCCCTATAATTTGCAAGGTACACACCAAGAGGGAGAATTCTGGCAGCTGGAAATCTGTACATGAAAAAGCTACGTTAGGCTACCTATTATGCACAACTCCAAACAAAATGAGCTTAGCATTATGATCGTGTCAGTTTCGTTGCTTTTTGCTTTCTTCATGACTTATACAAGTTCCTCAGACGATGAGATTATGCAACTCCCGAATACCGGAGGAACACTTAGTGTGCTACCAAACGTCATAACGTAAAAGGGTGATTATAAAGGTGCTCTACAGGTGTCTCCGAAGGTGTTTGTTGGGTTGGCATATATCGAGATTAGGATTTGTCACTCCGCGTTTCGGAGAGGTATCTCTGGGCCCTCTCGGTAATACTCATCACTATAAGCCTTGCAAGCATTGTAACTAATGAGTTAGTTGCGGGATGAAGTATTACGGAACGAGTAAAGAGACTTGCTGGTAACGAGATTGAACTAGGTATGATGATACCGACGATCGAATCTCGGGCAAGTAACATACCAATGACAAAGGGAACAACGTATGTTGTTATGCGGTTTGACCGATAAAGATCTTCGTAGAATATGTAAGAATCAATATGAGCATCCAAGTTTTGCTATTGGTTATTGACCGGAAGTGAGTCTCGGTCATGTCTACAAAGTTCTCGAACCCGTAGGGTCCGCACGCTTAACGTCGGTGACGACCGATATTATGAGTTTATGTGTTTTGATGTACCTAAGGTTGTTTGGATCCCCGAATGTGATCAAGAACATGACGAGGAGTCTAGAAATGGTTTAGACATAAAGACTAATATATTGGAAGGCTATGTTTGGACACCGAAAAGGTTCCGAGTGGTTCGGGCATTTTTCCGGAGTACTGGGAGGTTACCGGAACCCCCCGGGGAGTTAATGGGCCTTAATGGGCCATGGTGGAAGAGAGGAGGAGGCGGCCAAGGTGGGGCGCCCCCCAAGCCCAATCAGAATTGGGAGGGGGGCTGGCCCCCCTTTACTTCTCTCCCTCTCCCTCTTCCTTCTTCTCCTACTCCAACTAGGGAAGGGGGGAAACCTACTCCTACTAGGAGTAGGACTCCCCCCCTTGGGCGCGTCATAGAGGGCCGGCCCTCCCCCTCCTCCACTCCTTTATATACGGGGGAGGGGGGCACCCCATAGACACACAAGTTGATCAAGTTGATCTTTTAGCCGTGTGCGGTGCCCCCTCCACAGATTTCCACCTCGGTCATATCGTCGTAGTGCTTAGGCGAAGCCCTGCGCCGGTAACTTCATCATCACCGTCATCACGTTGTCGTGCTGACGAAACTCTTCCTCGACCTCAGCTGGATCTAGAGTTTGTGGGACGTCACCGAGCTGAACATGTGCAGATCATGGAGGTGCTGTACCTTCGGTGCTAGGATCGGTCGGATCGTGAAGACGTACGACTACATGAACCGCGTTGTCATAACTCTTCCGCTTTCGGACTACGAGGGTATGTAGACAACACTCTCCCCTCTCGTTGCTTTGCATCACCTAGATAGATCTTGCGTGATTGTAGGATTTTTTTGAAATTACTGCATTTCCCAATAGTGGCATCCGAGCCAGGTCTATGCGTAGATGTTATATGCACGAGTAGAACACAAAGAGTTGTGGGCGATAATAGTCATACTTCTTACCAGCATGTCATACTTTGATTCGGCGGTATTGTTGGATGAAGTGACTCAGACTAACATTACGCGTACACTTACACGAGACTGGTTCTACCGACGTGCTTCGCACACAGGGGGCTAGTGAGTGGCTGTTTCTCCAACTTTAGTTGAATCGAGTGTGGCACGCCCGGTCCTTGTTGATGGTGAAAACAACACACTTGATGAAAAATCGTTGTGGTTTTGATGTGTAGGTAAGAACGGTTCTTACTAGAAGCCCATAGCAGCCACGTAAAACTTGCAACAACAAAGTAGAGGACATCTAACTTGTTTTTGCAGGGCTTGCTATGATGTGATATGGTCAAGGCATGATGTGACATAAATTGTTGTATGAGATGATCATGTTTTGTAACAAAGTTATCGGCAACTGGCAGGAGCCATATGGTTGTCGCTTTATTGTATGCAATGCAATTGCCATGTCATTGTTTTACTTTATCACTAAGGGGTAGCGATAGTCGTAGTAACAATAGTTGGCGAGATGACAACGAGGCTACGATGGAGATCAAGGTGTCGCACCGGTGAAGATGGAGATCATGACGATGCTTCAGTGATGGAGACATGAGCTCAAGATGATGATGGCCATATCATGTCACATATTTTTTGATTACATGTGATGTTTATATTTTATGCATCTTATTTTTCTTAGTACGGCGGTAGCATTATAAGATGATCCCTTACTAGATTTCAAGGTACAAGTGTTCTCCTTGAGTACTCACCGTTGCTACTGTTCGTCGTGCCGAGAGACCACGTGATGATCGGGTGTGATAAGCTCTACGTTCACATACAATTGGTGCAGGCCAGTTTTGCACATGTAGAATACTCAGGTTAAACTTGACGAGCCTAGCATATGCAGAAATGGCCTCGGAACACTGAGACCGAAAGGTCAAGCATGAATCATATAGTAGATATGATCAACATAGTGATGTTCACCATTGAAAACTACTCCATCTCACGTGATGATCCGACATGGTTTAGTTGATTTGGATCACGTGATCACTTAGATGATTAGAGGGATGTCTATCTAAGTGGGAGTTCTTAAGTAATATGATTAACTGAACTTTAATTTATCAGAACTTAGTACGTGATAGTATTTTGCATGTCTATGTTGTTGTAAATCAATGGCCCGTGCTACCGTTCCTTTGAATTTTAATGCATTCCTAGAGAAACCTAAGTTGAAAGATGATGGCAGCAACTACATGGACTGGGTCTGTAACTTGGAATTATCCTCATTGCTATACAGAATAATTACGTCCTGGAAGCACCGTTAGGTGTACCACCCGCACCCGCAACTGCAGACATTGTGAATGCCTGGTAGACGTGTGTTGATGACTACTCGATAGTTCAGTGTGCCATGCTCTACAGCTTAGAATCGGGACTTCAAAGACGTTTTGAACGTCATGGAGCATATGAGATGTTCCAGGAGTTAAAGTTAATATTTCAAGCAAATGCCCGAGTTGAGAGATATGAAGTCTCCAACAAGTTCTACAGCTGCAAAATGGAGGAGAATAGTTCTGTCAGTGAACACATACTCAGAATATCTGGGTACCATAACCACTTGACTCAGCTAGGAGTTGATCTTCCAGTTGATAGTGTCATCGACAGAGTTCTTCAATCACTGCCACCAAGCTATAAAGGCTTTGTGATGAACTATAATATGCAAGGGATGAGCAAGACTATTCCTGAGCTCTTCGCGATGCTAAAGGCCGCGGAGGTAGAAATCAAAAAGGAGCATCAAGTGTTGATGGTCAACAAGACCACTAGTTTCAAGAAAAAGGGCAAAGGGAAGAAACGGAACTTCAAGAAGAACGGCAAAAAAGTTGCTGCTCAAGAGAAGAAACCCAAGTCTGGACCTAAGCCTGAAACTGAGTGCTTCTACTGCAAGACTAGTCACTGGAAGCGGAACTGCCCCAAGTACTTGGCCTATAAGAAGGTTGACAAAGTGAAAGGTATATTTGTTATACATGTTATTGTTGTGTACTTAACTAATGCTCGCAGTAGCACCTGGGTATTTGATACTGGTTATGTTGCTCATATTTGCAACTCGAAACAGGGGCTACGGATTAAGCGAAGATTGGCTAAGGACGAGGTGACGATGCGCGTGGGAAATAGTTCCAAGGTCGATGTGGTCGCCGTCGACACGCTACCTCTACATCTACCATCAGGATTAGTTTTAGACCTGAATAATTGATATTTGGTGCCAACGTTGAGCATGAACATTATATCTGGATCTTGTTTAATGCGAGAAGGTTATTCATTTAAATCATAGAATAATGGTTATTCTATTTATATGAGTAATATCTTTTATGGTCTTTCACCCTTGCTGAGTGGTCTATTTTTGTTGAATCTTGATAGTGATGTGCTACCTCTTGAGCACTGCGTTGGTTTTCCCTTGAAGAGGAAAGGATGATGCAACAAAGTAGCATAAGTATTTCCCTCAGTTTTTGAGAACCAAGGTATCAATCCAGTAAGAGGCTCCTCAAAAGTCCCACGCACCTACACAAACAAACAAGAACCTCGCAACCAACGCGATAAAGGGGTTGTCATTCCCTTCATAGTAACTTGCAAAAGTGAGATCTGATAGAGATAATATGATAAGATAAATATTTTTGGTATTCTTATGATATAGATTGGAAACTAAAGATTGCAAATAACAGATAGATGGGAAACTTATATGATAAAAGATAAACCTGAGGGCCATAGGTTTCACTAGTGGCTTCTCTCAAGATAGCATAAGTATTACGGTGGGTGAACAAATTACGGTTGAGCAATTGATAGAAAAGTGCATAGTTATGAGAATATCTAGGCATGATC
The DNA here is from genome assembly GCF_018294505.1 of Triticum aestivum. Classification (NCBI taxonomy): domain Eukaryota; kingdom Viridiplantae; phylum Streptophyta; class Magnoliopsida; order Poales; family Poaceae; genus Triticum; species Triticum aestivum. The sequence goes on from NC_057801.1 coordinate 131,327,999, forward strand.
ATGTATATAGGCATCACGTCCGCAACAAGCAGATCGAAACGATTGTGCATCTACTACTATTACTCCACACATCGACCGACTCCTTCCTGCATCTAGAGTATTAAGTTCATAAGAACAGAGTAACGCATTAAGAAAGATGACATGATGTAGAATGATAAACTCATGCAATATGATATAAAACCCATCTTTTTATCCTCGATGGCAACAATACAATACATGCCTTGCTGCCCCTGCTGTCACTGGGAAAGGACACCACAAGATTGAACCCAAAGCTAAGCACTTCTCCCATTGCAAGAAAGATCAATTTAGTAGGCCAAACCAAACTGATAATTCGAAGAGACTTGCAAAGATAACCAATCACACATAAAAGAATTCAGAGAAGATTCAATTATTTCTTATAGATAAACTTGATCATAAACCCACAATTCATCGGATCTCGACAAACACACCGCAAAAAGAGTTACATCGAATAGATCTCCAAGAAGATCGAGGAGAACTTTGTATTGAGATTGAAAGAGAGAGAAGAAGCCATCTAGCTAATAACTATGGACCCGAAGGTCTGTGGTAAACTACTCACAACTCATCGGAGAGGCCTTGGAGATGATGTAGAGGCCCTCCATGGTCGACTCCCCCTCTGGCAGAGCGCCGGCGAAGGCTCCAAGATGGGATCTCACGGTACAGAAGGTTGCGGCGGTGGAAACAGTTTTCCATGGTGCTCCTGGATGTTTTCAGGGTACGTGGATATATAAAGGTGAAGGAGGTAGGTCAGGGGAGCCACGAGGGGCCCATGAGGGTGGGGGGCGCGCCCACCCCCCTGGGGCGCCAGGCACCCTCGTGGCCGCCTCGTTCGTTGCTTGACCTCCACTCCAAGTCTCCTGGATTGCGTTTGTTCCAAAAAGACCGCTCCCCTATGTTTATTCCGTTTGGACTCCGTTTGATACTCCTTTCCTTCGAAACACTGAAATAGGTAAAAAAACAGCAATTCGGGCTGGGCATCCGGTTAGTAGGCTAGTCCCAAAAATGATATAAAAGTGTAAAGTAAAGCCCATAAACACCCAAAACGGGTAATATAATAGCATGGAGCAATAAAAAATTATAGATACGTTGGAGACGTATCAAGCATCCCCAAGCTTAATTCCTGGTCGTCCTCGAGTAGGTAAATGATAAAAACAGAATTTTTGATATGGAATGCTACCTAGCATAATTCTCAATGTAATTTTCTTTATTGTGGCATGATTGTTCAGATCCAAATGATTCAAGATAAAAGTTCATAAAACATAAAAATAGTAATATTTCAAGCATACTATCAAGTAATCATGTCTTATCAAAATAGCATAGCCAAAGAAAGCTCATCCCTACAAAATTATATAGTTAGGCCATGCTTCATTTTCATTACACAAAATACTCCCATCATGCACAACCCCGGTTTCAGCCAATTAATTGGTTCATACTTTTTAACGTGCTTCAGCTTTTTAAACTCTTAGGCAATACATGAGTGCAAGCCATGGACATAGCACTAGATGTGGCATAGGGTGGTGGTTGTGAAGACAAAAAGTGAGAAGATAGTCTCACATCAACTAGGCGTATTAACGGGCTATGGGGATGCCCATTAATAGATATCAATGTGAGTGAGTAGGGATAGCAATGCAACGGATGCACTAGAGCTATAAATATTTGAAAGCTCAACAAAAGAAACTAAGTGGGTGTGCATCCAACTCGCTTGCTCACAAAGACCTAGGGCATTTTGAGGAAGCCCATCATTTGAATATACAAGCCAAGTTCTATAATGAAAAATTCCCACTAGTATATGAAAGTGACAACATAGGAGACTCTCTATCTTGAAGATCATGGTGCTACTTTGAAGCACAAGTGTGGAAAAAAAGATAGTAACATTGTCCCTTCTCTCTTTTCTCTCATTTTTTTTCTTTTTTTTTCTTTTTTTATTTATCTTGGTTGGCTTGTTTGGCCTCTTTTTTTTCTTTCTTCTTTTTTTATTTAATTGGGCTTCTTTGGCCTCTTTTATTTTTATGAAGTCTGAAGTCTCATCCCGACTTGTGGGGGAATCATAGTCTTCATCATCCTTTCCTCACTTGGGACAATGCTCTAATAATGAAGATCATCACACTTTTATTGATTTACGACTCAAGGATTACAACTCAATACTCAGAACAAAACATGACTCTACGTGAATGCCTCTGGCGGTGTACCGGGATATGCAATGAATCAAGAGTGACATGTATGAAAAATTATGAAGGTGGCCTTGCCACAAATACGATGTCAACTACATGATCATGCAAAGAGCAATATGACAATGATGAGGCGTGTCATAATAAACGAAACGGTGGAAAGCTGCATGGAAATATATCTCGGAATGGCTATGGAAATGCCATAATAGGTAGGTATGGTGGCTGTTTTGAGGAAGGTAAATGATGGGTGCATGATACCGGCGAAAGTTGCGCGGTATAATAGAGGCTAGCAATGGTGGAAGGGTGAGAGTGCGTATAATCCATGCATTCACATTAGTCATAAAGAACTCATATACTTATTGCAAAAGTCTACTTGCCCTCGAAGCAAAGTACTACTACGCATGCTCCTAGGGGAAGGGTTGGTAGGAGTTAACCATCGCGCGATCCCGACCTCCACTCATAAGGGAGACAATTAAAAGAGCACCCCATGCAACAAATTTGTCACACAACTTTTACCATACGTGTATGCTACAGGACTTGCCAACTCCAACACAAGTATTTCTGAATTTCATAATTACCCAACTAGCATGACTCTAACATTACCACCTTTATACCTCAAAACAATTATCAAGCATCAAATTGATCATAGTGTTTAATGCACTCACTACAAAAAAAATACACTTCCGTGATGATACGTGTTTGTCACAGTAAGTCGCGTTTTTTGTCATGCATGTACATCCATGACAAATTTATGATAGAATCACGATAGTCATACCTGTGCTGTCGTAGAAGTGTTCCATGACATTACCAAAATTATCATCGCGGAAGTGTCCACTTCCATGACGATAAATCACCCGTCACAGAAGTGCTTTCGTCAAGGGTGACCAACACGTGGCATCCATCGTAACGGAACGCCGTTAAGCTATCGGGTCGGGTTTTGGATCCGATAACCCGTTAGCAGCCCCGACCAATGGGGATTTTCTACGTGTAAAATCATCATTGGCTGGAGGAAACACGTGTCGGCTCATCGTTGGGACAGATGTCATCCACTCATTGGACAGAAGGCGCCTATGATACGTCGACACGTGGCACGGCCCAACAGAGGCCCATTCATGTGAAAAGGCTGGCCCATTTGACTTGGTCAAAAGGTGGCGGGCCGGCCCATGTAAAGCCTGTTAACGGCCTGTTCGCATATAGCCCATTTACAGCCCGCTAACCCAAGGCCCGTTACGCCCTATCCGAATTAGGCCTAGTAGCATCATCTGGGCCACCCAATATGATTCCAGCTCATTTTCACTTCTGGCCCATGTATGGCCCATGACGTCTTTTGACTCATATGAGGCCCTATGTAACTCTTGGCCTATTAACAGCCCGTAGTGGAACTGGCCCGTAATGAATAGTGTATTACTTTACACCAATTAACGACCCGTGGTGAAACTGGCCCGTAATGAACAGTGTATCACTTTATACCCATTAAGGGCCTTCCGTTGGGCCGTTTCCAGCCCATGTTATCTTTCGGCCTTCTCAGAGCCCATTTATTCTTGGGCTCATTTCCAGCATTCGTTTACTTACGGCCCGTTACTGTCATTTTCTGCTTATGGTCCAAATTCAGCCCGTGGTTACAGTCGGACCGTTTGTGGTCCGTTAACACGTTGGGCCGTTTTCATATCGTCATGAAATACGGCCTATTAACGATGGCCCGTTATGGTCGGCCCATGAATGGACGATTCCAACTCTAGCCCGTTTACGGCCATAATGCGGCCTGTTATTGGCCCATGTTTGGCCAATCGATCATACTGCCCGTATAAGGCCTATTGATGATACGGCCCGTAGAAGGCCCATTGTTTCTGCGGCCCGTAGAAGGCCCATTGTTTCTACAACCCGTAGAAGGCCCACTGTTTATACGGCCCGTAGAAGGCCAACTGTTTCTACGGCCCGTAGGTCCAGTGTCACTACAGTAAATACTAGCCCATGGTTATTGTGGCCTAGTTTTAAAAAATAGGTTATTGTAGCCACTAGCAAACCGTAGAAAAAGAACTGCACTGACTAAAAGCAAACAAATAAACAAGACAACAAGGAAATAAATAAGCAAGCAACTTACACTAGGCTATCATGGCTATTACACATATTACATCCACTGGGCATCAAAGTTCGCCACCAGTGCAAATATAGGGAACACATCAGCAAATAAACGCCGCAACAAAACAAGTCCAGAACTGAAACCACTTCAGAAGAGCTCAAGAAACAATATCCTGGGTACCCATAATGCTGGCAAGATGCTTAGCAAGCTTATTAACTTTCTCTTGTTTGGCGCTTAAGTCCTCCATCGCTTGCTGTTGCACCAGAAAGTATGCATCTGAATTCTGCAGGGACTTCCTCAGTCCTTCGACTTCCTGTCGCATAACATCTGATCGATGTCTTTCAACTTGAAGTTGAGACTCAAGAAGCCGAGCTGATTCAGGCAACGAGTTCGAAGAGCTGGTGCCAGCAGTGGTAGCCAGTAACTCGAACACTACATCAAGACAGGACTTTGGGGTTGTCTTAGTGTCCTCAATATAGTTTTTATCAGCTTTCTTGGAGACTAACAGGGATGTCTCACTATCTTGAACCTTATCTACATTACTTCCTTTACCATTGCATAACAGGGTACTCTTCTCCAATATTTTATCCGTGTTCTAAAAGAGAAACAAACAAACACATCTCAGGTTTACAATGTAGTATATGAAACTCATTTTGGTAAACCAGTTCAGTAGTAAGGTGGACAGGATAGCAACATGAAACAAACATATATCTATGTAGTATGGTCACTGTATGGTCTATATCATTCTAGTTTATGTTGCCAAATCAAGATAGATACAGTTCGAATCATATCTATTTAAGACAAAGCAGCATAGACAGAATATAAGTGTGGGAAACTACACAGCAATAACAACACTTGTAATGTGCATGGCATGAGAACATAACTGTTTATTCAATTGAAACTAAAATCAACATAGAGCAAGTTACAACAGCAAACAACCAAACACGTTGAAGAAACAGGTTTAAAACATACCTGTTGCGCCATTGGAGTTTCAATTGCATCCTTCAAATTTGAAATTGGTTGGTAACAGTAAATAGAATGATGCAAGAGCAAAGTAGTATGAACCATAGCTACGGATCCTGACATGAGAACAATTCTTCTGCTTTAAGCGTTGACTTCGGGTTCGGAGTGGTGGTCCTCGTGATTTGGGCACTGCAGTTGCCTTACTAACTGCTCGTGTTTGGGTGCTCTGTGGTGGAGACGGTGCTGTGCCAATGAGAACTGGGTGTCTATCTGCTGGAGTTGGGGTTAGAAGGGGTGTAGCTGGTTCTCTGTCCAACTGGGTAGGGGTACAATCTGCATGAGTGTGGGTTATGTGTGGTGGGGCTGATTCTTGGGCAAGTACAACCGTGGTTCTATCTGCATCGACAGGTAGCACGATCTTTTCCGAAGACCGTGTTTTTACTCCCACAGATACTGCCATCACTCCCTCCAATTGAAATGGCTGATAAACAAGAAAAGTAATTGAATGTACAGACATTGTAAGATAGGCAGGTGCAATGGATAGTAGGAAAGAAAACAGGGCATGAAATAATTCACATTTATGTTGTCTAAGCAAACAGAATTGCAGGACATAATTTCACATATATGATGGCTAATTAAACAGGATAGCATTACACAATTTCACATGTATGATGGATAACTAAACAGGATAGAATGACATACTTCAAAATATGATGACTATGTAAACAGGATGACATGATATAACTATACGATGTGTCTATTAAAGTGGTTGGCATGCCATAAATCACAAACATGCCGTCGATGGAAACATGATGGCATGATATAATTCACGGATAGAATGACATAATTTAAAATATGATGACTATGTAAACAGGATGAGATGATATAACTATATTATGTCTTTAGAAAATGGGTTGGCATGCCATAATTCTGATACACGTTGTCTATGTAAACATCATGGCTTGACATAATTCAAATATATGATTTATATACTAAGGAAGTGAGCAGAGGGCAATTACATATATGATGTGTCAACTAACGAGATGGCATTCAATATTGTGTATATGATGTAAAAACTAAGCATTGCAATACAACATATGCATTATATGAGTAGTATAACCCTGCCAAGTTTGAGCATACATCTCAGGGGGATAATAGGACTGGTCATCTGCCTCTGAATCCTCCTCTGAAGAGCTATCTGTAACCAGTAAGATATCTGCTTCAGTAGGTAGCATTCTCTACTATGAAGACCTTGTTTTCACTCTAGATTTCTCCATCACCAATTCAAATGGCTGATGCACAGGAAGAGCAGTTGAATATACAAACATTGTCGACAAAAGCAATGAGACATACAAAAAAAGGACGGCATGATATAATTCACGTATATGACGCTTGCCTAAACAACATGGCATTGCATAATTCACATACATAATGCCTTGCAACAAGATAACATTGCATAATTCACATATGTAATGTCTTGCAACAAGATGGCATTGCATAATTCACATATATGGTAATTAGACACTAAACAGGTGGCATTCACACAAAGCATGTCTAAACTAAGCAAATGACATAGCAATGCAAGATACCATACGCACGATATGAGTAACATAACCCTGCCAAGTTAGGGCATGCACCTCAGGGGGGAAATATGACTGGCCATCTGTCCCTGAATCCTCCTCTGAGGAGCTATCGGTAACCAGCAAGACATGCGCTTCGTCAGATAGCATTGTCTGCTCTGAAGACCTTGTTTCCACTCCAGATTTTTCCATGACCATGCTGAATGGCTGATGCACAGGAAGAGTAATTGAATGTACTATCATTGTTGACAAATTTAACGCATAATAAAAAAATGATGGCATGATATAATTCACATATAATATGACTGGCTAACCAGGGTGGCATTGCAAAATTCACATATATGATGCCTGGCTAGACAAGATGGCATTGCATGATTCACATATACGATAAAGAAACTAAACAAATGGCATTGACACAAAGCATGTCTAAACTAAGAAGATGACATCTTTAATGTATACAGTAAGCAATGCAAGGCACCATATGCATGATATTACCAACATCAGCATGCCAAGTTAGAGCGAAGACCTCATGGGGTAAATAGGAGTGGTCTTCTCCTTCTGAATCCCCCTCAGAACAGTTATCTTCCTCTTGATTACGATCCGAAATGGGTGGGGGGGGGGCTGCCTTTGCACCCACCATGGAACGACGTCTCCATGAAATTTTATTGCCACGCAAGGCTCATCTCTTTTGCTCTACATGATCAGTTCCATTGTGTACAATAACTAGCATGCATAGGAATAAAACATAGTGAGATTATGCAAGGAGTGCATGCACAAATCCAGAGTGATGGTAGCAAAGTGTGGATAGACCCAAAACCAATGATAGCAGGAAGATAATAGCTTTAGTTAAAAGATATAGATAATGGCTCCTTTAATGTTTGTTTGCACCCAACATGAAACTCATAGTAGACATAGGAGATTAACCAGATAGTAGACAGATAGTACTGATTGCTGCCCCAATATGTACCCCACAACCATTTAAAAACTCAAGTTTCAGCATTAGTTTGGACCTGACTCGGAGTCTAATAGGTGAACACGACGATAATGTAGCATGTCATCATATTAAGCGATGCATAACGTAAGCAAACACGGAAGAGTGCGACCTCTCTTGCGGACCCGTGTAGTCCTCAAGGTCATCTGCTCAGTTGACGATGGTAATGCAGTTGTCGTGGCTGCCGGCGGTGGGGAAGAAGATCTGAGGCGGTGAAAGACAGTCTGGAGAGCGGATTCCTGCTGTGTTGAACCCTTCCGTCATTGGAGCAGCTGAGCTGGGGTGGAACACAGCCCTGCGGGAGCAGGACAAACCACACAAGGTTTTCTTTGACACATATCTGTAACAGAAGTAATTGAGTAAGGGCTTGTTTGAATTTGATGATTCTAACAATGCAGGGATAGGAAATAGACAGGAATAGGATAGGAATGCACGTGCAAAATAGAGAATTTAAAAACACAGGATTTCTGCCAATCTGGGTGTTTGATTCACAACAATTGGAAGATCACAGGATGCAAAAAAGCATGGTGAGATTAAGTCAAACCACAAGAAAATGTACGGTTATAATGCTATTATGCTATTATCTCTTAGTCTTGTGCTTGACGAATAGGAATATGAAAAGGAGGAGAAGTGGAAATTAGAATTCCTACGGTTTTTATTTCAAGGAGACACTAAAGGAACAAATCCTACAGTTTTCCTTTGCTCCATTCCTTTGCACCAAATTCATGAAAAGTAGTACCATAGGAAACTTTCCAATTCCTATGTTTTTCATTCACTTTTCCTTTCAAGCACTGGTGATTCTAGTAGGCAGGCTTGAGCAAGGAAAATCCTACACTAAGAAAATGTTTTTGTGCTACTTCTATTACTTTGGACCCAGGCTACTGCCATACTAGCTCAACTCCTAGGCTCATCGACAAATGCACAGCTCAAACGCGCAGAGATAAATAATGATGGCGTTCAAGAGAGTCCATCACAAATAGCTAAGTTGCCTGGTACCTCACTGCTTGTCATATAGTAGGATAAAATAATTGTATTTCCTGTTACTACGAGTGCTCAGTCAACAATATATATAACATGTAGAGTAAAAAAGAGATGCAACAAGTGTACAACCTCTTTGGCGAAGCCATGTCAATCTCAGCGTGATTGGGTTGGCCTGTGAGGATGCTCTAGATGACTTTGCTATCGGAGGAGGGGAAGAAGATCTTAGGCGTCTGGATATGGAGCCCGAGTTACTGCTCCGCTATGATGGAGGGTTTCGTCATTGGAGCAGCTCCGGTGAGTTGTACGACGCCGAGGCTGAAGCAGGACAAGAGAGACAATGAACAACGTTAACCTGAGTGGAATTCTAATAGTATCTCCAATACATGACGTAAAATACATAACCAGAAAGTGCTAGATGTAAAATACATCAGCCGCTCATCTCTAAACTTAACTGTCGAAACTGAACTTAACTGTCGAAACTGAACTTAACTGTCGAAACTGAACCTAACTGTCGAAACTGAATTTTGCTGTCGAAACTAAATTTTGTTGTCGAAACTGAACGCACTAGCAAGGTGAGGCTACATGTCAGTCGACTGACCTTTTCATCTCTGGTCAGTCGATTTTGCAGCCGTTGGATACATAATCAAGGGCCTGCGGTTCATCTTCAACCTCCACCCCCCCTGAGCCGCCAGCCACCACCAGCCAAACAACAGCCCCCCACCGCCCGCGACCGGCGGTGCGCAGCCCCGCCTGCCCTGAAAACACTCCCCACCGCCGGTCCGCCGCCACCCCGGCCATCCCACTAGACCCCCCCGTGCCGAGCTTTTTCTCCGGCGATCCCCACACCACCGCCCTGCCAACGCCCCGCCACCGCCGGCGACCACCGCCCCCATCTTGAACCCTAAGATAGATAGTGGGGTACCTCTCCAGCGAGCCCCCCTCCCCACTGCGGTTGGTTCTTCCTTCACCCCGGAGAGCCCACCCCTTGAAAATCGACTGACCCAAAAGTCGATTCAGTCAACTGAAGTGTATCCAAATCGGAGCAGCATCGCAAGCAAGAGCAAGAGCGAGAGAAGCAGCGCGAGCAAGAGCAATAGCAAGAGCAGACCAGGCATGGGACCGAGAGCAAGAGCAGAGCAGCAGCGCGAGCGAGAGCTAAAGCAGCACCAGCTCCTACTGATGTGGACATCGCCACCGAGGGAGCGACGCCGTGGAGGAAGTGGCCGGTGACGCCGCCGTGGATGGAGCCGCGCCGTGTCGGCTCGGGACCGAGCGCCGACAGCATCGTGAGATCGAATCAAGAAGAAAATGCGGCAATTAGTGTACAACCTCTTTGGTGGCGCCGATTAGGCTGCAGCTTCATCTGAGGAAACAGTGATGATGATGCTCTTCCGGTGGTGCAGGTGAAGACGGCGGTGTGGGAATGGAGGTGGCGTGAAAGACGAGGGGAATGTCGGGGCAACTCCTTGGAGGTGGAGGACGGGGTGGCTGAACCGGCGGGATGATAAGATCGACGACGGATCCTCATCCGGTACGGTTGATGAGGGACGTCGAGGTGTTGCTATGGACGACGTCGTCGGGGAAGAGGCTCCGGCTGGGTGGCAGACGGAGCAGGGTGTGGCGTTTTGTCGCAGGTTTTCGCGGCCTCGGTGTATGAATGGGTGGGCGGATGGGTTGGCAGTGGGGAACCATGGCTTAGAGACGCGCTTGTCCGAAATGTGGGGTAAGTTATGAAAGTACCCCCCACCGATTTGAGGCTATTCTTTCAGTTCGGGGGTACCACGGGCATTTCGCGTGTCGGGATTTCACAGGAGGTGGGAGTTTTCGCGCGCGTTGTAATTTTGGAATAGCAAGGCGCGGGTTGAGATGGAGGGAGTTGTCGGAGCACAACGAGACAAAGATATATCTTAAATATTTCGGGCTAACAAGGCGCGGGTTGAAGAGGCGGGAGTTTCGCAGCACGATAGACAGAGACGCTAGCTTCAATTTTTGGCATAACAAGGCGCGGCTTGAAATTTTGGAAGGACAAGCTTAACGTGTACCCAAGAAAAAGATAATTTGCACCTCAACACGCACAACACACACACAAACACCATTTAGACTAGAGTAAGGTACACGTGCATTGCACGCATGAGATTTGGCAACCAAATTATGAATAAATACCACATTATAGCATGCATGCTTTGAGTCATATATGCATGATGTAGATGTTCGTTTAATTCTTATAGTTCATTTCATTCAAAATCATCTGGTTTTTATAAGAAAGCTAATCTATTTTAAGATTCATGGAATTGTGCGTTGTAAGACATAAAGTAAAAACAAATAATGGCAAATCATGTAGAAAAACATTTAGGCAATTCTGATACGGAAGATTCTAGAACAAATAAGAAGTGCTTGTGTTTTGATGTTTGTGCATTATGCTTAAGTTCAACCATGGAGTCTTCTATATTATACATGTGCCGAAATCTGGTGGAATCTAGATGATATCCAATGGCCAATAGTGCTCAAATTTGCCATCTTTGGACCATCGGATTCGCCTCATCCAATGACCATCTTTCAAAGTTAAAGTTACCCGCACACAATATAAAAATATATAATATATATATATATATATATATAGGGGTATAGATATAGATATGTGATGCGAAAGCCACCCATCATCTCCAATTAGAATAGTGTGTCCATTCACGGATGCGACGTGGGCAAATGATGTCTGCCATCGGTATCTCAAATTCAAATCAGTCTGACCTTGTTCAATGTGTATACATTACAACATGCTCGTTTCCAAACCACACCGCGCAGATCTCCGTTATATTCATGCATGCATGGGTTTCAAACATCAGGATCTCTTATTCAAATATTTGAATTCAACTTTACATTGATTATGACCTCACCTATTCTTTTACACCCACACAGTAGTCTTGTCTTTATAATTGTACAACTAACTTTCTCTCGTGCATGCATGCACACAAACTACAAGTCGGCATTATCTATCGCACGCATGCAATCTTTTTCTTCAGGTCGGTCTCCCATGAAGGCACACACCCACACACATCCCCCTCTCCATCATACCGGGCATTCTTTATCTCTCACACGTGCGTGCGCAACGATCGATGTTCCTCTTTGTATGTGTGTATATAGCTAGGTCTTTCATAGTTTTCCACACAAGCCGATCAATCGATATATCCAGTGAGGTCTCACCCTCTTTCCCACGTCCACATCGATCAATCTATACCTCTCTATATAGGATTAACATAAATAGCTAATACACCCACATTAATTATATATCCAACGTCCCCCTCTCATCATCCATGCCTTCCGCTTCATCTCTCAGACGCGTGCACAATGGCGAAGACAGGGGGCAGTAAGGGCCCTGCCCCCCCTAACATCACTATATATCGAGGCTAATATGAATGTGATCATTAGACAATTACTACTAAAAAAGCTTTAATTTCATGAATTGACCCTCCTCGTAAAGGATTAGCAATGCTTGGCCCCCTAGCTCATTTATTTTTCATGGCTCCGCCACTGCGTGCAACAGCGCACGTGTTTGCCTCCTCTCTCTAAATATCAATCTCGCACTTGTGCATTCCTTCATAGTATCCCTCCACTCGGCCCCTCGCACCATCTACTAGCCCCCCACCGGATTTTGCCACATGTACAATCTAGCAGACTCCATGGTTGAACTTAAGCATAATGCACAAACCTCAAAACAACAGTGGTTCTCTTTTGTTCTAGAATCTTCCGTATCATAACTGTCCAAACTTTTTTTCTAGTTGAATTTCCATTACTTGTTTTTACCTTATGCTTTACAACGCACAATTCCATGAATCATAAAATAGATTAAGGGCTCCTTTGATTCAAACGATTCTCAAAGGAATTTTGGAGGATTCTAATCATTAGGAATTTTTCCTATCTTGGTTGTTTGATTCGTAGGATTGTAAACCATAGGGATTTTTCCGTATGATTCATTTGCACTAGATTTCATAGGAAACATCCCATCCACGCAAACCTCTTTGAAAGAATTCTGCGTTTTTTCTATGCACAATCAAACACTCGTACATCCTATAGGTTTCAAGACGACACTCCACTATAATCCCATGTTTTTCCTATTCACGCGTTCTTAGTTTTTTTATAAAAACTAATTTGATTTTGAATGAGATGAACTATAAGAATTAAATGAAGGGCTACATCACGCATATATGACTCAGTGATTACATGCTATAGTGTGGTATTTATTCATAATTTGGTTGCAAAATCTGATGCGTGCAATGCACGTGTACATTACTAGTACTTCGAGTATGTGCAAAACACGTAAATTAGAATACCAATGGCATGCTACACAGTGTCTCTCTTACAGTTCATGAAGCCGCGTGGCACATGTGGAGGTGTTGTCGCGACCTCCTTGCATGGATTGATCACAGTGACATGCTGCTGGTTCTAGAAGAATGTACTCGTTCTCCCTGAGCCATACTGGCGGTACATGCATGAAGCGAAGATGTGCACGCACGCCACGCACGCACTCATTCCCTCGCACGCACATGCGGGTACACGGGCAGACGCAATTTTGTACCAAGATCCACCCCATGTGATAATTTGATGCGTGTAAAGTCATTCACTTCATTGATGGTCAATTAATACAGCGCATGCAAATTGAGTGGACGTGAGGGCGGAAGAAAGACATTATTACTCCACTGCGCGCATGCGAGTAGTTAAATCGTGGGTTGCTAGTAGTACTTCCATTGGTCTCCTTCATACTTTGTGCCAAATTTTGACAGTAACATAATATTTATGCATTTGAGCAGTCTAGTACTTGAAATTTATGTTCCGCTAAAGTCATCGGGAGCCGTTTCGGGCCTCGAAACCAAAACCATCAATTAATCTTTACCTTGTTCCCATCACATTCGAAAGCCTGCTCACACCTACTAGTACGTACCAAACCTGAACGTGTTCCCACTATGCAGGTATTAGTACTACTAGTGCTAGTACTTTGGTTATAAAAAGGGGAACTACCTAACCGAAAATTACTCTACCTTTCCTCCTCATAAGTGCTTCTTTTTCGTCCATTGTTGCCATGGCCGGTGAGCAGAGCTCTAGGTCAAGAACTACTCGTAACAAGGGAACGACAACCAAGGCTGCGGAAAAAAAAAGAGGGCTCGCCGCCACGCAGAGACCTCGAAAGATCTCTCACGGGCAGTCGATGGCTTCCAGGAGCGCCCTAGCCACGGAGGCGAACATGCCGAGCCGGCGGAGCTGGAGTCGTTATCGCTCGACGGCATGCCCGATCAGCTCAATAAGCACCTCAATAAGCAGAAGGAGTTCATCCAAGGCTTGACGGAGTTGCTGAAGGAGAGCCTCGACGACATGCCCGCTGAGCTCAATCAGCAGGGGGAGTTGACCGCCGGCTTGGTGATGCTGCTGAAGAAGAGCATTGCCTCGGAGAAGAAGGCGACCGGCGAAATCCTGCGACTTCAGGAGGACAAGGCGAAGCTTTGCCAGGAGATTGGCCTATTGAAGGAGAAGAACGCCGGCTGGAAGAAGCTACATGAGAATAGTAGTTCCTCGATGAAGATGCTGCAGGACCTCGTCATGGAACAGAAGGAGGAGTTGGTGAAGCTCCGCATCAAGCACCTGGCTGCTGTCAAGGTACGTAATGCGGCCGTGGAACAGATGATGAAGGCTCGCATCGAGAAATCCCGCGTCATGGACAGAATGAAGAAGATGGCGGAGGAGACACGCAAGGAGATGGAGGTCGTGGAGGCGATGAAGAAGCAGTTACGACTCCGCGGTGAATTAGATCATTTGGGGTGATAATCTTCCGTCTTCTTTTGCTGCTGTGTTTCATCTTTTGCTTCGGGTGTTTCTCCGCACGTGTCATGTTCTCTGCGAGGCATGAATAGAACAATGTTTTTTGTTTTTTGAGGGAATGAATAGAACAATGCTAACAATGATATGACTAGCAAATTAGATCATTTTTATCGCCATATGGCACTGGGCTGCCGTGTTTCGTGCTCCTCCGTCGCAGTACTACTCAAGTGGAAAACTTGAGTATACCGCACGGTTCTTTGCTCCTCCTCGATCGGGTCGTCATCGCATTTATACGAGCAATCAAATCACAAGGCCCCGCCTTCCAGCAAATTAGATCATTTTTTATCGCCATATGGCACTGGGCTGCCGTGTTTCGTGCTCCTCCGTCGCAGTACTACTCCAATGGAAAACTTGAGTATACCACACGGTTCTTTGCTCCTCCTCGATTAGGTCGTCGGTGCATTTATACGAGCAGTCAAATCACAAGGTCCCACCTTCCAGCAGTATTGAGCCGTCAAATCACAAAGGCCCTCGCCTCTCGTGAAACCTACCAAGCTAGACTGCCCCGCCCTCTAGCCTTTTAAAAAATGTATACTTTTGTACAGCAGTAGTATCGATGGATTGCGCCATGGAGCAAAACTTGAAATTAAATAAAAAGGTGGTACATATAGAGAGCGCTCGTCGCCAAATTATGCATATAGTACTATTAAAAAGGCTAGTCACAATAATGGTGTCCAGCACAACCCACCCCTCAAATAAAACTAAGCACCCTGGAATTCTTTGACAAAACTAAGCACCCTGAAATTCTTTGACAACTAAACTGCTGGCTATATGATGTTGGCTATATATATTGTACGTATATAATGTGAATAAATGAGTGGTAGTACTATACCAACTGAAAGATGAAATGTAAGAAATACTAGTATGTACTTACTGAAGAGTTAAAGTAACAAGAATAAACATAACATAGTTCTACTGGGGGCTCAACACAACACACCCCTCAAATTAAATTAAGCACACCTGAAATTAAACTTTGCAACTATTTCGGTAGACACTGCATTAGAACCACCATGAGCAACGGTACTTCCACCTTACTCGGAGTCCTCGTCCACGTCCTCGACTTCGTCCTTGTCCCTCTTCCTCTTGGCCGATACTTCTTTGCTTGAACCGCCAACTTGGCTGTTGCTCTTCATCCAACCCTTGCAGATATTGAAACATTCATGCATAGCACATCTTCATATGATGCACAGTCAAAATGCCCACACAATGTCGAGTGTGCGAAACACAGAGAAAACGAGGGACGAAGTTTTGGCAAGTGTTGGACGTGGTTTTGGGCTGCCCCATCTAGGCTTTCATTTTTAACATGCGCAACCCACGACCTCGGATGGGAGGGCCTGTTTGTATTTTCTTAGGGCCATCATGTATCGACCGGCCTATGGACCTCCCATCCGAGGTTTTATTTTTGGCAGCCCAATTTATGTATTTTTTTGAAGAAAACACAGAGGTCTGTTCTATTTTTCTATATAAGAATAGGAACGCCAGGTACAACTTCTGTTTCCCTTCTAACTATATTATATATATTTAAATTATTTTATATGTTATTATATATTATTTTTATTGTCATCATATATTTAACAGATACTTACATATGTAAGAAAACAATATCCCACATCTTATTAACTTATAAAAATAATTTCTTAACAAATAAAATCCTGGATTGTTTTGGCACGAAAATCCTAGTGATTGTGTACAAAAGCTTGGTAAGATTTAAGGACGAATGTAATAATACCACTTATTATTTAAATATTTTCATAACAAAATGCTCAGCCCTTTTTTAAAATCGTGTATCTAGATAAAGTGCAAATGGCCTGTAATTTTTTAGGAAATAAAATAAATGGGCCGCATGGACGCTACATTAATTGTTCACCCAGCCGAGCTAATGGCTGTAATTTAAAAAAAGATCAAATTGACTGTAAATTCTACCGCGCAAAAAAAGACTGTAAATTCTGAAAAAATGGGTTGACTACGTGCCACAGTTTTGGAGGCTGAAATGTGGGCCAATAGGTCGAAGCCAACGCAAGTCGTTGTCAATTTAGTCAACAAATGATTCTGACATGTTAGCCGTTGGATTTACATCCAACAACCAGCATCCATCTTCAATCTCTCGTCTTCTTCCTCCAGCGCCGCCGGGACCACCTCCCGCCTCCTGCTGCTAGCAGCTCTGCTTAGCGCGCTTCGTTATGAAGCGCTACTCCACCGTTGGCCAGGCCATCCCTCCACCCCTCCACACCTCCTGTTCTTCTCCACCGACTGCCGAACCACCCCGCACTAGAACCAGTTAACCCTCGTACACCTCTCCGTCTGCAACTCTACTCCCGCGTCTTCCCATCTCCGACTCGTTGCCGTCCGGGGCCTCACCATCGTCCACCACCTTGGATGTGCTCGGCACGGCATGGTCAACATGGTCAACGAACAACACCATCGGAAGTAGACTGTGCGCGGAGAGGATGACAGCTGGGTCCACGGCTGGACACAAGGAAATGCCTCCTTATTACGCGCAAAATAATGATTCCTCCACCTGACATCTGGGACCCACCGGAAGGGCCTCTGTATTTCGCAAAAAAAACATGCCCCCTGCTGACTTGTCGGACCCACCAGCTATCTTCGCACGCAAGGAAGTGCCTCCTTATTATGCACAAAAAATGAATACTCCCCCTGCCAGCTGGAACCCAGCATACTGGGAGGCTGACTTGTGGGCCTACCAAGTTGACGGGGACGGAGGGCTTTGTCAACTTAGTCAATATGAACGATTCTAGCTCCTGTTACCGTACAATGTTCATCTAATGGTTGTAGTGCTTCTTCAACCTCTGGCCTTCTTGCTCCAGCCGCCCAAACCAGCGCCGGTCGTGCCGTGTGCTCCTGCCTCCCGTGGCCGGCTGTGATGCCGCGGAGGCCTCACCGCCCCCCACTACTCCCACCGCTGGCCAGGCCATCCCTCTACTCACCCACAGCCCTTGTTATTCTGGCGGCGACAACAGCCTCACACCGCAGCCGAACCAGTGAACCCTCGGACTCCTCTTCGCGTTGGCATCCACTGCTGCGTCTTCCCCGGCTCCGAGTTGTCCCCTTCCTACGCCTCGCCGTCGTCCACCGCCGTGGTGCTCTTGGCGCGGCGTGGTCAACGTGGTCAAGGAACGACTTCCATCGGACGTGGACTGTACGTGGAGAGGCTGACAGCTGGGTCCACGGCCGCAGCAAGGAAGTGCCTCCTTATTACGCGGAAAATTAAGATTCCTCCACCTGACAGCAGGGACCCACCGGACAGGCCACCGTATTTCGCGAAAAAAGTTTCCCCCTGACTGCTGGGACCCACCAGCTACATCTTCGCACGCAAGGAAGTGCGTCCGGGCAAAAAAAAAACGATTCGCCCCCCTGACTACTAGGACCCACCAGCTACATCTTCGCACGCAAGGAAGTGCATCTGGGCAAAAAAAAACGATTCGCCCCCCTGACTGCTAGGACCCACCAGCTACATCTTTGCACGCAAAGGAAGTGCGTCCGAAAAAAACGATTCGCCCCTCTAACTGCTGGGACCCACCAGCTACATTTTCGCACGCAAGGAACTGCCTGACAGTCGGGACCCACCTGGTCGAAGCGTACGTAGCGTTGTCATTCTGGTCGCAAACGTGTACGTACATATATACTGGTCGATGTAGAGGCGCACACATGTCGTAGTAGAGGCGCGTACATGTCGTAGTAGAGGCGCACACGTAGCGTGTACATGTACGTACAGCGGCCAGGGTGCAAGAAAGAAAATACGGCCACGCACGTACATACGGGTGGGGTCTCGAACGCCTACTCGCGCGAACGTACATGGCTAGGTCGGAACGGAGAAACAGAGTCGTCGTCGTGTTCATGGGGAGGCAACGGAATGCGTCGTGTTCATGGGGAGGCAACGGAATGTGTCGTGTTCAACGGGAGGCAACGGAACGCGTGGGAGCCAACCGGCTTGGACGGAACAAGCAATGGAAACGAGGCTTGGCGTACCGCACAACGGAGGAAACGGACCTCCTACATTCAGAACGGGGTATTGTTGATCGGGAGGGGTGTGGCGTACCGCAAAATGGAGGAAACGGACCTCCTATGGTCGAAACGGGGGTCCTATTGATCGGGAGGGGTGTGGCGTACCGCAAAACGGAGGAAACGGACTTCCTATGGTCGAAACGGGGGTCCTGTTGATCGGGAGGGGTGTGGCGTACCGCAAAACGGACGAAACAGACTTGTGTTGGAGCGCTACGGTCGAAACAGGGGGGAGGGGTGTGGCGTACCGCAAAACGGGACTCCACGGGATACTGTTCATCTCCACCGTCAACCTCCTCCAGCCTCCACGGGCTACCATCGACCTCCTCCAGCCTCCACAGGCTCCTGTTCATCCAGCCTCCACCGCACGCTACTCCACCGGCAACTATTCAACCACCCCTCCACCGTCTACTGTTCATCCAGCCCTCCACCGTCTACTGTTCATCCAGCCCTCCACACCACGGGGTCCTGTTCAACCACCCCTCCACGGCCACCCCTCCACCATCTACTGTTCATCCAGCCCTCCACACCACGGGGTCCTGTTCATCCAGAGGCAACGCCACCGCTCACTGTTCATCCAAACCCTCCACCCGCAACGCTCACTGTTCATCCAATCGATCGGCTTCAATTAGCAGCAGTAGCGAAGGAATCGCTCCATCGGGTTCAGTTAACAGCCATCGATCGATCGCTCGGGTTCAGTAACGCGTAGCCTGCAGTGCAATCGCTCGGGTTCAGTTAGAGCCCAATGCCTCGCTCGGGTTCAGTTAGAGCCAACACCTCGCACACACGCGCGTACCTGTACGAGAGAAACGCGCATCGCTCTCCCACCGTAACCGACAACTCCCCGAAATTTTCCTCCCCCTCGCTTCTACCACGGTTTTTCCGTCATGGACGGCCCAAAGAATGTCATGCAGCTGCATCTCCGGCCCGCCCAGGACGAAAAGCCCATTTTCTGTCATGATTTTTTGTCATAGAAGTAGGAGCCCACCACATCTATGATGATACCGGGTTTTGTCACAATTATCGTCATAGAAGTGTCATATGTATGACAGAATTTTTTTCCGTTCGGCCCAAAATGTCACGGATGTGTCTTTTTTTGTAGTGACTTTCTATGATAGTTTTTATTATACCCAACTTGGATGCTCATCATTCTAGGACCAAATTTATAACCATAGCAAATACCATGCTGTTCTAAAATACTCTCAAAATGATATAAGTGAATCATGAGAGATCAACAATTTCTACAAAATCAAGCCACCACCATGCTCTAAAAGATATAAGTGAAGCACTAGAGCAAATCTTGTCTAGCTCAAAAGATATAAGTGAAGCACATAGAGTATTCTAACAAATTCCAAATCATGTGTGTCTCTCTCAAAAGGTATGTACAGCAAGGATGATTGTGGTAAACTAAAAAGCAAAGATTCATATCATACAAGAAGCTCCAAGCAAAACACATATCATGTGGCGAATAAAAATACAGCTCCAAGTAAAGTTACCGATAGACGAAGACGAAAGAGGGGATGCCTTCCGGGGCATCCCCAAGCTTAGGCTTTTGGTTGTCCCTGAATATCTTGGGGTGCCTTGGGCATCCCCAAGCTTAGGATCTTGCCACTCCTTATTCCATAGTCCATCAAATCTTTACCCAAAACTTGAAAACTTCACAACACAAAACTCAACAGGAAATCTCATAAGCTCCGTTAGAGCAAGAAAGAAAAACCACCACATAAGGTACTGTAATGAACTCATTCTTTATTTATATTGGTGTTAAACCTACTGTATTCCAACTTGTCTATGGTTCATACCCCCCCGCCCCCGATACTAGCCATAGATGCATCAAAATAAGCAAACAACACACGAAAAATAGAATCTGTTAAAAACAGAACAGTCTGTAGAAATCTGTAACTTTCGAATACGTCCGGAACTCTAAAACTCCTACCAAAATAGGAAGTCCTGGGAAATTTGTCTATTGATCTACTTCAAAAAGAATAAATGCAAACGCATGTTTCTGTGATTTATTAAAATTATTCTCGTGCGCACAAAAGTTTCTGTTTTTCAGCAGAATCAAATTAACTATCGCCGTAGGTTATCATATAGGTTCTACTAGGCACAAAAACTAATTAAAACATAAAACCACATCCGAACAGAGGCTATATGAAATATTTATTGAATAACAACAAGGAAAAAGATTGGTTTATCTCCCAACAAGCACTTTTCTTTAAAGCCTTTTAGCTAGGCATTGATAATTTTAATGATGCTCACATGAAAGACAAGAACTGAATCGCAAAGAGAGCATCATGAAACACATGACAAACACATATAAGTCTAACATACTTCCTATGCATAGGCATACTATAAGCAAACAAATTTGCAAGGTAAGCAAAAACTAGCATATGCAAGGAAGAAGAAAGAGACGATAGCAATCTCAACATGACGAGAGGTAATTTAGTAAGATAAAAATTTCTACGACCATATTTTCCTCTCTCATAATAATTACATGTAGGATCATAGGCAAATTCAACAAAATAGCTATCACATAACATATTCTCAACATGATCCACATGCATGTGAAGTTGACACTCTTCCAAAATAGTGGGATCATCATTAACTAAAGTCAAGACCTCTCCAAACCCACTTTTATCAAAAATACCATAAGATTGAACATTCTCCAAATATGTGGGATCTAAAGTTGACACTCTTCAAAACCCACTTCCAGTATTATTGCAAACACTATTATCAATCTCATATTCATCATGGGGCTTAAATAAATTTTCAAGATCATAAGAAGAGTCACCCCAATCATGATCATTGCAACAAATAGTAGTCATAGCAAAACTACCATCCCCAAGCTTAGGGTTTTGGATATTATTAGCACAATTGACATTAAGAGAATTTAAAATAAAATCATTGCAATCATGCTTTTTATTCAAGGAGCTATCGTGAATCTCTTCATAAATTCCTTCATCACAATTTTCAGATTCACGAATTTCAAGCAAAACCTCATAAAGATAATCTAGTGCACTCAAATCACTAGGATTTGGTTCATCATAATTGGATCTCTTAAAAAGATTGGCAAGCGGATGAGGATCCATAGATCTTAGGTTCTTTGTTTAGCAATAAATAAACAACTATTCCAACCAAACGAGCAAACGAGCCAAGTAAGACATCAAAGCAAACGAAAAGACGAACAGAAGAAGGGCGAATAAAACGACAAGGGTGAAGTGGGGGAGAGGAAAACGAGAGGCAAATGGCAAATAATGTAATGCGAGGGAGAAGAGTTTGTGATGGGAACTTGGTATGTCTAAACTTGAGCGAAGACCTCCCCGACAACGACGCCAGAAATCCTTCTTGCTACCTCTTGAGCACTGTGTTGGTTTTCCCTTGAAGAGGAAAGGGTGATGCAGCAAAATAGCGTAAATATTTCCCTCAGTTTTTGAGAACCAAGGTATCAATCCAGTAGGAGGCTCCTCAAAAGTCCCACGCACCTACACAAACAAACAAGAACCTCGCAACCAACGCAATAAAGGGGTTGTCAATCCCTTCACAGTAACTTGCGAAAGTGAGATCTGATAGAGATAATATGATAAGATAAATATTTTTGGTATTTTTATGATATAGATTGGAAAGTAAAGATTGCAAATAAAAGATAGATGGTAAACTTATACGATAAAAGATAGACCCGGGGGCCATAGGTTTCACTAGTGGCTTCTCTCAAGATAGCATAAGTATTACAGTGGGTGAACAAATTACTGTCGAGCAATTGATAGAGAAGTGCATAGTTATGAGAATATCTAGGCATGATCATGTATATAGGAATCACGTCCGCAATAAGTAGATCGAAACGATTCTGCATCTACTACTATTACTCCACACATCGACTAACTCCTTCCTGCATCTAGAGTACTAAGTTCATAAGAACAGAGTAACACATTAAGAAAGATGACATGATGTAGAGGGATAAACTCATGCAATATGATATAAACCCCATCTTTTTATCCTCGATGGCAAAAATACAATACGTGCCTTGCTGCCCCTGCTGTCACTGGGAAAGGACACCGCAAGAGCTAAGCACTTCTCCCATTGCAAGAAATATCAATCTACTAGGCCAAACCGAACTGATAATTCGAAGAGACTTGCAAAGATAACCAATCACACATAAAAGAATTCAGAGAAGATTCAATTATTTCTCATAGATAAACTTGATCATAAACCCACAATTTATCGGACCTCGACAAACACACCGCAAAAAGAGTTACATCGAATAGATCTCCAAGAAGATCGAGGAGAACTTTGTATTGAGATTCAAAGAGAGAGAAGAAGCCATCTAGCTAATAACTATGGACCTGAAAGTCTATGGTAAACTACTCACAACTCATCGGAGAGGCCATGGAGATGATGTAGAGGCCCTCCATGGTCGATTCCCCCTCCGACGGAGCGCCGGCGAAGGCTTCAAGATGGGATGTCATGGATACAGAAGGTTGCAGCGGTGGAAACAGTTTTTCATGGTGCTCCTGGATGTTTTCAGGGTACGTGGATATATATAGGCGAAGGAGGTAGGTCAGGGGAGCCACAAGGGGCCCACGAGGGTGGGGGCGCGCCCACCCCCTTGGGGCACGCCGGGCACCCTCGTGGTCGCCTCGTTCGTTGCTTGACCTCCACTCCAAGTCTCCTGGATTGCATTTGTTCCAAAAAGATCGCTCCCAAAGGTTTCATTCCATTTGGACTCCATTTTATATTCCTTTCCTTCGAAACACTGAAATAGGAAAAAAAACAGCAATTCGGGCCGGGCCTCCGGTTAGTAGGTTAGTCCCAAAAATGATATAAAAGTGTAAAGTAAAGCCCATAAAGATCCAAAACGGGTAATATAATAGCATGCAACAATCAAAAATTATAGATACGCTGGAGACGTACCATGATGATACACATATTCATAATATTGAAGCCAAAAGATGCAAAGTTATTAATGATAGTGCAACTTATTTGTGGCACTGTCGTTTGGGTCATATAGGTGTAAAGCGCATGAAGAAATTCCATGCTGATGGACTTTTGGAATCACTTGATTATGAATCACTTGGTGCTTGTGAACCGTGCCTTATGGGCAAGATGACTAAAACTCCATTCTCCGGAACAATGGAACGAGCTACAGACTTGTTGGAAATAATACATACCGATGTATGCGATCCAATGAGTATTGAAGCTTGTGGCGGGTATCGTTGTTTTCTTACCTTCACAGATGATTTGAGCAGATATGGTTATATCTACTTAATGAAGCATAAGCCTGAAACATTTGAAAAGTTCAAAGAATTTCAGAGTGAAGTGGAAAATCATCGTAAGAAGAAAATAAAGTTTCTACGATATGATTGTGGAGGAGAATATTTGAGTTACGAGTTTGGTCTTCATTTGAAACAACATGGGATAGTTTCACACCTAACGCCACCTGGAACACCACAGCGAAATGGTGTGTCCGAACATCATAATCGTACTTTATTAGATATGGTGCAATCTATGATGTCTCTTACTGATTTACCGCTATTGTTTTGGGGTTATGCTTTAGAGACGGCTGCATTCACTTTAAATAGGGCACCATCAAAATCCGTTGAGACAACGCCTTATGAACTGTGGTTTGGCAAGAAACCAGAGTTGTCGTTTCTTAAAGTTTGGGGCTGCGATGCTTATGTGAAAAAGCTTCAACCTAATAAGCTCGAACCCAAATCGGAGAAGTGTGTCTTCATAGGATACCCAAAGGAAACTGTTGGGTACACCTTCTATCACAGATCCAAAGGCAAAATCTTTGTTGCTAAGAATGGATCCTTTCTAAAGAAGGAGTTTCTCTCGAAAGAAGTGAGTGGGAGGAAAGTAGAACTTGATGGGGTAATTGTACCTTCTCCCTTATTGGAAAGTAGTTCATCACAGAAATCAGTTCTAGTGATTCCATACACCAATTAGTGAATAAGTTAATGATAATGATCATTATACTTCAGATCAAATTACTACCAAACTCTGTAGGTCTTCCAGACTAAGATCCGCACCAGAGTGGTATGGTAATCCTGTTCTGGAAGTCATGTTACTAGACCATGATGAACCTACGAACCATGAGGAACCGATGATGAGCCCAGATTCTGTGAAATGGCTTGAAGCCATGAAATCTGAGATGGGATCCATGTATGAGAACAAAGTGTGGACTTTGGTGGACTTGCCTGATGATCG
This sequence comes from Triticum aestivum, assembly GCF_018294505.1. Taxonomy (NCBI): domain Eukaryota; kingdom Viridiplantae; phylum Streptophyta; class Magnoliopsida; order Poales; family Poaceae; genus Triticum; species Triticum aestivum. Next base: position 131,352,872 of record NC_057801.1, read on the forward strand.
GCAAGACATAGAAAATAAATGGATCTTTAAGAAGAAGACCGATGCAAACGGTAATGTTACTATTTACAAAGCTCGACTTGTTGCGAAAGGTTTTCGACAAGTTCAAGGAGTTGACTACAACGAGACTTTCTCACTCGTACCGATGCTTAAGTCTGTCTGAATCATGTTAGCAATTGCTGCATTTTATGATTATGAAATTTGGCAAATGGATGTCAAAACTGCATTCCCGAATGGATTTCTTGAAGAAGAGTTGTATATGATGGAACTAGAAGGTTTTTTCAATCCAAAGGGTGCTAATAAAGTGTGCAAGCTCCAGCGTTCCATTTATGGGCTGGTGCAAGCCTCTCGGAATTGGAAGAAATGCTTTCATAGTGTGATCAAATCATATGGTTTTATACAGACTTTTGGAGACGCCTGTATTTACAAGAAAGTGAGTGGGAGCTCTGTAGCATTTCTAATCTTATATGTAGATGACATATTGTTGATTGGAAATGATATAGAATTTCTGGGTAGCATAAAGGGATACCTGAATAAGAGTTTTTCTACGAAAGACCTCGGAGAAGCTGCTTACATATTAGGCATCAAGATCTATAGAGATAGATCAAGACGCTTAATTGTACTTTCACAAAGCACATACCTTGAAAAAGTTTTGAAGAAGATCAAAATGGATCAGTCAAAGAAAGGGTTCTTTCCTGTGTTACAAGGTGCGAAGTTGAGTCAGACTCAACGCCCGACCACTGCAGAAGATAGAGAGAAAATAAAAGTCATTCCCTATGCTTCAGCCATAGGTTCTATCATGTATGCAATGCTGTGTACCAGACCTGATGTATGTCCTGCTATAAGCATAGCAGGAAGGTACCAAAGTAATCCCGGAGTGGAGCACTGGACAGCGGTCAAGAACATCTTGAAATACCTGAAAAGGACTAAGGATATATTTCTCGTTTATGGAGGTGAAAAAGAGCTCATTGTAAATGGTTACGTCGATGCAAGCTTTGATACTGATCCGGGTGACTCTAAGTCTCAAACCGGATACATATTTTTATTGAATGGAGGAGCTGTCAGTTGGTGCAGTTCCAAGCAGAGCGTCGTGGCGGGATCTATGTGTGAAGCGGAGTACATTGCTGCTTCAGAAGCAGCAAATGAAGGAGTTTCGATGAAGGAGTTCATATCTGATCTAGGTGTCATACCTAGTGCATTGGGTCCAATGAAAATCTTCTGTGCCAATACTGGTGCAATTGCCTTGGCAAAGGAATCCAGATTTCACAAGAGAACCAAGCACATCAAGAGACGCTTCAATTCCGTCCGTCATCAAGTGTCAGAGGGGGACATAGATATTTGCAAGATACACACGGATCTGAATGTTGCAGACCCGTTGACTAAGCCTCTTCCACGAGCAAAATGTGATCAGCACCAAAGCTCCATGGGTGTTAGAATCATTACTATGTAATCTAGATTATTGACTCTAGTGCAAGTGGGAGACTGAAGGAAATATGCCCTAGAGGCAATAATAAAGTTATTATTTATTTCCTTAATTCATGATAAATGTTTATTATTCATGCTAGAATTGTATTAACCGGAAACTTAGTACATGTGTGAATACATAGACAAAACTTATAGTCCTTCTACTTGACTAGCTCGTTAATCAAAGATGGTTATGTTTCCTAACCATAGACATGTGTTGTCATTTGATGAACGGGATTGCATCATTAGGAGAAGGGTTAATTATCGTTTTGCCCTTAGTGGTGTCCATCTACTCAGTTTTGCCCTCAGATGCAAAGTGTGATCAGTTTTGCCCCTAGTCCATGCGCACTGACTCGTTCTGTGAACTTTGGCGTCTCCGTTAGGTCAACGTTTTGACTCGGCCCTTACAGGTGGGACCAGGCGGCAGAGGCGTCCAATTTTATTCAGACCGTTGCACGCATGGCTTGCGGGACCCAGCAGAGAGCCGTTGAGCATAGAGCCGTTGCAGGTGTGCTATATTAGCGGGCGACAGCGGCGGTGACCACGGCGACAGAGAGCACGGTGCTGACCACTGTGAGAGAACGAGAGCACGACGGCGGTCGGAAGCTAGCTGTGGAGGGTGCGGCGGTGGGAAGCTACCTGTGGAGGGCGCAGCGGCGTTGAGATCCCGTTCGGCTCCGAGGTCCATGTATTCCGCAAGCTCCCGCGCCACCTCGCGGATGCAGAGCCGGGCGCGTGTGGAGATGCCTGTCTTCGACTGTCCGCGGTGCCGGGCGAGCGTTGAGTGGTGGGTTTCTCACACAGCGAGGAACCACAATCGTCCGTTCTACGTGTGCAACGAGAATGGGGTAAGAATCGGGGCAATTGCACCATTTTCGTGGTCGAGATCTTTGAGCAATTGGTTGATCTGTTCCGTGTTCATGCGGGTGACATGCTTCTTTCTTTGGGTCGATGCTCTGGCCAAGACTCTGATAAATGAACTGCAAGAAGAGCATGGCGAATTGTTGCGCATGCTGCCCCAAACCACAGTGGCCGCAGCACGAGCTCCCGAAGAAGAGATGGAGGGAGAAGCACACACTGACAGAGAGCTAGCTGTTGAACTTAGGATGTTGAAGAAGAAGGTTAGGAAGCTTGAAGATCAAGCACTACCAATACCCATTTGCAAATACTTTTGGGCATTTGTAGGTATGGTAATCGCACTGGTTGTAATGTTGAAAATGTATGGAAAGGCATGAATTATGGAGGAATTTGTAATCTTGAAATTGTATGAGAAATTCACCTAGTTTAAATGTTGGCCAAAGTTGTTTAAATGTTGAAAAAAAGAGAAGAAGTGACCAACATTTAAATATGTTGAAAAAAGGAGAAGAAATGAAGAATTCAGAAACTTTTGATCAATGAAATGTAGCTAATGAATTATTCCAGAGCCAAACAATTAAGGTTAGAAATTGTTTTGGAGCTGTTAAATATTTAATAGCAATTTAAGTAATCCAATTCAAATACACCGGTGATTTAAATCAAAGACCAAAATGTCATGGAAAATGTGCCTCAACTCTGGTAGATGTTTACACCTAGTGACAAAATAAATGAACATTTTTTAAGGGCATTACATTGAGTAGAAACTAATTTGTCTAAAAAATGAAGGGTGGAAAATGCACAAAAAATTGGTGCGACTGGGGACTCGAACCCAAGAACGCGTGGGTTTGTGGTGATTAGGGCTGTGCTGGTAACCCTTAGGACAGATGGCAAGAGTTTGACATGGGTAGGGAAGCAATGTATACATAGTGAGACTGTGAAATTTGTCAAAAAAAAATGAAGGGTGAAAAAATGCACAAAAAATTGGTGTGGCTGGGGACCCGAACCCAAGACCGCGTGGGTTTGTGGTGTTTAGGGCTGCGCTGGTAACCGCTAGGACAGATGGCAAGAGTTTGACATGGGTAGGGAAGAAATGTATACATAGTGAGACTGTGAAATTTGTCAAAAAAAAAGTGAGACCGTGAATGTTTGCACACGCGTGAGAGTGGTTTTCCTTTGTTTTGCACTGAAATTTTGGAGGGTTGGGAGGTTGAAAACGTATGTTTGCACTGCCATGTGGTTTTGGTTAGAGTGGCACTTGGTTTAGTGTTAGAGTGGTACTTGGTTTAGGATTTAAACGGAATAAATATGCATGTTAGTTCATGACTTATTTTTTTTTGAATAAAATGGAGGGCTTCTCACCCCCTCTTTTGAATGACAACCACAAGTTCTCGAGCTTCATGACTTGGTTTAGGGAAGAAATTATATCCTTGGGCACAGACATTTTTGAACACACATAATAAACCCTAATAAATAACTTAGATAAGATGCAACACAAGTACCGTTACAATAATAAGTTCACGGATAGTTCACGGACACATGACAAAACATGACACGACACGACACGACATAGAAAAGCAACAAATAAAAAACAAAACAGTCTTCATCTTGATCTCCTCCTTCCACTTTGGCCGCGCGCGCCCCTTCAACACCGTCTTCATCTTCACACCTCCTCCTCGTCGTCGTAGGGAAGGGAGTGCATCCCGGCTGGAGTGGGGAAGATGTTCTTGTAGTTGGTGTAGATGTTGTAGACGGTGAAGAAGATGGCCTCGCAGCTGCACCAAAAGACTTGGCCGAGGAGCTCGCGCGCGTCAAACGGGTTGGTGAAGGTGACCGTGAGCAGTAGGAGGATGCTGCCGCGGTCACGAACCTCGTTGAGGGTGAACATCCTCGGCGAGCCCCGTGGGAGGTGGGCATAGCCGGCTCTGAGGAAGGCGAGGGTGAGTTCGACGGAACCCCTCCACCTTGAAAAAGCCTACACGCGGAGCTCCCTCTCCACGAGCACTCCCGGTGGGTAGCACCGCTCCGGCACGACAGGCGGACGGCTTGAAGGTCGGCCCGTTGAACTGCATGGTCTCGCTTGGGGAGGGCTCGGTTGATTGGGTGTTTGAAGTTGGAGAGAATGGATCGGATCTGGCTTATGAGTGGGAGAGGAAGATAGGCACCCCATTTATAGGCCTGTGGGTGGGAGAGGAAGACAGAAAGGGTGAGAACGGTGCGTGTGTGAATCCGAACGCGTGTGTGTATCCGTTACGCTTTGCACTCTTAAAATTTTGCACAAAAACGATGCATGCATGGGGCGCGTGCGTGCATTTGAATCACTTCATAGCTCTTTGACCGGACGGTGCATCTGACTCGTTGAACCACCTAGCTGGCCTCGCTAGCCTAGCGCGCCTAGCACGCCTCGCTCGCCTCGCTCGCATGCATGCACGTCGCAGCCTCCCGCGCATGCAAACCCACGTCGCAGCCTATGCACGTCGCCGCCTCCCATGCATGCATGCAAGGCCTTGAAAGGCTGAGACGGGATATTTACTACGGTCTCAGGCCCAGACAATGAGACGACCCAAAGGTCCATCCAGCGTGCCCGATATTTGTTTAAAAAAAAGAATCTCCCAGCCAATCAGATTGCATCTCGCGGATCGCCCCCCTCCTCCCCACAAATTCCTTCTAGAAGGGTTAGATCGACGACCCTTGTTTAGCGCTAGGGTTAGATGAATGGTCCTGGTTCAGTGTTAGGGTTAGCGGGGTTTGGGAGGGGTTTGGAGCAGTCAAAGCTATGTTTGACCAGATTTCAAATGAGCATAATAAATTAAATAAAAATCAGAAAAATAAAAAACCTGCGCACATAGTCTTCTTATGTCATATACTAACGATTTAAGTTGATAAACAAGGTTTACATACATTTAAACGATAAGTTCATGTGTATTGTATGATATCTCGAGTATCTCAAACTCTTTTGTATGAAGTGAAGAGAAGTGTTTTGGGGAAATAAACATGAAAATTTCAAAAAACTCACCACAGCTTCATTTTAGAGTGACTAAGAAGGATCCAGGCTTAGTTTTTCATTTTGATGTTTTACACTTATTTAAATCTTGGTTAAAGTTAAGTTTGACCAGAATTCAAATGAGCATAATAAATTAAATAAAAACCAGAAAAATAAAAAACCAACGCACATAGTCTTCTTATGTCATATACTAACGATTTAAGTTGATAAACAAGGTTTACATACATTTAAATGATAAGTTCATGTGTATTGTATGATATCTCGAGTATCTCAAACTCTTTTGTATGAAGTGAAGAGAAGTGTTTTGGGGAAATAAACATGAAAATTTCAAAAACCTCACCACAACTTCATTTTAGAGTGACTAAGAAGGATCTAGGCTTAGTTTTTCATTTTGATGTTTTACACTTATTTAAATCTTGGTCAAAGTTAAGTTTGACAAGAATTCAAATGAGAAAAAAAAAATTAAAAAAAATCAAAAAAAGAAAAACCAGCGCACATAGTCCGTATATATAGAATATATGTTTAGGAAAGTTATTTGGCTGATTTAGACAAGGTCGAAAAAAACCTTGCTTAGAGATGAGGCCGTTTACCCTACCTTTGGACTCTCATTTTAGCACATTTTTCATGAAAATTCAAAAACCTCACCACATCTTCATTTTGGATTGACTAAGAAGGATCCAGGCTTAGTTCTTCATTTTGATGTTTTAGACTTGTTTAAATCTTGGTCAAAGTTAGGTTTGACCAGAATTCAAATGAGCAAAACAAAATTCAAAAAAATCAAAAAAAGGAAAAACCATGTGCTCATTCAAACATCATCCAACAAATTTAACCATCATGTCAAACATAGTTCTAGCATCATCCAACAGAAATACAACATTATTCATAATGTTTCATAATTATTCACATATAGCGTTCGGGCTTCTGTCTGTTCCTTGAGCTTCTTGCCATCACTTTGCTCCTCGTGCACCTTGTGCTCATTGCTTCTTCTCTTCTCCTCTTGGTTGTCGGTACCTTGTGCGTCTTCTTCAAACCTATCATAGAGCTGTGCAAAACATAAAGGGTAATGAGATCATGTCAAGTGACCCATAAATGTACAGTAGTATTTGACCCTTGCAAGATTTACATACCTAGCAGAACTCACAACAACAGAAGGTTGGTCACCATTTAGAGCCTCACTTGGTTCATCATTTGGAGCCTCACTTGGATCACCAAGATCATCATTTGGAGCCTCACTTGGATCACCAAGATCATCATTTGGAGCCTCACTTGGATCACCATGATCATCATTTGGAGCCTCACTTGGATCACCATGATCATCATTTGGAGGCTCACTTGGATCACCATGATCACTATTTGGAGCCTCACTTGGATCATCATCAAAATCATGCGGCTATTGACCATCATCATTTCGAACCTCGTCAAAATCCTCATCTGATGCAACCGGCTGCTGTCCATCATTTTCATCGAAGCCTTCATCGAAACTCTCTCCGAACGCTGGATCTAATGTGTTATCACAATACCTAGCGAAATGACTAGACCCACCACATCTTGTGCACTTACGCTTCCTCGCTCGAAGTCCATCTCCTTCGCTGCGAGGTCTGATTCGACTCTTCCTTGGTCTACCTGCTGCTCTTTTCAGAACTGGAGCGCAAAGCTTGAATCCAGGGTCCACCATGTCCCATTGTTGTTTTCCCTCCATAGCAAGCAAGGCATAAGCATATGTGGCTTTGAACCTTGCAACAGAGTAGTAATCATGCACATACTGCTGAATGTTCCCTGCTGGACCAGGGAGAGAAGTGATGAAAAACAAGGCATGAATGCATGGCAACCCAGTTATCTGCCATTGCCTACAACTGCAAGTTCTAGCTTCTAAATCCACTGGATAGCTCCATTCCCTCTTCTCTTTATCCAAATATGATATCTCTACTGTGGTACCCGAGCAAGGAGTCATGTTCATTTCCAAGCCTGTTGTTTTCTGCATCAGCTCATTCATCACGGCAGGGATGATAATGTGGCCCATGAATTTTGCCTCGGCTATTCCTACACGATAATGAAATTTCTGCATGTATATCCTTATCCTGTCCAGCAAATCCACCACATAATGACCCTTTAGTTTCCGGATCGTTGAGTTGAAAGACTCAACTAAATTATTGTGCACATAGTCAACTTTGCTCAGTTCACTGAATTGGCTTCTGGCCCTATAACTTGGAGTGGTGTGTTTCCAAGTATTCTTTCACTTTGGGATTCATGTATAACTGCCTCAAGTGGTACTTGTGCTTCTTCACACTGCAAGTCAAAGATGCTGCCATAAATTGTCGGTATACACCTTCCTTTGAATTTCTTCATGAAATTTGCAGCAAGGTGACGCATGCATTCCCTATGCTCTACTCCAGGGAACACATTGTCCACGGCCACTTCTAAACCTTTGCAGGCATATGTATGAATGACCAACCCATTGGGATGTGCAATAGCCCGGCGCAGATTATGCAAAAACCAAGTCCAGCTCTCCTCAGACTCTGTCTCCAGCACACCGTAGGCAACTGGAAATACAAAACTTTGTGCATCAACTGCACAAGCAGCTACTAACTGTCCTTTAAACCTCCCTGTGAGAAAAGTGGCATCAATAGCCAAATAAGGCCTGCAACCTGCCAAAAAACTCCGGCGACAAGTCTCAAAGCAGACAAAAACCCTCCTAAAGCATTCCTTGGTCTTTGTCACTCCCCTGAATGTGTACTCCACGGTGTGGTGATCAATATCTACAATACTACCTGGGCTTGTCCTCTCCACTTCACCTTTGAATGAATACAACAATTGAAAACTTTCCTACCAGTTACCATACATAGAATCCATAGCCTGTTGTTTACCATTGAACAACCTCATGTATGGTAAATCTATCTTGAATTTATCTTTGATGTTCTTCTGCAATTCCTTTGGACCCACTTGCTGGTTTTCTTTCACCCACTTCTTTACTTCTTCTGCCACCCATCTTGACTTGGCTCTACTGATTGTATCCTTCCTAAGGGTTCATTCCTGGCATGTGTGCTTAAAAGGGTTCACTTTGACCTGAACATTAGTGCTATTTCGCATTTTAGGTGCGAGCAGCCTCCATGGACAACCCTCAGTCGGACAGTGCACTCTGTAACGTACTTGATCGCTCTTGTCAACTTTGAAAGTACGTTCTACCTTGATGCAGTATGTCACAAGTGCATTTCTACACTCATTCATGGATGCAAAAACTGTACCTTCTTCCAAATTAGGGTTCAAAGGGTCCCACTCAACAGCTGCAAGGTCTTCGTCCTCACCCACCGCGTCATCATCCACACGGACTGCATTGTGAGCCTCATCTTGGTTATCAGCCCGAGGTGCCCGTCGTAAATTCAGAAAAACATCAGAATATAGCTTCTCTTCATCAACCCCAGAATTGTAGTCATCATGCTCCAATTCAAGGTGGACGCTACTGCTGTTGCCCACACTTGTCGAGCCACCACGTCGCCGTGCACCAACTGAACAGTTCTGGCTAGAGATGCCATTACGATGACTTGGTTCTCCCCGAGATGTTGCACCCATCATCCTAGGTCCAAATGCCTGCTCAAGCACATCAACTTGCAGCCTCACATGAAAATTATCTTTCTCTTTATGCCTAACAAACATGGTAGCTAGCTCTTCATCATTACTAACTGTCACCCATTTCTTTTCCCCATCATAGTATTTGTATACCACTTCATCAAGCAAACCCCAAGGATATTGGCTACAAATCACCTCCCCAAATTGTCTGAAACTCCAATTACTAGCCATTGGCAACCGATAATCAAAACCTCCTTGGTATTTCTTCTGATCCTTTGCATCGAACGTGTACCGGTCCCTTCTAATGTGCATCAAGAAGCAAACCACAACTCCATCCTAACCGGCGAAAAACAGAGACACAATCAGCACACTAATTGGGAAACCTACTCGAATCAAGTGTTCAAATGCAAAACTAAGCTCAATCTAAACAGGAGGCAAGACTTACCCCTCGGGAACCCAGTCGTGGACGCGGCGGATCTCCGGCCCGATGCCTGCCTCACCAGATACTCCGGGGTCGCCGCTGCTCTCCATTTCAGCCTAGGGTTCTTCCTCCTAGTTCAAATAGCTCCAGCAGCCCCCACCTTTGAGCGCTCTGGCCGGGCGCACGGAAGGAGGCCACGTCGGGGGTCGAGCAGGTGGCGGGCGCCCCACCTGTGGCGTCGCAGGAAGGTGGCGGGCGTCGCAGGCAGCCGTGGAGCGTAGGCGCAGAAAGGTAGCGGTGGAGTAGGTGTGCAGCTGGTGGCGGGGCAGGTCCTGGCCGCGGCGCAAGTGCCGGCGGCGGCACAGGTCAGCCGACCGACGGGGAAGCGGATGGGCAGAGTGAGCTACGAATGATTTGGGGATTTAGTTGCACGGGCCTACATGTCAGCTCCGGACCCACATCCACGCGGTCCTACGTGTAAGCTCCGGACCCACAACTTAGTGCTGGCGGACGGAATGGACTAAAATATGGCCGTTTGGCCTCGTCATAGTAGCTGTGTATGGACTAGGGGCAAAACTGAGCACAATTTTCATCTGAGGGCAAAACTGAGCACAGAGACACCAGTGAGGGCAAAAGGATAATTAACCCTTAGGAGAATGATGTGATGGACATGACCCATTTGTTAGCTTAGCATTATGATTGTGTCAGTTTCATTGCTACTGTTGTCTTCATGACTTATACAAGTTCCTCAGACTATGAGATTATGCAACTCCCGAATACCGGAGGAACACTTTGTGTGCTACCAAACATCACAATGTAAAATGGTGATTATAAAGGTGCTCTACAGGTGTCTCCGAAGGTGTTTGTTGGGTTGGCATATATCGAGATTAGGATTTGTCACTCCGTGTTTCGGAGAGGTATCTCTGGGCCCTCTCGGTAATACTCGTCACTATAAGCATTGCAAGCATTGTAACTAATGAGTTAGTTGTGGGATGAAGTATTACGGAACGAGTAAAGAGACTTGCCGGTAACGAGATTGAACTAGGTATGATGATACCGATGATCGAATCTCAGGCAAGTAACATACCGATGACAAAGGGAATAGCGTATGTTGTTATGTGGTTTGACCGATAAAGATCTTCATAGAATATGTAGGAACCAATATGAGCATCCAGGTTCCGCTATTGGTTATTGACCGAAAGTAAGTCTCAGTCATGTCTACATAGTTCTCGAACCCGTAGGGTCTGCACGCTTAATGTTCGGTGACGATCGGTATTATGAGTTTATGTGTTTTGATGTTGAGAGAGTCCAGGATTAGGGGGTCCTCGGACAGCCAGACTATATACTTTGGCCGCACTGTTGGACTATGAAGATACAAGATTGAAGACTTCGTCCCGTGTCTGGATGGGACTCTCCTTTGCATGGAAGGCAAGCTTGGCAATTCGGATATGTAGATCTCCTTCTCTGTAACCAACTCTGTGTAACCCTAGCCCCCTCCGATGTCTATATAAACTAGAGGGTTTAGTACGTAGGACAACAACAATCATAATCATAGGCTAGCTTCTAGGGTTTAGCCTCTACGATCTCGTGGTAGATCAACTCTTGTTATACTCATATCATCAAGATCAATCAAGCAGGAAGTAGGGTATTACCTCCATCGAGAGGGCCCGGACCTGGGTAAACATCGTGTCCCCCGCCTCCTGTTACCATTAGCATTAGACGCACAGTTCGGGACCCCCTACCCGAGATCCGCCGGTTTTGACACCAACATTGGTGCTTTCATTGAGAGTTCCACTGTGTCGTCACGATAAGGCTTGATGGCTCCTTCAATCATCTTCAATGACGCGGTCCAGGGTGAGGTTTTCCTCCCCGGACAAATCTTCATATTCGGCGGCTTCGTACTGCGGGCTAATTCGCTTGGCCATCTGGAGCAGATCGATAGCTATGCCCTCGGCCGTCAGGTCAGGTTTGGAAGCTTAAACTAGACTGCCGACATCCGCGGAGACTTGATCTTCTACGGATTCGAGCCCATGTCAGGTGTGCCGAACAGTCACGACGAGCATGACTTAGATCTGCTATCGGACAGTGTTTGGGAGATCGCGCTTGTGGCGGCCTCGGGAATCAATCCGGAGCAGATCGTGTCATCCGAGGACGGGTGGATGGACCCCACCAAAAAGGCCGCACACTCATCGACGCTGGAGGTGAACACAGACTTCATCTCTAAAGATATATGTGTCATCGGACCCTCAGACTAGTCTCCGGCCATAGGATCCGAACCGCGTACGTCCGTGCCTATCGAATCTGATTGGGCACCGGTCATGGAGTTTACCTCCGCGGATATCTTTCAGCACTCGCCCTGGGGTGACGTGCTAAATTCATTAATGTCTCTCTCTCTCTGTCAGGGGACTCTTGGCCGAACTATGTCCGGCTGGAGTGGGAAGCGGACGACGAAGAAATTCGTTCCCCACCCACCACCCACGTAATAGCCACTGTCGATGACTTAACTGACATGTTTGACTTCGACTCCGAAGACATCGACGGTATGGATGACGATGCAGGAGAAGAACAGCAACCACCCCCCACAGGGCGCTGGACAACCACCTCATCATATGATATATATATGGTGGACACCCCCAAAGAAAGCAATGGCAATGAGGCAACATAGGATAATCCCTTGGAGAAGCAATCTAGGCACCGGCGTCATAGGCGCCGCTCTAAGCCCCGCCACGGCAAAAATAATGATACCGTCACAAGAGATGATAGTAATCCACAGGGTGCCGAAGACGAAAACAATCTTGCCCAGCCAGGCTTCGAGCAGGCCGAGCAAGAAGATGGGCAAGCTAGCACTAAGGAACAGGCAACAGATGGAGAATCAGAGGATGATAATTACATGCCTCACTCCGAAGATGAAGTGAGCCTTGGCGACGAAGAATTCATCATGCCTGAGGACCCCGTCGAGCAGGAGCACTTCAAGTGCCGGCTTATAGCCACCTCAAGCTGATCAAGATCTGCTAACTGATAGATGGACTGAGGTCCTGGCAGCCGAGGAATACGGACTCGAGCGCCCAACCAAAAGTTACCCAAAGCGCAAGTTGCTACCTCAACTCGAGGAGGAGGCATTAAATCCCACACTACCAGCGCACGATGCGGCTGACCGGCCACCTCGTGGCCGGGACAAAGCGGCGTATTAGCCCAGACTTCAGCCCGCACCCCGTCGCCAATCAAACAATAACACTATGGCCCGGGGCTACACGAAGGACCTGCGAGACGTATTGGAAAACAAAGCAGGACATTCAAGATTGATCTACGGATCACGGGGGCGCGCCACAACACGTGAGGATGACCGTCATGCCGGATACACTAAACACAAGTCCGGATGGGCCAAATACAACAGACCAGACTCATTTGAACTGCGTCGTGATGTAGCCCGACATAGAGGCGCCGCACACCCCCTATGCTTCAGTGATGAAGTAATGGATCATGAATTCCCAGAAGGGTTTAAACCCGTGAACATTGAATCATATGATGGCACAACAGACCCCGCGGTATGGATTGAAGATTTTCTTCTCCACATTCACATGGCCCGCGGCAATGATCTACATGCCATCAAGTACCTCCCACTTAAGCTCCAAGGACCGGCTCGGCATTGGCTGAATAGCCTGCCAGCAAACTCCATTGGCAGTTGGGAGAACCTGGAAGAAGCATTCCTTGACAACTTCCAGGGCACTTACGTGCGACCACCGGATGCTGATGACTTAAGTCACATAACCCAACAGCCCGAAGAGTCAGCCAGGAAATTTGGACTCGGTTCCTAACTAAAAACAACCAAATTGTCGACTGTCGGGATGCTGAAGCCTAAGCGGCCTTTAAGCATAACATCCACGACGAATGGCTCACCCGACACCTCGGCCAAGAGAAGCCGAAGTCCATGGCAGCCCTCACGACACTCATGACCCGCTTTTGCGCGGGCAAGGACAGATGGCTGGCCCGTAGCAACATCACACCAAGAAACTCTGACAATTCAGATGCCAGAGATAGCAATAGCAAGCCACGACGCAATAGACACAAGCGTCGCAACAATGGGGACAACACCGAAGACATGGCAGTCAATACCGGATTCACTGGCTATAAGTCCGATCAGCGAAAAAAGCCATTCAAAAGAAACAATCCGGGCACGTCCAGTTTGGACCGCATACTTGATTGCTCGTGTCAAATTCATGGCACCCCCGATAAACCAGCCAACCACACCAACAGAGAATGTTGGGTGTTCAAACAGGCCGGCAAGTTGAATGCCGAAAACAAGGAAAAGGGGCTGCATAGCAACGACGACGAAGAGCCCCAACCGCCGAACACAGAAGGACTGAAGAAATTCCCTCCCCAAGTGAAAACGGTGAACATGATATACGCAACCCATATCCCCAAGCGGGAACGGAAGCGTGCACTAAGGGACGTCTATGCGATGGAGCCAGTTGCCCCAAAGTTCAATCCATGGTGTCGGAGTAATTGGCGACGGGTACCCCGAAGATGGCAAGACGATATTTCAAGACATCGGGGCTAGCAAAGCCCCTCAGTCCGACTGCCCGGCCGCTTCTGCAGGCTCCCCGTCCGACTGCTCTGCCCGGCCGGCTGCCGGCTGCTGACTGCAACAACCAGTCGGCTCCCGACTGTGCCAACCAGCCGGCTGCCGACTGCAGCCCGAAGCGACACCGACGAGACGATCGTACCCGAGCACTATTCACGTGTCATCTCAGCCATCATGTATAGTGTCACTTGTCCCCTAGCACTATTTATGAAGTGACCCAGGGGACTAGGATGACACCCACCATGCCTTGCCCATGCTACTACCTAGCTTACTCTCTAAGCTAGCCCACACTATATAATGGGCATCCATCCATCCATCCACAGGACACACACGTATGAGCACCCACTCATTCGGCCACTAGAGCATGCTTGCTCATCCCGGCCACAGATACATACATGAGGCTAGTAGCATATAGCACTCATCTAGATACAACTCCAGGAGCACTCTGTACTAGGTATATCAGATACACTCAGACATGCAGCAGTAGGAGTATTATCTCTCCGGAGAGCTCCGAAGCTGGGTAAACCACCGCGTGCTACTCGCATACCCGCTCCCGGGCCTATCAGCAGCGGTCTTACCCTCACACTAAGCCCTTGTGGCATCTGTCGACTCGCAAGCCCCCCGTGAGAATACCACGACAGTTGGCGCCCACCGTGGGGCGGTACTATGCTACCACGTTGCTGCTGGTTTCGCAGTCCGGGCGGGACCATTTTCATCTTCACCGCCGCGACGTCGCGCCGTCTCTCCAGTAGCGGTCGGGGGCTCGACATCAAACACGCCCCCGGAGTGGCCGCGATGGGCGGCGCATCCTCGCCGTCGGCCTCGCCATCTTCATCATCTCTGCCACGACGACCGTCATCTCTCCGGTCGCGCTCAGGGGTTCGACATCAACTCGCCCCCAGGGCAACCGCGCGGAGCGACGCATCCTCGTCGTCGTCCTCGGCCTCCTCGTCATCACCACCATTGCGACGCCGGTTGCTCGTCCGCGCGCGCCGCCGCGTCGCTTCGTTCGGCCGTATCCATCCACCCGCTGCTCGGCTGCCTGCCTCAACTGCTGCGGCATGCTGCTGTGCACACGCTCGCACCCTGACTAGCCAAACCATCGCAAACCATCGCCCATACAAAGACAGACAACGGTCAAACACGTCCCAAACATAGTCACATAGCCCATGCACTTGCCATACGCTACCCAAAAATCTCAAGGACACAAGTCAGACAGTCCCCGGACTCTGGCCGTACACTGGGTATGCTTGAGTCAGATACTAAGCTCGCCTCCGCTCTCCGCCGTGCTGGCTCGCCTGCGTTCCGCTTCGCCCACGCGCATGCCCGGCCACGGCCGTACTACTCCCGCCGCCGCGTGTTCCTCCGCAGCCCGCCGGCCGGTCCGCCGGCGTTGCCCCGGCCCTTCTTCGCTCCGCCTCTAGCAATGGGACTGCTCAGACGCCGCGCGCGACCTCCTCCTCGCCTGAGTCCGCCACGCGCGCGTGTGGCTCTCTGCGGGTCACCTACGCCCCGCCGTCCCTCCGCATGTCCGCTGGCCAGGGCCAGGTCCGGCCCGCCTCGCCCCGTGCGGCTGTCTCCTCATCGACGCCGGCCTGGTCGCACATCGCGCCCGCGGCCAACCAGCTCCTCCGTTCCCGAGGCCTAGCCCCCGCATCGCCGCGCTGCTGACAGGCTCCGCCTCGGATCGTGACCGGGGTGCTCCGCGCGGCTCCGCGACCTCACCCACAGGCCTTAGCCTCCCTGCCGCGCCGACCTCACACGCCCGCCGGTTTGCCGCCTGCCCGACCGGCTTCGGGTCGCTGTGCCCTTGGCTGCCTGTAACGCCTTCGCCCGCACCCGGACCACCCGTCATCGTCCTGCCCGAGTCTCAGTCATCCCGCACCCGGCCGGCCTCACCCGTGGGCGCCTCGCCAGCTCCGGCCTCCTCCGAGCTCGGTAGCGTTGCCACCCAGCACCCGGCCTCCCGCGGCCGCGGCCGCGCCCCCGCCGGCTCCCCGCCCCGCGCTGGCCGGCTTCAGCATCAGCGCTGGCCGGCTCCGGGTCCCGTTCCACCTCCTCGATGCACCCGCGGTTCCCGGGCCGGCTCCAGGTCCCGTTCCACCTCCTCGATGCACCCGCGGTTCCCGGGCCGGCTCCGCCACTTGCCCCCGGACTCACGCAAGGGCTACTCATTGCTCCGGCCTCGGCTGCTCGCCCTGACCTCCGCGCGGCTTCGCCCGTAGCCCGGCCTCCCATGTTGTCGTGCCGCCTCCGCCACCCGGCTTGCGCCGAGTCTGGCTCCTCCCGCGCGCATCGCGTGGCTCTGGGTTGCCGACGCCTCCATTTGACTCCCCTGCACCGCCTGGCCTCACGTTTGCCTCATGCAGGCCGACTGCAACAACCCGGCCGGCCTGGCCGGCTGCCGGCGCACTCGGCTCCCGCTCCCCCACCGATGTGGCCGGCTGCCCACGCAGGAACGTGCAAAGAGAAAGAAGGAGAAAAGAAAAAGGGTCGTCTGCCCGCTGTCGCCGGCTGCTCGTGCAAAGGAAAAGAGGTCTGACTGATCAAGTCAACAGCCGGCTTCCTGCAAAAAAAAGAAGAAGAAAAAGTAGATCCGACTTTGCAGATTGATCCGGTCAACAGCCCGCATTGCCGCCGGGCAGGCTGGTTCGTCTGCCCGCTTCGCTGCCTGGCCGACCGATGAGTCGGTCCGTCTGAGCACAACCGGCTGACAAAAAAAAGAGAATAAGACAAAGTACTTACCGGGAGATCCGACCCGACTGCTCAGCAGTCGGCCTGAATCTCGGGGGCTACATCCAGCGGATGCGCTGACACGCCCCCACGAGCAACAAGACAAAGTAGTTGCCGGGAGATCCGGCCCGAATGTTCAGCAATCGGCGCGAATCTCGGGGGCTACACCCAGCGGGTGCGCTGACGCGCCTCCACGAAGAAGAAGACAATGTAGTTGCCGGGAGATCAGGCCCGACTGCTTAGAAGTCGGCCCGAATCTCGGGGGCTACACCAAGCGGGTGCGCTGACGCGTCCCCGCAAGGAAAGAAGACAAAGTTGTTGCCGGAAGATCCGGCCCGACTGCTCAGCAGACGGCCTGCATCTCGGGGGCTTCACCTAGTGGGTGCGCTGGCGTGCCCCCATGGAAGATTGCAAGAAGCAAAAACAAGAAGAGTTTTGTCCGGCTACCAGCAGCTGGCAGAAAGAAAAAGAAGAGGGCGCTGCCAGACTCCTCGCCGCCTGGCTGGTCAACCCCGACCGGCTGGACCCTCCTTGAGCACCCGGAGGCTCGAGGGCTACACCCAGCGGGTGTGCCGCCATGCTCCATGAGCGCCGAGTCGTGCCGGCTGTCTTCGGCGACCGCGACTACACAAAAATCAATGTGAGCTCCTCACCCGCATATTTTTGCACCGCGAGAGCACGGATAACCTCGAGCGATGCTCGGGGGCTATCTCCGCATTTTATTACAGTTGCATCACTGTTCGCCCCCGCGCCAGCCAGAGTTGGCCCGGGGGCTGGCCGCTTGGCCTGGGACGTTAGTTCCCGCAGACGGCTTAGTAGCGTGTGCGGTACCAAAGGCCCACTCTCAGTCACAGACCGCAGAGCGGCTGTCCGGCTGACAAGAGTAAACGCTGGAGGCCACCCACACGAAAAACATCCGGGAAGAAAAACGCTTTGGGCGACCCGACCGTTTCCTTTATGAGTATCTGCTCGGTTAAATCTGCTCCCAGACTCTGAGTACTGTACACTCCGCTTCACGGCCCATTCTCAGCCACAGACCACAGAGCGGCTGTCCGGCGAGCGAGAGCACAAGCCAATAAGCGGAGGGAACATGAAAAAGATTAAGGGGGCTCGGACGAAACCGAGTCGGCACCCTCTGCATAAAACTTGCAATGCTAAAAGCAAACATTTGATATATCTGCGTGGACTAACTTTGTCTTTTTTATGATCATTTCCATGAACACTCACCAAAAAACCTCCGCCCAACTTTGCCAAGTTGCCCGGAGGCTTGGGGGCTACTGTCGGAGTAATTGGCGACGGGTACCCCGAAGACGGCAAGGCGATATTTCAAGACATCGGGGCTAGCAAAGCCCCTCAGTCCGACTGCCCGACCGCTTCTGCCGGCTCCCAGTTCGACTGCTCTGCCCGGCTGGCTGCCGGCTGCTGACTGCAATGACCAGTCGGCTGCCGACTGTGCCAACCAGCCGGCTGTCGACTGCAGCCCGAAGCGACATCGACGAGATGATCGTACCCGAGCACTATTCACATGTCATCTCAGCCATCATGCATAGTGTCACTTGTCCCCTGGCACTATTTATGAAGTGACCCAGGGGACAAGGATGACACCCACCATGCCTTGCCCATGCTACTACCTAGCTTACTCTCTAAGCTAGCCCATGCTATATAATGGGCATCCATCCATCCATCCATCCACAGGACACACACATATGAGCACCCACTCATTCAGCCACTAGAGCATGCTTGCTCATCCCGGCCACAGATACATACATGAGGCTAGTATCATATAGCACTCATCTGGATACAGCTCTAGGAGCACTCTGTTCTAGATATATCAGATACACTCAGACATGCAGTAGTAGGAGTATTATCTCTCCGGAGAGCTCCGAAACTGGGTAAACCACCGCGTGCTACTCGCATACCCGCTCCCGAGCCTATCAGCAGCAGTCTTACCCTCACACTAAGCCCTTGTGGCATCTGTCGACTCGCAAGCCCCCCCCCCCCGTGAGAATACTACGACACATGGCCTTCTTGTCCGATCACTTTCGATCGCAGGGACCATCCTACCAGTATCCGCCATGGTGGTTCTGCCTCATTGGTCCTTGACCCCATCATGGACAGATTCCACCTCACAAGAGTCCTTATGGACGGTGGCAGCAGCCTGAACCTGCTCTATCAGGATACAGTGCACAAAATGGGTATCGACCCCTCAAGGATCAAACCTACAAAAACCACCTATAAAGGTGTCATACCAGGTGTAGAGGCCTGTTGCACGGGCTCAATCACACTAGAAGTGGTCTTCTAATCTCCGGACAACTTCTGAAGCGAGGAGTTAATCTTTGATATCGTCCCCTTCCGCAGTGGCTATCACGCACTGCTCGGACGAACCGCATTTGCCAGATTCATTGTGGTACCGCATTACGCATACTTAAAGCTCAAAATGCCAGGACCTCGCGGGGTTATAACAGTAAATGGAAACACAGAGCGCTCGCTCCGTACGGAGGAGCACACTGCGGCCCTCATAGCAGAAGTACAAAACAGCCTTCTTAGGCAGGCCGCCAATTCGGCATAAAACCCCTGGACACCGTCAAGCGAGTACGAAGTACCATGCAACAGGATCGTCCGGCACGTCCAGAGCTCGGCTAGCAATTCGGCATCCGTCCTAGTCCCAGTCAAGCGGCAAAATTTGTGCCGCACGTACATAATTATGCACTCAAAATACCATGGGCATAGGCGGAGGCACGACTATGACACGGTCCACAATGCGGTTCGATCGCCCCAGGATCCGTGCATCTTTACACCTTTTTTCCTTTCAGGTCCCTATCTTCGGGAGGCTCCTCCGATAGCCTGACTATCCGACCCATAGCAGGATGGACACACCAAGGAGACAAGAAGCTTTGGCATACAAGGGAATCCTCAGGTGGTCTTTCATAACGATCGTTATACCTGTTTTACATACCCGCACGCAGCTCGCTGTTGGTCAGGATATGTCAAACAGTCCTATTCCGCTTATCGCACTACCTGTACGCATACGCCTTGGCGTATTATTCAAATAACAATGGAAAATAATATATAGCGTCATCTTACTATTACATTTCTCTAAGCTTTTCCTTCACCATTTATTTATTACAAATTGCACCCGTACATTTTGGTACGTTCAGTCCGCCAGGGCTTCAGTGTACCCCATAACACGGCAAGAAAAGTCCGAACACTTTCGACAGTGCAGCACCCCGAACTTATAACATTATATGTATCAGCTCCGAATCATGTCTTGGGTCAATAGTTGGGTTTGCCCGGCTCCCATGTTTTGGTACCTTACATTCCGCTATATCGGCTAAGGTAGCACAGGGAGAACTACTGCGATTGTGTCCCGGTTCTTCCGGACGAGCACCTCAGTAGAGAAAGCCGAAAACTGACTGTCATGATGCGGCAAGAGCTGGTCGCTGTTCGAGAGGTCTCAAATCCTTAAAGATTTTTTCCGCTTCAGGCGAGGAATCGGCCTTGTCCGATTTAGGCGTGCATAGCGCCCCAAGTTTGGCCTTCCGAATACTAGGGGCTTCGCCAAAATTTAAAATTGTAGACTTCTATGGCTAAGTGAGAGTGATAAAGTTGTATAGTCCGTTTGCCTTGTTCGTTGTACTAAACACCTCCTTAAAAGACCAAAATTTGGATAAAGAGTGTTTAGATTTATCCCGAACACCCCAGTACTAGTTACATTGGGGGCAGAAGCCGATGACTGGCCAACTCTCAAATTTCATAAATGGCCGCACAGAAGGTAATATTTTAAATCAACAAGCGTTATATAGCGCAAATGAACTTGCTTTCATATTACAGGATCAAATGAGTACATTCATTCAAATATTACATCCTTAGCACATTGCTCTACCACAAGGCGAGAGCCCTTCAGGACACTGTCATAATACTTTTCGGGGTGGCGGTGCTCCTTGCCCTTCGGCGGCCCCTCCGTCACCAGCTTCTTGGCAACCATCTTTGCCCTGTGCACTTTCACGCGGGCAAAGGCATGCACGCATCTTCAATGAAAACTGACCACTTTATGACTTCAAGCCGCGGGCAGGCATTTACAAGCCGCTTTACCAGGCCGAAGTAACTGCTGGACAGGGGCTCGCCAGGCCACATCCGGACTATGAGATCCTTCATGGCCAGTTCTGTTGCCTTGTGAAGTTCGACTAGTTGCTTCAGCTGGTCGCTCAAAGGCATCAGATGTTCGGTCCCAATATATTGGGACCAGAACAACTTCTCCGTTGAGCTCCCTTCCTCAGCTCGGTAGAACTCTGCGGCATCAAAGATGCTGCGCGGCAGATCTGTGAATGCTCCTGGAGAGCTCCAAATTCGGGTAAGTAAAAGGAAAGTCTCCTTCACATGCTTGCTTTGCATAATGAATGCCTTACCCACCACTATCTTCTTGGCTGCCTGAATCTCCTGAAGGGCCTTCTGGGCTTCAGCCTTGGTGTCTTGCATGCTCTGGAGGGCCTTCACAAGCTTGGACTCTTGCGTCTTGGAGTCACGCTCCAAGGACTCGAATTTTTTGGCGAAGTCCTGGAGCTCTTGCTGGACCTCATTAACCCGAGCCTCCTGTTTCTCACGCTCGGTTCGCTCCTTGGCCACCTTGTCTTCGGCCTCGGATAACGCCTTCTTAAGGGCCGCCACTTCGGTCGTGGCCCCTATTAAAATTCATGATGCTTCTATTAGCATCTACGATTTTTCCTTTATATAACACACGGGAAGGGTATCGCTTACCTTTGTTCTCCTCGAGCTGCCTCTTCATGAGGCCGAGCTCTTCCTTGGCCCGCCCTAGGTTCTGCTTCTGTCCGGAGACCTCCGCAGTGAGGGCGGCGGCGGCCAGCAGCGATGCTTGCTTATTCACATAGACATAATATGATTAGACTCCTGGGGATGTTATTTGATCCTCTGTTCGGCCTTTCTTTCCGAACACCAAACAGAGCATCAGGGGCTACTGTCTATACTATGATATTTTCTCATAATTTAATTACTTACATCAAAGCCTATCAGGAGGCTGGCGCAGGCTTCTGTCAATCCGCTTTTGGCGGACCGAACCTTCACAATCACCGTACTCATAAGAGTACAGTGTTCTTCATCAAGGGAAGCGCCCTGAAGCGCTTCCAGCAAGTTGTCTGATGCCTCTGGATGGACAGAGGTCATCGGCATAGGCGGCTCGCCCCCCTTAGCGAGGGCCTGCCTGCTTGAATCCGGAACCACTGGAGGTTCCGGCGCAGTATCCGGCGGGGGGCCAAACTTGCTGCGGCCCCCCTCATCAGAATCCATGGGGGTCTTCCTCCCATGTGCCCAGCGTTGGGGATTTCGCCTTGGGGCAGCTCCAGAACTGTCTCCCCCTGGCCCGGTATCCTCTGAGACAACACCTCGGTGTCGTCCGCGGGCCAGGAGGTGGTGGCTGTCGGGAGCAAGTCGCTGTTCATCGCCGACACACTCAAAGACCCATCCGAGGAGGATAAGTTGATGCGGGTTTTGGACGGACTACACGATCATATTTAGCATGATAAGAAGAACTAAAGCAAAACATGCCAGAAGTATTATGGTATCCGGATACTTACGACTTCGCCAAGGGCTTGTCCCTGGGTAGCCACTCCTCATCGTTGTAGGCGGCTGTTGTGGAGTGGTCCGGAGGGAGGGTCCTTCCCTTCTTGGACCCTTCGGCCTCCCCATGCGGGGCGACCTTCCTTTTCTTCTACCCCTCGATTTGGGGGGGAGGGTTTTCCTCTTCCTCCTCCTCATTTTCGTTGGAGGAGTGCATCTCGGTGTCTTTGGACGATGAGTCCGACACCACCTTGCATCGGGGACCTTTCCTGGTCCCCGTGGCCTTCTTCTTGGCCTTCTTCTCCGGCACTTCATAGGGTGCCGGAAACAGCATCTCCGTTAAGAGAGCTGTTGTTGGATCTTTAGGTAGTGGAGCTGGGCAATCAATCCGCTCCACTGTTGCTACCCAGTCATGTTAAATCAGCATGGAGGCTTAGATTCCTCCCACTAACATACTGGTAAAAGCGCATCTTGTGAAATACAGGTAGCTTACCGGATTGGCGCAGCGCTTTGCGCTGAGTCCGCGATCCTCTGTAAGGGGAGGAGGCACCTCGGTGGCCTTGAATAGCACCTTCCAGACGTCTTTGTGCGTCGTGTCAAAGAGCTCGCACAGCGTCTGGTGCTTGGCCGGGTCAAGCTCCCACATATTGAATGCCCGTCTTTGACACGGGAGGATCCGGCGGAAGAGCATGACTTGGACCATGTTGACAAGCTTGATTTTCTTGCCTATCATATTCTTGACGCAGTTCTGGAGTCCGGTCAGCTCCGCTGGCTCACCAAAGGCTAAACCCTTCCTTTTCCAGGAGGTAAGCCACATGGGGATGCCAGATCGA
This sequence comes from Triticum aestivum, assembly GCF_018294505.1. Lineage (NCBI taxonomy): Eukaryota > Viridiplantae > Streptophyta > Magnoliopsida > Poales > Poaceae > Triticum > Triticum aestivum. Next base: position 131,375,893 of record NC_057801.1, read on the forward strand.
AATTCGGGGGCCGCCGCCAAGTTGGAGTCGCGCGGCTCGGTGATATAGAACCACCCCAATTGCCACCCCTTCACGGTCTCCACATAGGAGCTTCGAGCCAGGTGACATTGGGCATCTTGCCCACCATGGCACCTCCGCACTCCGCTTGCTGGCCGACCACTATCTTCGGCTTCACGTTGAAGATCTTCACCCACAAGCCTAAGTGGGGCTTGATGCGGAGGAAGGCCCCGCACACGAAGATAAACGCAGAGATGTTGAGGATGAAATTGGGGGCCAGATCATGGAAATCTAGACCATAGTAAAACATGATCCCATGGACAAATGGGTGGAGAGGAAATCCCAGTCTGCGGACGAAGTGGGCAAGAAACACAACCCTCCCGTGGGGTTCCGGAGTAGGGATGATCTACCCTGCGTCCGAGAGCCGGTGCGCGATGTCTGCGGCCAAGTATACGTCCTCCTGAAACTTCGTAATGTCCTCCGTAATGGAGGAGGCCATCCACTTGCCTCCCGCTCCAGACATGTTTGGAATGTCTCTACGGCGAAGGTGAGAGCTTGGGCATTGGAGCTCGAGCGTGCGAGAATGGATGAGCAAAGGAAAAAGAAGGCATGAGTGAAAAAGGGGAATCCCTATCTCTTTATAAAGGCGGTAGAAACTATGCGCCTCCCCATTTACCCGTTAAAATCGCTTATTCCCCAAGCGCCACGATTGATGGTACAGTTGGGTTACCCACAACCACATTGATGAGAATCCCGTGATAAAGGGACACGATCTCTGCCTCGACAAGACGTGCCAAGGAAACCGCCTCGCAATATGTGCAGTAGCCGGTTGAGAAAAACGGTTCGAATAATGACCGGGCTGTGGCGTGATGTCACGCTGTGAAAAGTTGTGAGCAGATTAGATTTGTGGAATATTGTGCTCTCTACGGTGGTATGTGGAAATTATTTTGCAGGTCCGAACACGATCCTCGTGTTCAAAATCTTCTATGGAGTATTCGGAGAAGGAACCCGCCATGCAATGTCGGAGATGATCCGCGCGCCAGACTCATCGTCATTGAAACATAGTTCAGGGGCTACTGAGGGAGTCCATGATTAGGGGGTCCTCGGACAGCCGGACTATATACTTTGGCCGGACTGTTGGACTATGAAGATACAATATTGAAGACTTCGTCCCGTGTCCGTATGGGACTCTCCTTTGCGTGGAAGGCAAGGTTGGCAATTCATATATGTAGATCTCCTTCTCTGTAACCGACTCTGTGTAACCCTAGCCCCGCTCCGGTGTCTATATAAACCGGAGGGTTTAGTCCGTAGGACAACAACAATCATAATCATAGGCTAGCTTCTAGGGTTTAGCCTCTACGATCTCGTGGTCGATCAACTCTTGTAATACTCATATCATCAAGATCAATCAAGCAGGAAGTAGGGTATTACCTCCATCGAGAGGGCCCGGACCTGGGTAAACATCGTGTCCCCCGCCTCCTGTTACCATTAGCCTTAGACGCATAGTTCGGGATCCCCTACCCGAGATCCGCCGGTTTTAACACCGACAGATGTACCGAAGGTTGTTCGGAGTCCCGGATGTGATCACGGACATGACGAGGAGTCTCGAAATGGTCGAGACATAAATATTGATATATTGGAAGGCTATGTGTGGAAACCGGAAAGGTTCCGAGTGGTTCAGGCATTTTTTTAGAGTACCGTGAGGTTACCGGAACCCCAAGGAGAGTTAATGGGCCTTAATGGGCCATGGTGGAAGAGAGGAGGAGGCAGCTAAGGTGGGGGTGCACCCCCCCAAGCCCAATCCGAATTGGGATGGGGGCCAGCCCCCCTTTCCCTCTCTCCCTCTCACTCTTCCTTCTTCTCCTACTCCAACTAGGGAAGGGGGGAAACCTGCTCCTACTAGGAGTAGGACTCCCCCCTTGGTCACGCCATAGTGGGCCGGCCCTCCCCCTCCTCCACTCCTTTATACAGGGGAGGGGGCACCCCATAGACACACAAGTTGATCAAGTTGATCTTTTAGCCATGTGCGGTGCCCCCCTCCACGGATTTCCACCTCGGTCATATCGTTGTAGTGCTTAGGCGAAGACTTGCGCTGGTAAATTCATCATCACCGCCATCACGCCGTCGTGCTGACGAAAATCTCCCTCAACCTCAGCTGGATCTAGAGTTCGTTGGACGTCACCGAGCTAAACGTGTGCAGATAGCGGAGGTGCCATACCTTCGGTGCTAGGATTGGTTGGATCATGAAGACGTACGACTACATCAACCGCGTTGTCATAACGCTTCCGCTTTCGGTCTACGAGGATACGTAGACAACACTCTCCCCTCTCGTTGCTTTGCATCACCTATATAGATCTTGCGTGATCGTAGGTAATTTTTTGAAATTACTGCGTTTCCCAACATCACCCACATATTAAAAATGAAATTAAAGAACCAGTATTAGTTAAATAAGAAAGTATACTTTATAATGTTGATCCAGTTGTTCCTTCTGCTTATATTGAGAAACCACCTTTCCCTGTTAGGATAAAAGAACATGCTAAAGTTTCAACTGTGGTTACCAAAAGCTATGTTAGAACACCTAAGCCTATTGAGCAAATTAAAGTAGAACCTAACATTGATATGGTTAAAGATCTCTTGGAAGAAGATATGGATGGGCATGTTATTTACTTTTGTGAAGAATCTGCTAGAATTGCTAAACCCGATGGAAAAGATAAACATAGACCTGTTGTTGGCATGCCTTCTATTTCAGTTAAAATAGGAGATCACTGTTATCATGGTTTATGTGACATGGGTGCTAGTGTGAGTGCTATTCCCCACTCCTTATATGAAGAAATTAGAGATGAAATAGCACATGCTGAGATAGAAGACATATATGTTACTATTAAACTTGCTAATAGAGATACTATATCACCAATTGGGATTCATATAGATGTTGAAGTCTTGTGTGGGAAAATAAAATATCCTACTGATTTTCTTGTTCTTGGTACCACGCAAGATGACTTCTGTCCCATTATCTTTGGTAGACCTTTCTTGAACACCGTCAATGCTAAAATAGATTGTAAGAAACAAACTGTCGATGCTAGCTTTGGTGATGAGTCTCATGAGTTTAATTTTTCCAAGTTTAGTAGAAATCATCATGAAAAAGAATTGCCTAGTAAGGATGAATTAATTGGTCTTGCTTCTATTGCTGTGCCACCTACTGATCCTTTATAACAATACTTGCTAGACCATGAGAATGATTTACATATGCATGAAAGAAATGAAATAGATAAGATCTTCTTTGAACAACGTCCTCTGCTTAAACACAATTTGCCTATTGAAACTCTTGGAGGTCCTCCTCCACCTAAGGGTGATCCTATGTTTGAATTAAGACAATTGCCAGACACTTTGAAGTATGCTTATCTTGATGAAAAGAAGATATATCATGTTATTATCAGTACTAACCTTTCAGACCATGAAGAAGAAAGATTATTGAAAGTTCTAAGGAAGCACCGACCTGCTATTGGATATACTCTTGATGATTTAGAGGGCATTAGTCCCACTCTATGTCAGCACAAAATTAATATGGAACCTGATGCTAAACCAGTTGTTGATCATCAACGTCGGTTAAATCCGAAGATGAAAGAAGTGGTAAGAACAAAAATACTAAAACTTCTGGAAGGAGGTATAATCTATCCCATAGCTGATAGTAGATGAGTAAGTCCTGTTCATTGTGTCCCTAAGAGAGGAGGTATAATTGTTGTTCCTAATGATAAGAATGAGCTCATTCCACAAAGAACTGTTACAGGCTATAGAATGGTAATTGATTTTAGAAAATTAAATAAAGCCACTAGAAAAGATCACTACCCTTTGCCTTTTATTGATCAAATGCTTGAAAGATTATCTAAACACACACACACTTCTGCTTCCTTGACGGATATTCTGGCTTTTCACAAATACCTGTATCTCAACCTGATCAAGAAAAGACTACTTTTACTTGTCCCTTTGGAACCTATGCTTATAGACGTATGCCTTTTGGTTTATGTAATGCACCTGCTGTCGGTGTCAAAACCGGCGGATCTCAGGTAGGGGGTCCCGAACTGTGCGTCTAAGGCTAATGGTAATAGGAGGCGGGGGACACAATGTTTACCCAGGTTCGGGCCCTCTCTACGGAGGTAATACCCTAGTTCCTGCTTGATTGATCTTGATGATATGAGTATTACAAGAGTTGATCTACCACGAGATCATAGAGGCTAAACCCTAGAAGCTAGCCTATGATTATGATTGTTCTTGTCCTATGGACTAAACCCTCTGGTTTATATAGACACTGGAGGGGGCTAGGGTTACACAGAATCGGTTACAAAGAAGGAAATCTACATATCCGAATTGCCAAGCTTGCCTTCCACGCAAAGGATAGTCTCACCCGGACACGGGACGAAGTCTTCAATCTTGTATCTTCATAGTCCAACAGTCCGGCACAAGTACATAGTCCAGTTGTCTGAGGACCCCCTAATCTAGGACTCACTCAGTAGCCCCTGAACCAGGCTTCAATGACGATGAGTCCGGCGCACAAATTGTCTTCAGCATTTTAAGGCGGGTTCCTTCTCCGAACACTCCTCAGAAGATCTTGAACACAAGGATCGTGTCCGGCTCTGCAAAACAAATTCCACATAGCACCGTATAGAGCACAATATTCCTCAAATTTAATCTGCTGACAACTTTTCACAGCGTGACATCACGCCACGGCCCGGTCATTATTCGAACCGTTTTTCTCAATCCGCTACTACACATATTGCGAGGCGGTTTCATTGGCACGTCTTGTCGAAGCAGAGATCATGTCCCCTTATCACGAGATTCTCATCAATACGGGTGTGGGTAACCCCACCGCACCATCAACACGATGCTTGGGGAATAAGCGAGTTTACAGGGCAAGTGGGGAGACGCATGGTTTCTACCGTGTTTATAAAGAGATAAGGATTCCCTTTTTCCGCCCATGCCTTCTTCTTTCTCTGCTCATCCATTCTCCCTCGCTCGAGCTCCAGCGCCCAAGTTCTCACCTTCTCCACAAAGCCATTCCAAGCATGTGTGGAGCGGGAGGAAAGTGGATGGCCTCCTCTGTTAAGGAGGAGGACATCATGAAGCTCCGGGAGGCCGGATACCTGTCCGCGAACATCGTGCACCGGCTTCCGGCTGAAGGGCAAATCGTCCCTACCCCGGAACCCCAGGAGAGGGTAGTGTTCCTCTCTCACTTCGTCCGCGGACTGGGATTCCCCCTGCACCCATTCGTCCGCGGACTTATGTTCTATTATGGGCTGGACTTCCATGATCTGGCCCCCAATTTCATCCTCAACATCTCGGTGTTTATCATCATGTGCGAGGCCTTCCTCCGCATTACACCCCACTTCGGCCTATGGCTGAAGACCTTCAACGTGAAGCCGATGGTGGTGGTTGGCCAGCAAGCGGAGTGCGGAGGCGCCATGGTGGCCAAGATGCCCAATGTCACTTGGCCCGAAGGTTCCTTTGTGGAGACCATGAAGGGGTGGCAATCGGGTTGGTTCTACATCATCGAGCCGCGTGACACCAACTGGGCGGCGATCCCCGAATTTCGATCCGGCATCTCCATGCGGCTCACCTCCTGAAAAGAGAAGGGCTTAGCCTGGGGTTCATCAGTGGAGCTGACCGGACTTTAGACCTGCGTCAAAAATATGATAAGCAAGAAAATAAAGCTTGTCAACATGGTCCAGGTCATGCTCTTCTGTCGGATCCTTCCATGTCAGAGACGGGCTTATAATATGTGTGAGTTCGACCCGGCCTAACACCAAACACTGTGAGAGCTCTTCAACACGACACATGAAGATGTTTGGAAGGTGTTGTTCAAGGCCACCGAGGTACCACCGCCCATAGCTGAAGATCGCGGACTCAGCGCGAAGCGCCCCGCCAATCCATTAAGTTTTTACATTTTGCAAGATGTGCCTTTTACCAGCATATTCGCGGGAGGAATTCTAAGCCTCCATGCTGATTCAATAGGACTGGGTAGCGATAGCGGAGTAGATTGACTGTCCTGCTCCACTACACGAAGATCCAGCATCGCCTCTCTTAACGAAGATGCTGTTTCCAGGGCCCTATGAGGTGCCGGAGAAGAAGGCCAAGAAGAAGGCCGCGGGGACCAGGAAAGGTCTCCGGCGTAAGGTTGTAGCGGACTCATCGTTCGAAGACACTGAGGCGCACTCCTCCAACGAAGTCGAGGAGGGGGAAGAAG